>NW_006408891.1:334814-345500 GCF_000296735.1 Chrysochloris asiatica | reverse complement strand
ACTGCAATATCACTCTTCTAAATTTCTTACCAAACACTTCCAAAGCTTCTTAACCCTCTAATTTGATTCTTAGATTTTCTTTTTGGTCATTTGTTTGAGCTATTCTGTATTGTTTCTGTACGTAAGCAGACATTTTTTGCTACTTTTTATGCATTGTGGTGGTGTTGTATTTGCATTAATTAGATGAATGTATAGGTTGTATCTCAATGCCAACAAAACAAAAATCCTCATCAATGGACCAATAAGCAACATCATGATAAATGGAGAGAAGATTGACGTTGGTAAAGATTTCATTTTGTTCTGATTAACCATCAACATTCTGGAAGCAGCAGACAAGAAATCAAATGACGTATTGCGTTAGTCAAATCTGCTGTACAGGACCTCTTATGGGAAAGATGTCAGTTAGAGGACTAATGTGTACCTGATCCAAGTCATTTTATTTTCAATATCCTCACATGCATATGAAAATTAGACAATTAATAAGGAAGATTGTAAAATTGTTGCATTTGAGTTATGTTGTTGGAGGAGAATATTGAGAGTACCATGAACTTCCAAAATAATAAACAGATGTGTGTTTGAAGAAGTACAGCCAGAGTGCTCCTTGTAATCCAGGATGGTCAGACTCTGTCCCACATACCTTGGACTTATTATCAGAGGGAACAAGTCCCTGTGGAAGCATATCATGTTTGGTAGAGTGGATGGTCAGAGATAAAGAGGAAAAGTCCAAATGAGATGGATTGGCAATGGGCTTAGGCATATCAATGATTGTGAGGTTGGCACAGGACTAGGCAGCATTATGTTCTGTTGTGCATAGGGTCACTATGAGTTGGTACTGATTGGATTTCATCTAACAACAACAACAACAACAACAACAAATGTTGGTGTATTCTTAAGTAATCAGCAATTGCTTCCAACTAAGTGTGATCAGGATATGGACTTCCCTTCACTGCTCTTACAGCTCTATTCAGAGTTGTTTTAACAGATATTAATTGTAGATGCTACTGTGGTATATTGCAGCTGTTATTGGCACTTACCAAGTTGGTGGGGTTTCAGAGGGTGCAGTTGTAGCTAGGCTGTACGGCCTCAGTTTCTGTCTCTTGTCAGGTAAGGCATGAAGAGAAAGTGCTCCCAGAAGATAGAAGGAGAACCGAATATCAATACTAAAAATGGAAGTCAAACATTATAAAAAATCCAGGAAAAATATATCTATAAAATAGGATTAAGTAGGGAAACAAAAGAAAGAAAAAGAAAACCCATGGGAAAATATGAGTAATTCTTCAATACTGCCTAATGGACTCTGGCCTTCAAAGCTGACTGAGAAATTTTATGATGTTCCCACTGTGTTAATGTGATCTAACACAGGCCCTCTTTATGTTTTTCCCTCCCTTCAAGTCCATTTAGCAGTTTCTCCTAATGGTAACCAGGTCTAGGACAGAAGCACTTTGGAAGAGGTACTTGGAGTGGTTTCTTTCTGCTGTCTCCTCCTTGAACCTGGTGATCTGCTTGGCACAGACCCTCCCCCACACAGCACAGAACAGTGGCTATCCTTACACTTATCACAGAAACTTGCATGTGCTACATAGGACTTCCTCTGGGATTGTCTACTTGTGCAGGTCTCCCCTCTGGTCTCCAGCATGGAGATGAGTAGACAAGCAAAAGAAGAGACATGAAAAGGGAAAATAACAAAACAAAACACTCACACTTCTGTTTCTCTAGATCACTGACTGGTTTCTGCACTGGGAGTGTTCTCCTATCCCTCTGTGCACTCACTCCCATTTACAGTGGTTGCAGTGGAACCTACCAGCTGCCAGGAATCAGAAGTCACTTCCTTTCTTGTTTCTGTTCCAAATCTTACTTTCAGCAGGCACTTGAAACACTTTTTATCATTTTATCTGAAGTTCAGAATCCTGGGGCCATCCTTCGAATCTGTTTTGCCTGCCTTTTTGTGTATTTACTCCTTACACTAGCTCTCGAAATGGTTAAATATTCATCATTTATTTTTTGGTACAGTGACTCTGTATATTCCTTACATCTTGTTTTGATGCTTTCTGCATCATTCAATATTTTATCCATAGAATCCTTCATTATTTCAAGTTGAATCTTGAATTTTTTCTTTAGTTCTTTCAACTTGAGGAATACTGAGTGAGTTCTTGTTTTTCTAACTCCAGTTCTTTGTACATTTCATTATAGTACTTGACTTTTATCTTCTCAAACTGTCCTTTGAAATTTTCCTTTCAGCTCTTCTACCTTCTCATTTGCTTTAGCATATTTATGCTGGAAAGCAATTTTCAGAATGTCTTTTTTGGTCTTTTCCTTCTTACTTTTCATCTTAATGACCTTTTGCTTTCTTCCTGTATGATAGTCTTGATGTTATCTTACAACTCTTCAGATTTTCAGTCATTTGTGTGTAATGCATCATAATTGTTCTTGAGTGAAGCTAAATTCAGGTAGGATACTTTCAAAGTCATAAATTGGCTCTTGTGAACTTGTTTTTTTCTTCTGCACTAACTTATGAGAAATTTGTGATTTGTTCCATCAGTTGTATGCAGTAGTCAACTCAAAATATATTGTTTATTTGTATGGTGAAAAGAATAAGTGAACTGGAAGGAATTTAGGAAGCCATGATTTAGTGAAGTGTGTTTCTTTTTATTGTATATTAGATTATCCATGGAAATCAATATCCTGTCTACTTTCTGACTCTTATGAAATGTAATCTCAGGTTGATGCATTAAGATTTTTGTGCCTTCAAATTGGGATGTCTTTGTTTTATTTCCTTCTATAGATATACAGAAAGGAGCTCTGGTAGCATAGTGGTTACGAATCGGACTGTGAACCGCAAGGTCAGCAGTTTGAAACTACCAGTTGTTCCGCGGGAGAAAGATGAGGCTTTCCACTCTCATAAAGATTTACAGCCTCAGAAACCCTGTACAGGGTCGCTATGAGTCTGAACTGACTCCACAGCACATAACAACAACAACAACAGATATACAGAAGGAAAGTAAGGGATGTGTTCATTACTCACAACTCCTTTTTCAAAGTTGGGATATGACTGCTTTGTATTCTCACTCATTTTCTTGTTCTGCATAAAGCAGCCAGTCTGCAATATATGTGTGCTTATAAACCAGAAGTCCTACAAAAGATAAATTAGAAATTAGAAGCTGTCTTAGAAGTGACAACAACTGAAATGAAGGTTGTACTATAGTTTTAGTCTCATGATGAACATGGGACAAAATAATCAGAAAGGAAAACACTGCCATTGTGTCAGCTTTGGGGAAGTTTTTTTCTATGTTTATTTCAATTTACTGCTTAATTAAATATGCATGACCTGCAAGTATACTCTAGGGAAAGTGTTAGCCTCTGAGTAACGCCCCCAGGCTTTGAGACTGATGTTTAGATTTTTAAATAAGACCTCAAAAAGACCTTGGGTAATGTTGATGTATTCATTCAAAGTAGCATTTAAAATCATTTACATTTTTTAATGTCTTAAATTTGTCACAAATTTTAATCTGTACTGTTGTACATGAAAGGAAATCTATGGTTCACATTTAAAAATTTACTTTTAATCTTCTAATTCAAGTATAAGATACTTAAGAAAAAGCATATCTGTGGAATATTGATGCATTTTGAAGAATTTAGTACTCTCATATAACCAACACACATATAAAGGAATAGCAACAAACATGAGAATTTTTGTTTTCTTTACATTGAGTTATAACTCATACCAAAGGCTGTGTTCTTTGATCTTCATCAGTAAATATTTTAAGTTGCTTTCAGCAAGCAAGGTTGTCATATCTGCATATTACAAGTTCTTCATGAGTCTTCCTCCAATCTTGATGCCATGTTCTTCTTCATATAATCCATCTTCTCAGATTATTTGTTCAGCATACAGATTGAATAAGTATAGTGAATGAATGCAACCCTGGTGCACACCTTTTCTAATTTAAATATATTCAGTACCTCCTTTTCTGTTTGAACAACTGCCTCTTGGTTTATGTACAGGTTTCTGATAAATGCAATTAAGTTCCAGAATACTCATTCTCTGCAATATTATCCATAACTTGTCATGATCCACAGAATTGAAAGTCTTTGTGCAGTCAAAAACACAGATAAAAATCTTTCTGGTATTTTCTGGTTTCAGCCAAGATCCATCTGATGTCAACAATGATTTTCTTCATTCCAAATCCTCATCTCAATCTGGGTTGAGCCTCTAGCAGTTCTCTGCTTGCATGTGAATTAATGATATTGTCTAATGATTTCCACATTCCATTGGATCACCTCTCTTTTGAATCAGCACAAATATCAATGCCTTCCAATCAGTTGGCCTCCAAATTTATTGGCATAGAAGAGTGAAAGCCTCCAGTGCCATATCAATTTGTTGAAAACTTTCAATTTGTATTCCATCAGTTACTGGGTACTTGTTCGATAGCAATGTCTCAGTGTGCTTTGAACTTATTCCTTTGGTATCATTGGGTCTCAATCTTTTACTCCTCTTACAATGTTTCATCATCGACCATTTCTTTTTGGTACCATACATACTTTGTGTATTCCTTCCATGTTCTTTTGATGCTTTCTGTACCATTCAATATTTAGCCCATTGATACCTTCAATATTACATGTTTAGACATGAATGTTTCTTCAGCTCCCTCAGCTTGAGAATGCTGAATGTGTTCTTCTTTTTTGGTATTCTAACTCCAGGTCTTTGCACATTTCATTATAATGCTTAACTTTGTCTTCTCAAACTGCCTTTTACATTTATTTATTTATTTAGCTTTTTTACCTCCTCATTTCTTCCATTAGTTTTAGCATCTCTAAACTTGAGAGCAAGCTGCAGTCTCTTCTGACATCCATTTGTTCTTTTCCTTCTTTCTTGTCTTCTTAATGACATTTTTCTTTCTTCCACTTCAATGTTCTTGGTGTCATCCCACTTTTCTAATCTTTGGTCATTAGTGTCTAAATCATCAAATCTGTTCTTGAGATGCTAAGTTCAAGTCGCATGTGTTCTAGGGCATATTTTGGCTCTCATAGACTGTTTTAATTTTCTTCAGCTTCAACCTGAACTTTCATATGAGCAATTGATCTGCTCTACAGTCTGCTCCTGGCATAGTTTGGGTCAATGATATGGAGCTTTTCACCATCTTTTTCCACAAATGTACTCAATTTGATTTCTGTGTATTCCATCTTGAGGCCCACATGTATAGTCATTTTTTTATGTTGTTAACAAAAGGTATGTGCAATGAACAAGTCATTTCTTGCAAAAGTCTATCATGTGATCTCAAGCATCGTTTCTTTCACCAAGGTCATATTTTTCTGACTACTGATTCTTCCTCTTTGTTTCAACCTTCACTTTCCAATTTCTAGTAATTATCAATACATCTTGATTGCATGTTTGATTTATTTCAGACAGGAGAAGTTAGTAGAATTCTTCATTTTTATCATCACTGGCTTTAGTGGTTGGTGCATAAATTTGAATAATTGTATCATTCGCTGGTCTTCCTTGTAGGCTAATGGACATTATCCTATAACAACAGTGTAGTACTTCAAGATAGATGTGGAACCGTTCTTTTTGATGATGCATGTGACCCCATTTTCTTTCAATTTTTCATGCCTGACATTGTTAGCTATGTTATTATCAGAGTTAAAATGGCCAATAGCAGTCCACTTTAGATTACTGATGCCTAGTATATCAAAGGTTTATATAATCCAATTAATTTTTGATAACTTCCAATTTTCTGAGATTAATACTTTGTACATTCCATGTTCCAATTATTGACATTTACAGTTGTTTCTCCTAATTTTGAGTTGTGCCCCATCATCAAATGAAGGTCCCAAAAGCTTTAATCCAGTTGTGTCATCATGATCAACTGTACTTTGAGAAGGCATCTCTTACCCAGTCATATTTTGAGTGCCTTTTCCACCTGAGGGACTCATATTCTGGCACTATATCTGGCAATATTCTTTTGCCCTTCCTCATGTTTCAATATTCAATTTTTTGTACTATATGACAGTGTTCTACTGCTGTCCATAAGGTTTTCAGTTACTAAATATTTGGAAGTTGTCTGTCTCTCTTTCTTCATAGACTGTCTTAGTCTAGAAACTCATCTGGAAACTCTCTACTGTGCATGACCTTGATGGTATTTAAAATACTAGTGATATAACTTCTAGAGTCATGGCAATATGCAAACCACCACTTTACAACAAGCTGACAGATGAGTGGTGGTGAGTATTGCAGGTATCATCATAAGTCAATGTGATAAAGGATGGAGTTTATTATAAGCAAGGATGGTATAATCAAGGATTTAAATCCAAGAAAGTTGTGCATCAGGGTCTCAGTTTCACCATATTTATTTAGTCTGTGTGCTGAGCAAAAAAATCTGAGAGGGTGAAATATATGAAGAATGTATGTGACATCAGGATTGGAGGAAGGCTCATTAATAGCCTGTGATATGCAAATGACTCAACGTTGCTTGCTAGAATCAAAGTGTACTTGAAGCACTTACTGATGAAGATCAAAGACTATAGCCTTCATTATGGATTACAACTCAATATAAAGAAAACAAAATTCCTCATAACTGGAACAGTAAACAACATCATGATAAATGGAGAAAAGATTGAAGTTGTGCAGGATTTCATTTTAATGGGCTCCACAGTCAATGACCATGGAAGTAGCAATCAAGAAATTAAATGATGAATTGCACTGTGCCAATCTGCAAAGGACCTCTTTACAGTTAAATAGTAAACATATCACTTTGAAGATTAAGGTTCTCCTGATCCAAACCATGCTATGTTCAATGCTTCATATGCATGTGAAAACTGGACCTTTAGTGAGAAAAATCAGAAAAAAATTAATGAATCTGAATTTGGTGTTGAAAAAAATATTGAGATTACAATGAATTGCCAGAAAAACAAAAACAAATCAGTTTTTGAAGACATATAGTCACAATGCTCTCTTGAAATAAGGATGGTGACAGTTTGTCCCTTGTGTGTTAGATACACTGCCAAGGTGGACCATTCTCTAGAGAATAACATCATGTTTGGTAAAGTGAATCATTAGTTAAAAAGACAAAGACCCTCTAGGACATGGATTGAGACAGTTACTGCAACAGTGGCTCAAACATAACAACAATTTATGAAGATTGAAAAGGCCTAGACAAGAGTATGTTCTATTGTGCATAAAGTCACTAGAGTCAGAGTAAACTTGACAGCACAGAAAGTCAACAATATAACAGTTCATGTTCAATGACTTCAGTAGGGTAAGCATTGTACTGTTATCAAAAGATTAATGGTTCAAATCCCTTAGCTTCTCCTTAGAATCCTTTGCAGGGCTGCTAAGAGTTGGAACCAACTAAACAGCACTTAACCAACCAACCAACGACTATTCAATGACTTCAAATTTCTTTTAAATTAGGGAGCAGAATAATTTATCAGGAATTAAAGCTTCTGAATATGAGGATTGTTGCAAAGATTTGAGTTGTATTTCTAAGTTGTTTGAATCACTAAACTGTTAGGATAATTAAGAAGTATTTTTCATGTAGCATAAATGCATCATTCAGTACATCATCTAACTCAGCAATTTTTGAATTAATGTTTTTATTTTTTTCTTCTCATTCCACTAATAGGAGATTAAGGTTTTTTTATATGTTTATTTGAGTGCATACCATATTTTCACAACTTCAATAAACTATATTAGGAGTAGTAGTCCTGGTGTGGCACTGTGGACTCTGAGAGAAAAGGCCTGATAATTTATTCCTGTAAAAATTGTTGTTAGGTGTCACTGAGTCATTTATGACTCATAGCAACCCTGTACAAAACAGAAGTAAACGCTGCCCAGTCTTGCATCATCCTTACATTTTTTTCTATGTTTGAACCCATTGTTGCTCCTACTGTGTCAATCTATTTCCTTGAGGGTCTTTCTCTTTTTTGCTCACCTTCTAGTTTACCAAGCATGATGTCCTTCTTCAGGTATTAATACCTCTTAATAACATGTCCAAAGTTAAAGATTACAACATTGGAAGCCCTAGAAGACAGTTTTGTTCTGTTCTATATATTTTTTATTAATCTGAATCTATTTAGCAGCAAAAAAAACTTTCACATAGAAGTATATGTGAAAAACTTGTGAGGGTTGTTTTTAGTACTTTCAAGTCACTTCTGACACATAGGGACTCTGTACAGGGTCCCTGAGAAGCAACTGGTGGATTTGAACTGCTGACCATGGGGTTAGCAGTCCAGTATTTATCCTACAAAACCACACCAGTTATGTATTATCTTCTGAGTCATTAAATTATTAAAATTACTTCAAAAGTTTTCTAATATATCTAGAGTCATTAGTTTTGAAAAACCAATTCCAGAGTGTTTCATAAGAGTAAGATGATTTTTTTGTGCAATCAGTATTTGTCTTAGGCAAGATTTTCTAGAGAAACAAAACCAGTGTACCTCATATATGCATATATATAGAAGTTTATTATGAAGGAAATGGTTTACCATCGTAGAGTACCAGGTTCCCAGTGGAAGAGCTAGCAAGCATTTCCTACTGTCCCTTATGTTGGGAGCATACTGCACCCCCCAAAAAAAAAAACCATCCTTTCATTGATCGGTTGCTCAGAGCTAATAATCAAAGAGTTAACTATGTCTATATTAGGTTTCATCACCATGAGAATTAGTACACCCAAATTCCTAATGATCCAAGAAGAATGAAGTCCTTGACAACTTCAATCTTTTCTCCATTGATAAGAATATTCTTTATTGGTCCAGTGGTGAGGATTTTTGTTTTCTTCACATTGAGATGCAATCCATAACAAAGGCTTTAGTCTTTGATCTTCATCAGTAAGTCTTATAAGTCTTCTTCACTTTCAGCAAGCAAGGTTGTATCATCTGCATATTGCTGATTGTTAATAAGTCATCCTCCAATATTGATGACATATTTTTCTTCATATAACCCAGCTTCTCGAATTATTTGCTCAGCATACAGGTTGAATAAGTATAGTGAAAGAATACAGCCTTATTGTACACTTTTCTTAATTTTAAACCATTTAGTATTTCCATATTCTGTTCAAACAGCTGCGTCTTGGTCCATGTACAGATTCCTCATGAGCACTATTGCATGTTCCAAACTCATACTTCAGAATGTTGTCCAATGTTGTCCACACAATTGAAAGCCTTTGCGTAGTCAATAAAGTCCAGGTAAACATCTTTCTGGTATTCTTTGCTACCAATAAGGGCTAGTAGATTGTAAATTCCATAGTGCCCAGTAAAGGGGAACTGGAGGAGGGGCTTTTTTGAGACAGGAGAATAAAACTCTTTGAGAGCAGACCATGCCTCACTGCTGCCCATGTCTACTGGGTTGAGTGCCTGCTTTGCAAAATGAAATAAAGATAAGCTCACTATCACTAAAATGAGTACAGATTGAGTGCTTGTAGGTATTGACACCGTTGCTCACACAGTTGAGCTTTATACACATATGCAAACCAAAACAAAAATATGCATTCATTTAAATGTCCAAAGGACACATTCAGTAAGACAGTATCCTGTCCATAGGCACACAGCCTTACTCAGCCCATGGGCCTATAGTCCATACCAGCTCTGTCTTCTATGGCACCACGTATGTTGTCATCTCTGCTGTCACTACTTGTCCAGGCAGGGATCCCATGCCCTATTCATGCTCTTCCTTAATGAAGGTCCTGGGATAATCTTGTCCTGAAGTGAAAGATAACTGCTACCCCATTGTAGTTACGCCTTTTCTACATTTATTGTTTTGACCATCACAATTAGTCATACTAACAATTCCTCACAAGTGAAAAAAAAACAAAAACCTGTCATCATCATCCCTCACCACTCCCATTCCCTGCATTCCAACAGAACCATCTCGAAAATAGGAAAACTAATCAGTGCGGATTCTCAACTGTTCCCTCATTCTAACACTAAGCATACCCATGAAAGCTTGTATGCTAGCGACTTCATGATTTTGTAGCCCCCCCTCTCCTTTTTGATAGATAATGTCTACATTGCCCATTCCTATCAAACCAGTACACTGAGGAGATAAGCATGTTCCTTGATAAGTAGAATCCTCCATTCAAACTGGAATCTTGAGCAACTGCATCCATGAGCAAAAGTCCAATTCATAAAATTGTATCAATTGACACTTGCTCAGAGTATCAAACATCTTTATCTTCGTTCAGTCAGGTTCTTGTCAGCTCAGCACTAGCCTTTCAAACTGGGTCAAATGGGTACCAGTTGCAAGTTTGGGAGTTCACACAAACCTTTCTGCACTTCAAAAGAGTTGGTCCCTTCACTCACAACTTCACTCACATGGATTAGGTCAGTGCCCATGAGCTCAGGAGTTCACAAACTCTCTAAACTTTAGACCACTCAGCCTTCCTTCTCCTTTTTTTTATTTTTTTATTTTTAAAGTGTATGTACATAAATAAGACTATATTATTGAAATATAGGTAAAATCAACTCCATGAATGTTCAAGGGAAACTTCAAAAGACAACTGGAACAGTCTAAGAAACCCTACAAAGGAGATAACTATTAGAAAATGCATAATGTAGAAGGAGAGGAAAAGAGAAAATCCCAGATAACAATTTGTGAAAAGCTGGCTCATTTAATTCTATTATAGTGACCTTTGAAAGACAGACTAAGGAATTTATAGTTAATGCAATAAAATATTCATATCTCTCAGTTTAATTTTT
>NW_006408891.1:330847-333482 GCF_000296735.1 Chrysochloris asiatica | reverse complement strand
AAATAAATAAATAAATAAATAAATAAATAAATAAATAAATAAATAAATAAATATTATACTAGCTCAGTAGGCCTGATTATAATGGCAATTGATTCAGGTAAATCTCTGGTGTTGCAGATAACTATGAAAACATTGCCATTTACACTTTCTCTTCCATTGTTGTTGTTGTTGTTGTTGAGTGCAGTTGAGTTGGTCCCACTCACAGTAACTCTATATAGGGGTTCTCTGGTGGGTTTGAGTTGCAGCCCAGTGTTTATCCTACAGCATTATATCAGGAGTCCGTCCATAGTAGATAGTGCTAGGATGTGGATTCTGAGGCAAGTACTGCCCCTTTGACATTCATGTTTGGCAGTGCTAGTGGAATTTGCCAACCAATGGAACATGAATGCAATCAATGTGTGCTGTTGCCTCACTGAGATTTTAGAGGAGTTCCGGTAGCATAGTGGTTATGAATTGGGCTGCGAACTGCAAAGTTCGAAACTACCAGTTGCTTAATGGGAGAAAGATGAGGCTTCCTGCTCCCATATAGATTTACAGCCTCAGAAACCCTGTTCAGGGACACTGTGGGTCAGAACCGACTCGACAGCACTTAACAACAGCAACAACAATTCCTTTATTGGAGTCCTGGTGTTTCCTCTCCTTTTATCACAGGGTCCATGGGTGCCATAAAACATTTCCAAACTCAGCCCCTGACTTCATTGCTACATTTCCCCCACCGTTCCACTCACAATTAGACCCAGATGGTCACCAGCAAGCATATGGCTCTCCAGTTCATTTTAACTTTCAGTCCTAGATGGAGGTTTTCTCTGATGTACCTATATTTCTTGCCTTGATGCCTCAGAAACTCAAAATGCCAAACTGCTTTGTTTCTGCAAGAATCTCCTGTTCTATCAGCAGTTCTGGGTTGATCTTCATTTTTTTTTCAAATGCAAATGTACCAACTCTGAAGGTTCTGGGTAAGGCTCAGGATTCCACCTAAACTTCATACTTTACATAAGTTTAGGCCAAGAAGCCTATTTTTTTTTTTTTTTTTCTGGCAAATTCTTTTAGCAAAGCCAGTCAAGAATAGGCTGAAGGCAGGTTTACATGGTCTCTGTAATCATAATTTCAATATTTCCATCACACATGTAAGTCTATTTTACAATATTAGGAAGGATAAACAATTATGCTTAAGGCAGTCAAAACACAGAAACATTTTAAAACACTCAAGTTCAATCTTTTCTTCTTTCTTGGGCTAACTACTTTAACATGCATATGGCCTTGGGCTCTGTCAGGGTACATTCTGGTAGGCCCAGGCCCCTGATCAGCTATCCTGTTTAACCAGCATGATATCTGTGCTGCTCCGTCCTCCACTGAAATAGTTTGTACCATGCTTCTTTGTTCTTTCTCTTAGAAAACCTAATGATTTCATAGATCAGGAGTAATTGCAATGAATTATGCTCACAGCACCAACTGCTTGAACCAAGTGGGGACAGTGCCTGACTTCCTTTGACTCCACAAGAGGGAAAAAAGGACCAAACTCAAAATTAGCCCAAGGCTGATTCCTATGAAATAGAGAACAGACATGCCTCCACCCTATATCAGTGCCTTTAAAATTATTCAAATGTGAAAACCAATTTAAAAATTCATCTTTATGATTTTGATTTTCTAGAACTATACTCTCGCAGTACCACATGTCTCGGTGGTGGTGGTTATGTGCCATGGAGTTGGTTCCGACTCATAGCAATCTTGTAGATGGTTTCTGAGAAGGTAACTATTTACAGAAACAGAAAGCCTCATTGTGCTCCTGTGGAAGGGCTGGTATTTTCAAACTGTTGACCTTAGGGTTAGGAGACTGACTACTAACCATGCTATGCTACTAGAGCTCCTTACCACATGTCTTAGGCCAGGTTTTCTAAAGAAGTAAACCATGTTAATATATGTATATATTCCTGGTATAGTGCTGCAGGATAATATGCAAGGTCAGTTTGAACCACAATAACGGCAGTTCAAACCCACCAGTAGTTACTCAGAAACACTATAACACTTTGCAGGGTTACTATGGATTGGAATGATTCAACAACACTTAACAACAGCATGTATATATAGCCACACCTGGGTCAATCTCACTACTGTTGCCATGCTTGAGTTCATCAATGCTACCAATTGGCCAATCCATCTCATTGGGGGTCTTCCTCTTTTTCTCTGACCCTCTACCTTATCAAACATGATATCCTTCTCCAGAGGTTGGTCCCTCCTGACAATATGTCCAAAGTATAAGAGACAAAGTTTGGGCATCTTGGCCTCCAAGGTGCACTCTGGCTGTACTTCTTCCAAAATGGATCTATTGGTTCTTTTGACAGCCCATGGCACTTTCAATATTCTCCTCCAACACCATAATTCAAAAGCATCGATTCTTCCTTTCACATGCATATGAGGTTACTGAAAATACCATGGCCTGGGTCAGGCACACCCTAGTAACAAGCTGACTTCTTTGATCTTCAACATTTTAAAAAGGTCTTGTGCAACAGATTTGCCTAGTGCAATACGTCATTTGATTCCTTGACTGCTGCTTCCATGAGTGTTGATAGTTGATCCAAGAAGAGTGAAGTCCTTGACAACTTCAATCTTTTCTTCATTGATAAGAATGTTGTTT
>NW_006408891.1:328077-330516 GCF_000296735.1 Chrysochloris asiatica | reverse complement strand
AAATATTCTGGGATACTCATACTTCGCAGTATTGCCCATAGCTTGTCACAGTCCACACAATCAAAAGACTTTGTGTAATCAATAAAGCACAGGTAAACATCTTTCTGATATTCTCTGGTTTCAGCCAAGATCCATCGGACATCAGCAATGAGATTCCTCGTTCCACGGCCTCTTCTGAATCCAGCTTGAACCTCTGGAAGATCTCTGTCAATTTATGTTTGCAGCTGTTTCTGTATTACTTTTAGTAAAACTTAACTTGCAAGGGATATCAAAAAAATTGCCCAATCATTTTTGCTTTCCATTGGGTCACCTCTCTTTGAAATGGGCACAGATATATCCTGGTGTGGCTATATATATCTTGGTTTGGCACCGTGGTTGTGAATCAGGCTGCTAATCTCACTGTCAACCATTTGCAATTACCAGCAGTTCCATGGGAGAAATATGAGACTTTCTGCTCCTGTATTTACAGCTTTGGAAATCCTATAAATGGTCGCCATGAGTCAGAACTGACTCCTCAGCACATAACCACCACTAGCAGAGAGACAGAGAGAGGGAGAGTCAGATACATTTATTATCAAAGAAATAGCTTAGAATTATAGAGTCCCAGGTCCCCCATGGAAGAGAGAGAGAAGTTTCTCATGTGGCCACACCCCCAAGGAAATATCCTTTCAATTGACTGGCTACTAGAAGCCAATCATTATAGTTAACTATGCCTGTTAACTAACTGCTAAACTGTAGAAATCCTGGCCTAGTCAAGTTGACATAGAATCCTAGCTATTAGAGTCTTCTACTTAATTAATTGCTTGATAAGAAAAAAATACTAATTAATTGAATTGCTTCCTGGGATTTGGTTATTGGAATACTGATATTTTAACAGCAATTAGACTACAGTCATAATCTCAACTTTTCTTGATAGTGTTTTTTATCAGTTCATTTGATTATGAGAAGAATCTTACCTTTCTTTTAGAAAACAATTTTACATCCAATGAAAATTCTGGAACAAATGCATTGTTAACAATTGTTGTAAGGTTCATAAAATACATAAAAATGTACATGTATGTTAATGTAATCTCTATGCAAATCGCTAGCCAAGTATGAGTTTTTCCACTCCCTCAGATTGAGTTTTTACAATAGAACCAGATACATACATTTTGATAGTTAGCAGCCAATCTTTACCTCCTTTTAGTACAATCTTTACCCCTTGTTCTTTAGTCGTTTTTTCTATATTATAAAATATTCTGAAGAGCATTAGCTTTATTCTTAGACCCCCTACTCCCTTATCTGCAGAAAATAAAAAATCTGTTTCTAATATCATTTCTTCTCACTATTCTCATCCATATGATCTTTTGAAAATAGTTTTATATTTTTGAAAGTGACAAATCTAAATGTTCAAACATTTTTCTCCATTGTAGGAAACTCATAAAGGAAACAGATATAAGAAAAACTAGGTATACTTAAGATAAATGGAGAAAAAAATGTGCATGCTTAAAGGAGTCTCTTCAATCAAATTTTACAATTACACACACACTCACACAAAAGCAAAAAAAAAAAAAAAACCAAAAAACACCAGAGTGTATAATTATATTTGAATTACAATATGCAGAAGAATTTAAGTTAAAAGGTTGGATCTATTTAGGGTACTGATAATAGAATTGTGTGCACATAATTTAGAGAGATATATCCCAGAAATATGGTTGCCAGATTTTGCAAATAGAAAAACAGGATATACAGTCATATTTGATTTTCAGGCACACAATAAATAATTTAAAGTTAAGCAACACATATTACTTGAACTTCCTATGTTTAAACAACACATATTGTTTGGACATCCTGTATTATCCTGCAACCTTACATGAAATAGTGAGAATGTGAATGATAAAAATAGAGTGTAGTTAAACCATTTCATTTAAGTTCATTTTTAAAAAGCAAGAGGTATGTAAGTAG
Organism: Chrysochloris asiatica; assembly: GCF_000296735.1. Lineage (NCBI taxonomy): Eukaryota > Metazoa > Chordata > Mammalia > Afrosoricida > Chrysochloridae > Chrysochloris > Chrysochloris asiatica. The sequence goes on along the minus strand of NW_006408891.1, from coordinate 328,572 downwards.
ACACTTGGGGAGCAGAAACATATAGTAATGAGGTGTCTTTCAGGAGACTGGGCTATTGTTAGGCATAAGTCATAGAAATGTAGATCATCAGATTCTTCTCCCTGCATGGATTAGCCAAGATCCATCTGACTTCAGCAATAATATCCCTCATTGCACGTCCTTGTCTGAATCTGGCTTGAACCACTGGCAGTTCCCTGTCAAAGTAATATTTCAGTTGTTTTTGAATTATCTTCAGCAAAATGTTATTGTATATGGTATTAATGACATTACCTGATGATTTCTCCCTTCTGTTGTATCATCTTTCTTTGGATGGGCACAAATATGGATCTCATTGAGTCAGTCAGGTAGCTCTCTTCCAGTTGTTTTGGCAGAGATAACTGAATGTCTCCAGGGCTGCATCTATATTGTGAAACATTTCAATTTGTAATCCTTCAAATCCCAGAGCCTCACTCATTGCCTTCAGTGCACCTTGAACTTTTTCCTTTAGTACCAATG
>NW_006408891.1:324984-325777 GCF_000296735.1 Chrysochloris asiatica | reverse complement strand
TTTTGACTTAAGAAGCTGGTAGAATTCTTCAGTCTCATTGTCACTCTCTTTAATGATTGTTGCATAAACTTGGGTAATAGTGGTATTAACTGGTCTTCTTTGTATGCTTATGGATGCTATCCTATTACAAACAGCTTTATACTTCAAGATAGATCTTGAAATGTTCTTTTTGATGATGTATTGATACTATTCCTCTTCAATTTGTCATTTACTATGTAGTAAACCATATGATTGACAGATTCAAATGTCTAATACCAATCCACTATATCCTCATGAATGCTTAGGATATATGTATTCCATTTCATTTTTGGCAACTTTCATTTTTCTGTGATTCATACTTTCTATATTCCATGTTCTGATTATTAAGAGATATCATAGCTGTTTCTCCTTATTTTGACTCATACCCCATCAACAAATGAAAGTTCCCAATGCTTTTTTCCATTCACATCATCACTGTCAACTCTACTTTGAGAAGACAGTTCTTCCTCAGTTTTATTTTCACTGGCTTCTAACCTGAGTGGTTCATCTTCTTACACTGTATGTGACAATATTCTGTAGAAACCAGTCCACCATGAGTGACTTGTTAAATACTAGTTAGTATTTAAAATACCATATACTTTATATATGGAGTCCTTGTGTGGCACTGTAGGATAAGCACTAGACTACAAGATTAGTTTGAACCACAAGGTGAGCGATTCAGACTCACCAGCCATTGCTTTCACCAAATGGAAACCCTATTTGTTATGTTGCTAAGTGTTGTCCAGTAAGTTCTGACTCATAGCAACACTGTACA
>NW_006408891.1:316395-324224 GCF_000296735.1 Chrysochloris asiatica | reverse complement strand
CTACCAAGTGTTCTGTGAGAGAAAGATGAGACTTTCTGCTCCCATATAAATGTACAGCCTCGGAAACCCTATGCAGGGTCACTGTGAATCAGAATCCGACTCCACAGTACACCACCACCATATAGTTATATGTAGCTAGATAGGTGATATATAGATATGCTTGTTGTTGTTAATTGCTATTGAGTGTGTTTGTCTAGTTGAGTTAGTTCCAACTCATGAAAACTCTGAGGCTTTTAATCTTTGCAGGAGAAGAAAGCCTCATTTTTCTTCCAGGGATCATCTGGTGGGCTCAAACCACTGACCTTGTGGTACTGTGGGTTAATGAGCTGGACTGCAAAGTCAGATTGAACCATAAGGTTGGTAGTTCAAGCTCACTATCTGGTCCTTGGAAACCCTATATATGTGTCAGAACTTAACTGAGAGCACTTAAGAACAAATATATATATATAGTGTATAGTGTTTCTCCATAGATTAAGCACCTAACTGTGAACCATAAGGTCTATGGTTTGATCCCACCAGCTGCCCAATGGGAGAAAGATGAGGCTCTCTGCTTCTACAAGATTCCAGCCTTGGAAACCCTATACAGGCTCCATTGAGCCGAAAACAACTTGACGACACTTAACAACAACAACAATCTTATACATATGTAGTTATTCCTATATTCATGATGTATTGCATTAAGACAAACTATATTTATAACTGTCTCAAATATATATATGGACTCTTGGTGTGTCACTGGAGGATAAGCACTGAACTGTGAACCACAAGGTTAGCAGTTCAAATCCACTAGCTACTCCTAAGAAACACTATACACAGTTGCTATGAGTCAGAACTGACTTTACAGCACTTAAAAACAGCAACCTGAATGGTGGTTGCATAGAGTAAGCAGTGGAATGTGAACCTTGAGGTCAATGGTTTGAGCCTACCAGCTGCTTTGCCAGATAAAGGTTAGGCTTTCTGTTCTTACAAGAGATTTAAAAGCTTTGAAAACCCTATACAGGATTTCTGTGAGTCTGACCCTACTCCATGGCACTAAACAACCACAACAATATGGCAATATTAACAAAAAATACTAAGTACATTGTTACATTTTCAAAATACTCCTGCATGTTGATATGTAATGTTTCCAACCCCTAAAACGATCAAGTTACTCATAACAACGCGGTATAATAATTAAAACCAAAAATGAGGTAATATATGTCATGCTAACAGACTTGTCAGAACAATTTACAATGGAGTTGTTGGTAAAGAACCTTACTGTAAATGTGGACTCCCTGTATATATACTTATATAGTTTATATACATATAGTTTTCATACAGATGTCTTAGAATAATGTCTAGTCATATAGTTGTTGTTGTTGTTAAGTTCTGTCGAGTCGGTTCCAACTCATAGCAACCCTGTATAGGGTTTCCAAGGAGCAATTGGCAAACTTGAACCGCCAACCTTGCAATTCAAATGGCTTTGCAGTCTGGTGCATTAACCCACAGTTCCACACCAGGACTCCAGTAATGTAGTGGTTATGGTTGTGTACCATGGAGTCGGTTCCAACTCAGAGACCCTGTACAGGGTTTCTGAGGCTGTAAATCTTTGCAGGAGCAGAACGCCTTATCTTTCTCCTCGCAGAACAGCTGGTAGTTTCGAACAGCTGATCTTGCATTTTGCAGTCTGATTTGTAACCACTACGCTACCAGAGTTCCTTAGTCATATAGTTGTTGTTGTTGTTGTTGTTAAGTGCCGTGGAGTCGGTTCTGACCCATAGTGACCCTGTACAGGGTTTCCGAGGGTGTAAATCTTTACGGGAGTAGAAAGCCTCATCTTTCTCCCGTGGAGCGGCTGGTAGTTTTGAACCGCTGACCTTAAGGTTCGCAGCCCGATTCGTACCCACTACGCTACCTGAGCTCCCTAGTCATATAATAGTGCTCAAAAAATATTAAATATTATCTATTTTATCTCATATTATCTAGGAAAAAGAGTCTGATTTTTTTTCAGCAAAATTCCCAATTTTTTTTCAGATTTATGATATAACATAGGTGAGATCAATTTCTTGTCTTCTGTTACTTGCAGTTTCAAGTTTATATAAATATAAAAATATTACAAATGTATTAGTTTCCTTTTTCTTGGATTAAGAGAGAACATGCACATAAAACTTACTACCAATGTTTGGCAACCAGCTTAACAGGAAGTAATTGATATACAGATTTGTGAAATACTATTTGGCACAATAAGGACAGAGAAACATTGAACTTTGAAATTAAGGAAGAAGAGTTGGTATTGTGGGCCTTGAACTCAAAAGAGATACTTGTGCTGCCTGAGATCATGGGGGTGGGAATAGAAAGTAGACTGCCTAATGCCTTCCTCTGAGTGTCCCCTAAGAGAGTAGGTAAGATAAAAGAAAGTTCTATTTATTTTACAACAGTTGAGCAATAGTCAGTAGGACTCTGTAGATTCAGCATATCCCAGAATAAATTATTTTGACTATGGCCTACTGATCATCAGAATTATAATCATATCAGTCTTTGAGGTATTTTACATTCTGCTATAGAGATGTGTCTTGTTTTGGGCTCTGAAGATTATTGAGTCTTGTCAAAGCCCTTTAAAGAACTATGAAATCATTCAAGAACACAAGGATAAAATTATGGGCTGATAGTAACTCTGATTCATGGGTGGGATTAATGACATACATTACAAACATGCCAGAAGCAATACAAAATAGTGATGAAAGTGTGTTTGGTGGTGCACAACATGCTGCTGGCATTCAGAGGCTCTCAAATCTCCCTTTATTCTCTACAAAGTAAAGAAGTAGAGAAACAAGTTGCCAGCATCTAGAGAGTAAAACAAATGTGAACAATGAGACTTTGGGTCTCTTAAAAACAAATCATGCAAAACTAACTTGATTGCTGTTTTGATAGAGAATACCATTTACAGCTGCTGAGAAGGCAGTAGTTATATCTCAATTTCAGTAAATTATCTGTTAGTATCTCAGGCACTTTCACAAATTGATTCAAACAGGCTTCAATGTAAACTTGTTTCCCATAATGGAGACTGGCAGTGGGGTCATGATAAATGACACTATGTAAAATGCTAGTGGTTTCTGCAGGAATTAGTGTCAAAGGTTGCATCTCTAATATCTTTATTAGTAATACATATGGAGAGGAATCTGGCATTAAATGTAGAATACAGCTTACCAAAGTTACAAGTGAAGTGCCTCCAAGACCAAGAGAGACCATGTAACAAGATGATAGGTCTCACCACTTTAAAATTTTGTAAGCCCAATCTGAGTGCACACAATTCAAAATGATCAGACACACATTTCTTATTGGTGAGATAAGAAGCACACAGGAAAGTTGAGACAAACGGACAGTAGAGAAGAGTAGTGAATTAACAATGCTGGATGCTATTCTTGATTGAATTCTAATTGTTATTATTGTTAAGTGCCTTTGAGTCACTTCCAACCTATAGTGACCCTGTATAGGTTTCCAAGGAGTGGCTGGTAAACCTGAACTGATATTGTAGTCCAGTGCATTAACCCACAGAGCCACACCAGGACTCTAAACTCGAATTGTCCAAGTTTGTGAGGTTGCCACAGGACCAGGCAGTGTTTCATTCTGTTGTGCAAGTCAGTACCGACTTGATGACACCTAAGAACAACAACAACAAGTTATATTACTTTTGATAAAATATCCCTGAAGTGTCAAATGGACGCTAGTGTTGTTTTTGGTGAGTGGCTAATAAATACACACCAATCAGATTAAGGGTCTCTGGTGTGACACTGTAGGATAAGAACTTGACTGCTCACCACTGGGTCAGCTGTTCAAATCCACCAACCACTCCTCAGAAACTCTATATAGTGCTGCTATAACTCAGTACTGACTCCACAGCACTTAACAAAAAACAAAATCCAGTGTAAAGAATCCTGGTGTGGTGCTGTAGAATATGCACTGGACTGCTAACCACAAGGTTGGCAGTTACTTAGAAACAGTATACAAGATCATTGTGAGTTGGAACCATCTAGATATCAACATCAACAACAACATCCAGTATGAATAACCAAAATATCTGTTAGGAAATTCTTGCACAGCACTAGTTCATATTAAAAAAAAAAAAAGTAATGCATGGTGTTTAATTTGTGATAGACACTGTTCTTTGGACTTTCCATATAAAACTCATTTCATCTGCATAAGACAATATTTGATAGATACTATTATTTTTGTTACTTGACTACAGAGGAAATGATCATTAAAGCTAAAGTAAACTGTTATGGTCACAGGGACAGTAAGTCAGGAAACTGGAATTTGAGACTCGTCATTTTGCAACTGTGGCTGTGTTCTTAATACCAGAACTCCCTAGGTATGGAAGAAGAGTTTGATGTGTTTTTATAGTAAGACAACATCATATCATCTCCAAATGTTTACATTTATCCCTTCACATGACTAACAATTGGTGCAATGATCTAGATCACCGGTGCTCTGATTTTTCTTCTGTATAATCTGCTTCTATTTCGCTTCCCAGCATATTATAATTTTCTTTTCTAAATCAAAGATACAATAAAATTGTTCAATATACAACACTTATTTGAGGACTAATTTACAATTTTAGACGATTCATTGGAGTTATTTTGTAGTCAAGGTAAGGTATAAAAGTGTGTGTGGTGTTGTGGGTTAATGTACTGTACTGCAAGGTTGGTTTGAACCACAAGATCAGCGGTTCAAGCTTACCAACTGCTTCTTGGAAACCCGAAACAGGGTTGCTATGAGTCAGAACTGACTTGTTGGCACTTGACAACAACAATACAGTGTAACTCAGATTAATAAAGAAAAAAATTAATGAATAAAAACATGTGAACAACAATGTACCATAAAAGAAATGAAGATTTTTAAAATGAGAGAGCAAAAGTAAACTATTAAAATCTAACATTGTTGTTGTTGTTAAGTACCGTCAAGTCAGTTCCGACCCATAGCAACTCTGTATGGAGTTTCCAAGGAGTAGATGGTAGGTTTGAAATGCTGACCTTGCGGTCCAGAGAATTATCCTGCAGCGCCACATCAGTAATCCAAATTTTAATTTATTCCATTGTAGTATGAAATATTTTTCTGAGTTAAAATATATTGAGTAAAATCAATATATTTTCAACCGCAATGTCTATTTAATCATTGTTTCAACATATTGTTGCTGTTAAATACCATTAGGTCAGTTGCAACTCATAGAGACCCTGTATAGGGTTTGCAAGAAGCAGTTGGTGCTTATCTTACAGCACCTTGCCAGGACTCCTACGTATTGTTGCTATTATTAATTACCATCTTGTCAGTTCTGAGTCATAGTGATCCTTTTCAGGGTTTCTGTCAAGCAGCTGGTGGGTTTGAACTGCTGATGTTGTGGTTTGCAGTCCAGTGTTTTTCCTACAGAGCCACACTAAGAATATACAAGGCTAGCTTGTTACATTGGGTTAATCTATTTTAAAACTAATTTAAAAATATTTCTAACATTTTTCTGTTAGAAAAAATGTATGACTAAAAATTCACATAGTGTCTACCTTTATGGAAGTAGGCATTAGTCAAATAATCACGTTGTACTTATTTAGTGCTGCTATAAATATGCTGGACTGCAAGGTTGGTTTGAACTGCAAGGTCAGTGGTTCAAGCTCACCAACCCCTCCTCGGAAACCTTATATAGGGTCGTTCTGAGTTGCAACCAAATTGATGGTACTTACAACATAACAGAAATAGCACAAATGGTTGGCCTCAACAAACAAATTTATTTTCTCACAATTTTGGAGGCTGTACATTCAAATGCTAAAAGTTCAAATTCAGGGTGCTGACTCTCTGTGTCCACTCTGGTGTAATGTCTTTGTCTCCTTTAGTTTTTGCCTCTGTGTGATATTCAAATGACTTGTCATCTCTCACCATCTCTGCTTCTTTTGCTTGTGTGCTTAATGCCTTTAATAACTCAAGAGCTTGCTTTAAGACACTCCCTTCACCAATCCTATCTAGTAAACATAACAAAGAAAACCTTTCCCAAATAGGATTATAACCACTGATGTGGAACTTACAACACATATTTAGGGAGGACACAATTCAATCTATAAAACTCTACCCCTTAACCTCCCAATTTTATGTGTTCTTACAGGCAAAATACATTTACCTCATCATATCCCAAAAGTCTTAAATCAACTTCAAGTCCAAAAAATCTCGTTTTCTGAATCAACTAAACCAAATATGGGTAAGACATTAGACATATTCTGTTCTGAAACATAAGTCCCTTTATCTGAAACTCTATGAAGTCTAGTATATAAGTTATCTGCTTCCAAAATACAAAGGCAGGACAAACACAAGGTATATTTTTCCATTACAAATGGTAAAACTGTAAGTAAAAAAGGAATACAGGCACCAACCAAGTCCAAAATCCAGAATAATTTACATTCACTCTCAAAACTTGAAAACCAACCTGATTTCTGAGACAAGCTAGACAATGGCCCTCTCCTCCAATTCTGGGTATTGACCATACTATTTGGACTCTGGGTAGAGGTCCCTCTCTCTGCCATAGGCTTTAGTTTCACCTTCCAGGCCCACTGTGATGGCAACTTTGCACCTTTGACATTGGGGGAACTCCATCCCCCTAGTCCATCAGAATAGTGACCCTACTTCCTCACTCCGTTTTCAGCTATTTGGGCATGGCAGCACCACATCCATCCTCTTGGCTAAACTGAATGGCAGCCCCTCACTCTGGAACTGAGATGGTTAAGATCTCAGTCTTGGAAATCTAGGAGACTTTGGCTCTAACCATTGATACCCAGAGAACATGATCCTACCCTTTGAGACCATTGCAGCTCTGCTTCCTGTGTTCCTTCCAATAGTTCTGTTGACCACTGAACTGCTTCAGGGATGGTTCCTTTCTTTTCTTGCAGGACAACAAGTATAGCTCAATTTACCTGTTTCCTGTTTATAGAATTCCAAGGAGCAAACACAATTGTCTCCTTTCATTCTTTGTCTATCCCCTTCAATTTAAATTCATGGATTTTCTATTTTAGTACTTGGTGAGATTTTATTAGTAACAAACTTAATCTCTTTAACAAAAGATTACTTAGCCATTTACTTGGTGAAAATTGGAGGACTTATGTTCTTAGCTTGTACAATTGTTTTTGTTGTTAAGTGCTGTTAAGTATTTTTTTTTGACTCATTAAAACCCTACGTATGGTTTCCAAGGAGCAGCTGTTGGGTTAGAACTGCTGACCTGTCATCCAATAGAATTATCCACATCTTTAAGCTTTCTTTTTCATTTTGCACCCTTCATTTTTAAGTCCATCTCTTTCCTCTCGAATTTTACTATCAGGAGCTAGGAGAAACCATGCAGTTCCTTTGAGATCTTAATTAGAAATGTCCTCAAATATCCCAGTTCATCACCTACAGGTTGTACATTTGATTAAGTATTTTTCATGTAATTCAGACAAGTTCTTTGCTACTGCATCAAAAACACCATCCTTCCTTCATCGTCCAGTCGCATGTTAATAATTTTGTTTTAATTCTTTACCAAAAGCATATTTATTGTACACATCTTTAAAAGTATTATGTTGTTGGCTGCAAATGCATTCTCTAAGATGATAAAAACTTTCTCTCTAGCTCTCCTCATTTTCTACTGAACCCTCACCATAATTGCTTTTAATGTCCATAATTCTACAATGGTCTTTCAAATGCAGTACTTTGTTGTTATTGATGTATTCCAACTCATAACAACCCTGTATAGGGTTTCTGTAGAGTGGCTGGTGGGTTTGAACTGCTGACCTTGCAGTGCTTATCCTACAGCACCACATTAGGACCCCTTGTTGTTGTTATTG
>NW_006408891.1:314252-315106 GCF_000296735.1 Chrysochloris asiatica | reverse complement strand
AGTTGAATGTAGACTTTTATTATTAGACTTAAAACTATTCCAACTTCTACTCATTATCCAATTCCAAAAATGTTTTCATATTTTAGGCATTTGTTAGATTAGAACCCCATGACTGGTACCAAATTCTTTCTTAGTTATCTAGAACTACAATAACAGAACACCACTTGTCTACCAGTTTCACTTACTGTGGTGGCTTGCATGTATCTTTAATGCTGGAAGTTATGTTACCAGTACTTTAAATATCAGCAGAATCACCCATGATGCACAGATTTCAGCAGTTTCCAGACAAAGAGATATTAGAGGAAGGATAGGTGGATGATTTCTGAATATTTATCAACTGTATACCTTTTGAATAGTGGTAAAAAGTTGTCAGATACAGTGCCAGAAGATGAGTCCCTCAGAAGATGAGTCCCTTTTGGAAGGGACTCAAAATATGACTGGGGAAGGGCTGCCAACTCAAAGTAGAGCTGACCATGATGATGCAAATGTAGTAAAACATTCAGGGCCTACATTTGCAGGTGCATGCAGCACAAAATGAGAAACAATTGAAAATATCCATTATTAATCAGAGCATGTAATGTATAAACTATGGATCTAGGGAAAATAGAAGTTGTCAAAAATGAAACAGAACACATTAAGATTTTTATCCTAGGCATTAGTGAGCTGAGATGGACTAAAATTAGGCATTTTGAACCTGACAGTCATATAGTTTACTATGTTGGGAATAATAAATTCAAGAGGAATGGTGTCATCTTCATTGCCTGAAAGAACATTCAAACATCATTATTTTTAGTACAGTGTTGTCTGTGATAGGATGATATCTATACAACAACAAGGAAGACCAGTTAATAACA
>NW_006408891.1:304617-314042 GCF_000296735.1 Chrysochloris asiatica | reverse complement strand
AAAGAGGAAAGATCAATAGGTAAAAAATATAGCCTTAATAATAGAAATGATGGTGGAGATCACATGAGAGAATTTTGCAAGATTAACAACTTATTCATTGTAACTGTCTTTTTTAAACAACATAAAAGGTGATTTTACACATAGACATCACCAGGTAGAATACACAGATATCAAATTGATTGCATTCATTGGAAAAGGCTATGGAAAAACTCAATATCATTAGCCAAAACAATGCCATGGGCAGATGTGGAACAAACCAATAATTGGTCATGTGCAATTTCAGGCTAAAGCTGAAGAAAATGAAAACAAGTTTAAGAGCCAAAATATGATGTTGAATATATCCCACCTTACCTTGCAGATCATCTCAATAAAATATTTGTTACATTAGACATTAATGACTGAAGACAGGAAGAGTTGTAGGATGACATCAAGAACATCATACAGAAAGAAAGCAAAATGTCATTAAAAAGCCAAGAAGGAGAAGAAAGACAAAAATTAATGTCTAAAGAAACTTTTAAACTTGTACTGAAAAGAAATGGTCATTTTTCAACTAATTCAAGAGTAGCATATGACTAATATCTTATGGTACTGAAGGAATAAGCCTAAGCCACATTGAAGACATTGACGAAAAACAAGCCTCCAGGAATTGAAGGAATACAAATTGAAATCGTCCAACAAACTGATTCAGCAATGACAAGCTGATTGGAAAAGGTACATATTTGTGCCCATTCCAAAGAGAGGTTGCTCAACAGAATGTGGAATCATCAAACAATATCATTAATATAATATTCAAGTAGAATTTTGCTGAAGATAATTCAAATTTCGTGGCAACAATACATCAATAGGGAACTGCCAGGAATTCAAGTCAGATTCAGAAGGGGGCATATAATGATGGATATCACTGCTCATGTCAGAAGGATCTTGGCTAAAAGCAAAGAATACCATAAAATGACTGTAGATTGGTTTTCCTGAACAATTAATTATGCTCATGAGCTGTACATAGACCAAGAGGCAGTCATTTAAACAGAGCAAGGGGATGTTGAATGGTTTAAAATCAGGAAGTGTGTGCCAGGGTTGTATCTTTTCACCATATTTTTTTCAAACTACACTCTGAACAAATAATCCAAGAAGCTGGATTATATGAAGTAGATTATATGTGACATCAGGATTGGAGAAAGACTCAGTAACAGCCTGTAACATGTAAATGACTCAATCTTGCTTCCTGGAAGCAAAGAGTATTTAAAGTATTTATTGATGAAGATCAAAGAATACAGCTTTCAGAATGGATTGCACCTCACTGTAAATAAAACAGAAATTCTCACAACTGGACAAGTAAATAACATCATGATAAATGGAGAAAAGATTGACATTGTCAAAGACTTCATTTTGCTTGGCTCAACAACAAATCAACAATCAACATTTGTGGAAGCAGCAGTCAAGAAATAAAAAAAAAATGTATATAGTGCATTAGACAACTCTGCTGCAAAAGGCCTTTTAAAAGTATTAAAAGCAATGATACCAGTTTGTGAATTAAGGTGCATATTGTTGTTGTTATGTGCCGTCGAGTCGGTTCCGACCCATAGCGACCCTGTACAGGGTTTCCAAGGGTGTAAATCTTTATGGGAGTAGAAAGCCTCATCTTTCTCCCGCAGAGCAGCTGGTAGTTTCGAACTGCTGACCTTAAGGTTCGCAGCCCAATTCGTAACCACTACACTACCAGAGCTCCTCTTATGGGCATATGAATATTGGAAAGTGAATTAGGAAGACCATATGAGAATGGATGCATTTGAATTATGATGTTGTGGAAGAATATTAAAAGTGACACGGACTGCCAGAAGGAAAAAAACAAATCTGTCTTGGAAAAACTGCCACCAGAATGCTTCTTAGAAGCAAATATGGTGAGACTTTGGCTCTCATATTTCGGACATGTTATGAGAAGTGACTAGTCCCTGGAGAAAGACATCATGTTTAGTAAAGTGGAGCATAAGCAAAAAAGTAGAAGATCTCCAATGAGATGGATTGGCACAGTGATAACACAATGGGTTCAAACATAACACCAAGTGGGAGGATGACACATGACTGGCAGTATTTTGATCTCTTGTGCATAGGGTCACTTTGATTTGGAACAGATAAAAAAGGCAACTAATAAAAATAGATACTAGAACAAAAATACCACAAGAAAATGAATTTATAAAATTGAAATTTATGTTATTGCAGTTAGGAGGTCAGAAGTCTCATTTCATACTACTGACTAGGAGAAGACTTTCTCTTTCAGCTGGATCTGGAAGAAGGTTATTATTTATTTTATCTTTTGTTCCTGGGTAATATTAATGCAGTTTGGTGTCTCTTTTCTTTCATCTCTCTTATATCTAAAAAGAGATTGATTTAATACACATCCTACACTGATCCTTTTTATTAACATAGAAAATGATTTCTCATAACAAAGAAAACTCATCCCTAAATTGGATAATGATCACAAATATGTAGTTAGGAATTATAACATAAATATTTGCTGGACACAATTAAACCTATAACAACCATCAGTACTTTAAAAAATCACATATGAGAAACATAAGATGAGGGCAGAGGGATATAATAGATCCCCTTCTCCAACAAAGGTCGGAGAATCTTCCCTGAAAAAGGAAAGTTTAAACTGAATCATGAAAACCAATTAACTAGAGTAATAGTTGAGAGAACGTTACAAGTAGAAGGAACAATATATGCAAAGGCCTTGAAGCAAGAATGAAAAAGTGATTTTGAGGATGAAACTGGAGAAAAAGTGTGTGGGAGATATGGTTAATACTGTTTGAGGAAGAGATCAGATTTAGGTGTTCTAAATCATAGATCCTGTTAGAGATTTTAGTCTTTATCCTAAGAGAAATGGAAGATATCAAAGTGTTTGTTTGTTGTTGTTGCTGTTCTTTATTTATTATTGTTATTTTAATAGGTTGTTTGGGAAGGGAACAGTGACAGGAGAAGATTTGAGTGTTATAGACCCTTAAACAGAAACTGAAAATTTGGACCTCAGCTGTTTCATTGGTTTCTGCTTAATCTCTCAGCAGTGTTTCTCTCCTTCAACACCTGGGATTTATTTAATGAGTCATCTTTTCTCATTCTATGATGTGATTGCTCAAAACAAGTGGGTGGATTCGAGTTCTTACAAAATGTATGTATTATCAGGGCTACATGGAATATCATAATGAGAGAATAATTTTTACATTATTTTATTCTATGAGATAGCTGTTGCTAAGTTTCTTTTTAGAAGTAATAAAGATTATTTTCTCTTTTCTTGTGCAGTTGCAAACCAATTGAGAGAAATGATGTGTGAGTTAGAGAGATGGAGATCAAAATATTTGCTTTATTGTAAATATGAGTTGGGGAATATAGTTTATCTTTAAAGTTAAAGTTGGTTTTATTGATACTGTCTCATTAAAAAAAATTTGTTTGCCCAGAATTACATTTCCTTCCCCAATAGAAATATGTCCTAATAAGCTCAATCCACAGAGGAACAGGAACTACTGTGTATCTTTGGGGAAAGAGGAAGGAAGTAAGTTACACTCTCTATAACCATTCACCTGTCAGCCAAGTCTGTAAGTCCTTCCTTGGGTGATTATGAAAGTGTATGAAGAAGTGTCCATGGGTAGTTGGACCATGCTTGGCTGCTGAGAGGTTGACAGTTCAGATAAGCTCAGAAGTACCTCACAAGAAAAATTGGCTATCTATTTTTTGCAAAATCAGTATGAAAAACCTGTTGAGCACAGTGTTACTCTGACATGCGTGGGGTCATCTGGAGACAGAATCCAATAGACAACTAAAGGATCCTTCCTATATTTTCCTTCTTGATGGTAAAGTAGAAATTTCTTCCACATTATAGAAACCAAGGATGTGGTTAATAAATATTCCCATCCCCATACAGCAAAGAATTAGCTGTATATTTCTTTATCTTTGTTTTATTTTTTCTGTCAGTATCTTTCAAAGAATCTGAATTTATCCTCCTATTTATCCATTAACCAACAGTGCCTGTGGGTTAATGTGCTGGACTGCAAAGTCACTTTGAACCACAAGGTCGGTTGTTCAAGCTCACCACCTGCTCCACAGAAACCCTATACAGGGTCACCAGGAGTCAATGGCACATAACAACAACAACAATTTATCCATATAGACTTAATTATTTACCAATATGTAGGAATTCATACATTTCAGGCAAATTTAAATGCAGAATCCCAGGTGGAGAACAGTTATCCCTTTTCTTTCTTTGGCATGAATAGCTTTAAAACCACAGTTTACACAGGCAAGACTTAACTATAACCAAATAACAATTAATAAAATGTTTTAAGGAGATTAGTGGAAATAAAACTTTTTCTAAAACTATTCCCATTTAAAGTGAATATACTTGCTTCCAAAATGCACCATTTTTCTCTGCTGACTTCAATTTTGGGTGAGCGCCAAAACAACTGTGCATTGAGTGCTAAGAATCTGCGGAACCATTGTCGACGTCTTCCTTGATTTCAGAGCTTCAATATTCAGAATGTGGATTTTTTTACTAAATTAACCAGGCTCACTTGCCCACTAGATTTTAGTGGGGTTCAAGCATGAGAGGATATGAGAACTAGAGGATAATGACAAGGAGACCTGCAAGCACAGACATTAAATCTCAGCTGCTAAAAACGGTTGTTGGATCAAACTCTCCAAATTGTTCCACTGAAGAAAGTCCTGGTGATGTGCTTCTGTAAATATTTCTGTCAACAAGACATATGGAGGCATCTATATTCAAAGGAAATCATCAGACAATCTCTTTCATAATCCATGTGAGCAAAGGTTTACTAAAGGTAATACAGAAATGGCTGCAAGCATACATTGACAGAGAACTTCAAGAGGTTCAAGCCAAATTCAGAAGAGGCCATGGAAGAGGGATATCATTGCTGATGTCCAATGGATCTTTGCTGAAAGCAGAGAATACCAGAAAGATGTTTACCTATGCTTTATTGACTAAGCAAAGGCTTTCAATTGTGTGGATCATGACAAAATATGGGCAGCATTGCAAAGTAATGAGTATTCCAGAACACTTAATTGTGCTCATGAGGAATCTGTACCTGGAGCAAGAGGCAGTTGTTCAAACAGAACATGGAATGGTTTAAAATTAAGAAAGGTGTACAATACGGTGTATTCTTTCACCATACTTATTGAACCTGGATGCTGAGCAAATAATCTGAGAAACTGGGTTATATGAAGAAAAACTTGGCATCAGGATTGGAGGAAGACTCATTAACAACCTGCGATATGCAGATGATATAACTTTGCTTGCTTAAAGTGAAGAGGACTTAAAACATTTACTGATGAAGATCAAAGAGCACAGTATGGATTAAATGGATTAAATCTCAATGTAAAGAAAACAAAAATTCTTACCACTGGACCAATAAGCAGCATTCTTATCAATGGAGAAAAGATTGAACTTGTCAAGTACTTCATTCTTCTTGGATCAACTATCAACACTCATGGAAGCAGCAGTCAAGAAATCAAATTATGTATTGCATTAGGCAAATGTACTGCACAAGACCTTCTTAAAGTGTTGAAGAGCAAAGATGTCAGCTTGAGAAATAAGGTGTGCCTAACCCAAGCCATGGTATTTTCATTAACCTCATATGCATGTGAAAGCTGGACAGTGAATAAGGAAGACCGTGGAAGAATTGATGCTTTTGATTTATGGTATTGAATGAGAATATTGAAAGTGCATGGACTGCCAAAAGAAACAATAGATCCATTTTGGAAGAAGTGCAGCCAGAGTGCTCCTTAGAGGCCAAGATGGCCAAACTTTGTCTGTCATATTTCGGACATATTGTCAGGATGGACCAGTCTCTGGGAAGGATATCATGTTTGGTAACATGGAGGGTCAGAGAAAAAGAGGGAGACTCCCAATGAGATGGATTGGTCAAGTGGCGGCATCGATGGACTCAAGGCTGGCAATAGTAGTGAGGTTGACCCAGGACCGGGCAGTGTTTTGTTCTGCTGTACATGGGGTCACTATGAGTCGCTGCTGACTCGATGGCACCTAACAACAACAGCAAGGGTACAAAACATGTTTCATGTAAACACTGTATCTCAATTGACCATCATTGTTTTCTTAATCTATAAAATAGAGATGTTCATAATAGTAATTGTCTTTTGAGGTTGTTTTGAGAGTTGAATAATTATAATACACAAGGGGCATAAAATAGTATCTGAAACATGGTAAGTTCCATACAAAAGTGTTAACTCTTATTAAATAATTTAACTTCATAATATTCATACTATTTTAAACCTTGTTGTCTAGAGAGAAAACAGAGGCACAGAGAGCTTAAACAATTTGTCCTAGGTCATGCATTTAGTAAAAACAACTCAGTGCATAACTTAATGTGAAGTATTTGAAACCACCAAATGTCTAGAAAACCAGTTGTACTTGAGTCAACTCAGACTCATGGCAACCCCCATGTGTCACATTAGAACTATACCCTTTATGGTTTTCAATGGCTGCTTTTTCCAAAATTAATCTCCAGACATTTCTTTGGAGATGTTTTTGGAAGGATTTGAACTGCTGAACTTTGGTTAGCAGCCAAGCACATTAAATATTTACATCATCTTCATTGAAATGATCTACATTGTGGTGATTTTCTATAAAATAAAGAATTTTAAATAAACTTGTTTCTTTAAAAATATGATTTAAACTATCAGGGATATTATATTATATAGATATTTGTCAATTTATCTGTCCTCTCTATTATTGATAGATAGTTGAATTGTTTCCAGTTTGGAACTATTTTGAATACAGCTGCTATGAACTTCTAGTATGTATTTTCTTTTGCTGTGAATTATAGTATCCTTATGGTGAATTGTATTCTTAATCTTAACATTGGTAGCTTTTGATATCCCACCAGATAAGGAATTGGTATAGAAAATAAAACAAGGACAAAGAAGCATTGTGTACATGACAGTGCCATAAGACAGCAGCAACCTATTTTGTATCCTTCAGTTCATTGTATCAAACCTGGGGCAACTGTATTTGCCACATTATGTCAGTTAAATCTTAATGAAACCAGGGCTTGACAGATTCGTGTGTTGTACAGATTGCTCAAGTATTAAACAAACCCAGTAGAATGCCAGGACACATTGAAATGAATTGGGAAACTCCTTGAAAAGGAAAACAATTATATTTATGATTATTATATTCACAAAACACAAACACCCTGAGTTGAAATGAAAGGTAAGATGGTAAAATAATTGCTCTTTAACAAAATATTTTAAAGTTTTAAAAAATAATTAAAAGGCAGAAAATATTCATACAACCAAAAACTTTATAAAAACACACACACACAAAAAACAGTTCAGGATAGTGTCAATATAACCACAGAAATGGACAGTAGGAAAACACAAATTTCTTGTTTGATTCTTTGTCTAGAACGAGATCTATAAAGTGAGTACCTACACTAACTAGCTCATCTTTCAAAACAACAACAATGAAAAATTTAAAATACTAAACAAATAAGTAACAAATACAATTTTAGCTAAGCTAATGCTCTTAGCGTAGTGGTTACATACCGGGCTGCTATTCTCATGGTCAGCAGTTTGAAACTACCAGCTGCTCCCCTAGAGAAAGATGAAGCTTTCTGCTCCCATAAAGATTTACAGCCTCGGAAACCCTATGCAGGATTGCTGAGTCAGCACCGACTCAACAGCACACAACAACAACAACAACTAGTGCTTTTTACTTTTTATAGTTCCCTGAACCTCTCCCCAGTAGCCTTTGTCAAAGTTAGGTCTCATGGTAAAGGAAGCAGTTTCTCATCAGGACAATTAGCCACACATTCCATGTCCTGGTCCTGTTCCAGAATCTCTTTCTTCCCATTTATTCAAGGTTAATAGAGACCAACTCTTGTGGCTTAGATGACTGCTTGGAAGTAAGTAGTTAGGCACTATGTAATGAGCTTGGTGGGCCAGAAGCACTAAACATTTTATTAGGCTAATTGGCTAGTATGATCTGTGAAACCATGACCCTAAACTTTCAAATCAAGCAACCAAATCCCATCAAGTATATGGTGATTTATTTCACACATCAGAATGTTTTCAGGCTCCATCCATGTTGTAGTATGTATCAAGACTTCATTTCTCTTTCTGGCAGATTATTATTCCATTATATGTTCATGCACTACATTTTGTTTCTATTGATGGACATTTAGGTTTTTTACACATTTTTGATATTCTGTATATTACTACAGTGAACATTGGTATAAAAATTTCTTGTAGAGTCTGCTTTCAAGGGTGTTAAGTATATACCCAGGAGCAGAGTGGAATTTCTGTGTCACATGGTAGTTCTAAGTTTAGTTTTTTGAGGAACTATCACATTAGTTTCCTCAACAGCTGTACCACTTTACATTCCCACCAGCAGGGATAAGTGTTCCAATTTCCCTATATTCTTTAATAACAACTTAGTAAATCAAACATCATGCAAGGCAGACTGGGAAAAATGCGTCAGAATGGCAAGACAGAAAGAATATGAGGTAGAGAGTATGCTAGAGTAAATGCTTTATTGCTGTAATTTTGACAGCTCTTTTAACGAGTTTGGAATCTTTTGGAAATGTACATGTTTGATGTGCCCATCTGCAAACCAAAATATCAGAGGTTTGAGCTCACACAGAAATGCCTAAGAAGAAATCCTATCAGAAAATATAACTACTGAAAAACCTATGAAGTCCATTTCTACAATGATACATATGGGGTATACGTGTGCTAGATGGCTGGTTGTAACCACTCAGGATTCTAGTAAGAGTAACATTTTTCATTTCTATCAAGACTTTTTCTGCACTTAGTACGTTATATGGACAATGGTAGATAGCTTGCATGCCTACGTTTACTCAGTCAATATAATAATACTATGTTGTTATTGTTGTTAGGTGGATTGTGGCCCTATACACAACAGAACAAAACACTGCACAGACCTGAAGTAACGTCACAACAGTTGCCACACTTTAGCCCATTGATGCTGCCACTTTACCAATCCATCTCTCTGGGCATCGTCCTCTTTTTCTCTGAACCTCCACCTTACCAAACCCTCACCAATGACTCCTCCCTCCTGACAATATGTCTGAAGTATGAGAGACAAAATCTGGCCATCCTGGCCTCCAAGGAGCACGCTGGGTGTAATTTTTCCACTACAGATCTGTTTGTTCTTTTGGCAGCCCATGGTACTTTCAATATTCTCCTCCAACACCATAAATCAATGCATCAATTCTTCTATCTCACTGTCCAGCTTTCACATGCATATAAGGTTATTTAAAATACATGGCTTGGACTAGGAGTACCTTAATCCTCAAGCTGAAGTCTTTGCTATTCAACACTTTAAAAAGGTCTTGTGCAACAGATTTGCCTAATGTAATATGTTGTTTGATTTCCTG
>NW_006408891.1:303007-304139 GCF_000296735.1 Chrysochloris asiatica | reverse complement strand
AGCTTGTCATAATCTACACGATTGAAAGCCTTTGTGTAGTTAATAAAGCACAGGTAAACATCTTTCTGGTATTCTCTGCTTTCAGCCAAAATCCATTGGATATCAGCAATGATATCCCTCGTTCCACATCCTCTTCTGAATCTGGCTTGACTCTCTGGAAGTTCTCTGTCAATGTATGCTTGCAGCTGTTTCTGTATTACCTTTAGTAAAATTTTACTCGCATAAGATATCAAAGATATTGTCCATTGGATCACCTCTCTTTGGAATTGGCACAAATACGGATCTTTTCCAATCATTTGGCCAGATAGTTTTCTTCCAAATTTTTTGGCATAGATGAGTGAGTGCCACCACTGTGTTGGAAGATTTCAATTTCTATTTCATCAATTCCTGATGCCTTGTTCTTTGCCAATTCCTTCACTGCACCTTAGACTTCTTCCTTTAGTATCATTGGCTCTTGATCATATGCTAACTATTGAAATATTTGAACATCAATCATTTCCTTTTAGTACAGTGACTTTATGTATTCCCTCCATCTTATTTTAATACTTTCTGCATCATTCAATAACATTTCCAGAGAATCCTTCAATAATAAAATTCAAATCTTGAATTTTTTTCTTCAGTTCCCTCAGCTTGAGAAAGTTATTCCCTTTTGGTTCTTCTCTTTTGGTTTTCTAACTCCACATCTTTGCATTTTGAAATTTTCTGTTCATCTCCAGTAACTCCTCATTTCTTCTTTTGCTTTAGCATCTCTATGTTGCAGAGCTGGTTTCAGAGTCTGTTGTGATATCTATGTTTATCTTTTCCTTCTTTCTTGTGTTCTTAATCACTTTTTACTTTCTTCCTTTATGATGTTATTGATATTATCCCACAACTCTGGTTGCATCATTTCTATCACTAAAGCCACATTTCCCAACCAATGATCCTTCCTCTTTGTTTCCAACTTTTGCATTCTTATCACCAGTGATTATCAATATATCTTGATAGCATGTTTGATCAATTTCAGATTAAAGTAGTTGATAGAATTATTCTGTTTCATTCTCACTGGCTTTAGTGGTCGGTGCATAAACCTCCACTCGTCAGTCAGTTGTTGTACTGTAGTTGCTTTTGAGTAGCTGTGATTCTGGAAGCTATG
>NW_006408891.1:259597-299806 GCF_000296735.1 Chrysochloris asiatica | reverse complement strand
ATCTGCTCCCGTAAAGATTTAGAGCCTCGGGAACCCTATTCAGGGTCGCTATGGGTTGAAACCGACTCGACGGCACTTAACAACAAAAACAACAACATAACTCAAACTCCTGCATAACTCCTACATAACTCAAATGTATCCATTCTTCAATAGGCTTCTCTACTTACTGTCCAAGTTTCACATGCATATGAAGTTATTGAAAACACCATGTCTTGAATCAGGTGTACCTAGTCCTCAAACTGACATCTTTGCTCTTCAACATTTAAAAAGATCTTGTGTAACAGATTTGTCTCATACAACACATCATTTGATTTCTTGATTGCTGCTTTCATGACTGTTGACAGTTGATCTGAGCAATATGAAGCCATTAACAACTTAAATGTTTTCTCAATTTATATGGATGTTGTTTATTACTCTAGTGGTGAGAATTTTTGTTTTCTTTACATTGAGGTGGAACACATATTGAAGGCTGGGGTCTTTGATCTTCATCAGTATGTATCTTAAGTCCTCTTCTCTTTCAGCAAACAAGGTTGTATTATCTGCATATGGCAGGTTGTTAATAAGTCTTCCTTCAAACATGATGCTACATTTTGTTTCATAAAATCCAGTCTTGGATTATTTGTTAAGCATACAGATTAAATTATTAATGTTGTTGTTAAGTAAATTCCAACTCATAGTGACCCTATTTCTCAGGGTTTTTGAGGAGCACCTGAGGAATTTGAACCACCGATCTTGCGGTTCAAACAGATTTTGCAATATAGTACCTTAACACATAGCACCATACCAGACTGAATAATTATGGTGCAAGAATACAACCCTGGCACACACCTTTCTGAGTTTGAAACCATTCAGTGTTCCCTTGTTCTTTTCAAACAAGTGCTTCTTAGTTTATATACAAGTTCCTCCTGAGCACAATTAAGTGCTCTGAAATACTCAATGTCTGTTATGTTGTAAATAGCTTGTCATGATCCACATAATCCAAAGCCTTTGTATAATCAAGAAAACAACAGTAAATAACTTTCTGGAATTTTCTGTTTTCAGCCAAGATTCTTCTGATATCAGCAATGATATCACTCGTTCCATGTCCTCTTCTGTATCCAGTTTTAACCTCTGAAATTTCTCTGTAAATGTATGGTTGTAATCATTTTTGTATTATCTTTAGCAAAATTTTACTTGCATGTGATATTAATGATACTGTTCCATGATTTCTGCATTCCGTTTGGTTACCTGTCTTTGGAATGGACTCAGATATGGATTTCTTCCAGTCAGTTGGTCAGGTAGTTGTCTTCCAAATTTCTTGGCATATATGATTGAGTGCCTTCAGTGTCGCAACAATTTTTCAAAGATTTTAATTTGTGTTCTATAACTTCCCAGTGCCTTTTTCTTGGCAAATGCCTTCAATGCACCTTGGACCTCTCCCTTTACTCTCTTGGGCTCTTGATCTTATTCTACCTTTGAAATGGTTGAACATCCACCAGTTTTTTTATATAGTTACTCTGTATTCCTTCCATATTCTTCTGACATTTTCTATATCATTCAATTACCTGTGCTTTATTGACTATGCAAAGGCTTTCGATTGTGTGGATCATGACAAGCTCTGGACAACATTGTGAAGTATGAGTAATGCAGAACATTTAATTGTGCTCATGAGAAATCTGGACCAAGAAGCAGTTGTTCCAACAGAACATGAGAACACTGAATATTTTAAAATTTAAAAAGGTGTACTAATTTCTTCCATTTTCTTTAGTATCTTATGCTGATCAGCAAGTTTTGCAGTCTTTTGTAATGTACATTTTGGTCTTTTCTTTCTTGCTTAGCTTCTTAATGATTTTTGCTTCCTTACTATATGAAGTTCTGGATGTCATCCCACACTTTTCTTGTCTTTGGTCTTTAGTGCATAATTCATCAAATATATTCTTCAGATAATCTCTAAATTCAGGTGAGATATGTTCAAGGCCATATTTTGGATCTTGTGGGCTTGTTTTAATTTTCTTCAGCTTCAGCTAAACTTGCATATTAAGAGTTGATGCTCTGTTCCACAGTCTGCCCCTGCCCAGGTTTTGACTGATGATATGAAGCATTTCTACCATCTGTTTCCACAGATGTAGTCAATCTGATTCCTGTGTATTCCATCTGGTGTGGTCCATGTATATAGTTGTCTCTGGTAGCATAGTGGTTTGAATCGGGCTGCTAAGCTCATGGTCAGCAGTTTGAAACTACCAGCTGTTCCACAGGAGAAATATGAGGCTTTCTGCTCCCATAAAGATTTACAGCCTCAGAAACCCTATTCAGGACTGCTATGAGTCAGAACCAACTCAATGGCACATAATAGCAGCAGCAGTAGTAAAGAAGTTATTGGTCTTGCAAAATTCTATCATGCTATCTCCAACATCTTTTCCATCACCAAGGCCATATTTTCTGACTACTGATCCTACTTCATTGTTTCTAAACTTTGCATTCCAATCACTAGTAATTATCAATACATCTTGATTGCATGTTTCATGAATTCAAGAATTGGTAGAATTTTTAAATTTCATCCTCACTGGCTTTAGTGATTGTGCATAAATTTGAATAATAGTGATATTAAGTTACCTGGTCTTCCTTATAGATGTATGGATATTGATGTTTATGCATTCCATTTCATTTTTGACAGTTTCCAATTTTCTTAGGTTCATAGTTCGTACATTCTATGTTCTTAATATTAATGGATGTTTACTGTTTCTCTTCACTTTTAGCTGTGCCCTATCAGCAAATGAATATCACAAAGGCTTTACTTTACTCATGTTGTCATGATCAACTCTTTTTGAGGAGACAACTCTTTGGCATCCTTATTTTCAGTGCCTTCCAACCCAAGGAACTCATCTTCTGGTACTATATATGACAATATTTTGATACTTTTCATCATGTTTCAACATTCAATATTCTTGTGCTGACATTGTTCCACTGCTCTTCAGATGGTTTTCAGTGACTAAATATTAGGAAGTAGTCCCTTTCTCGTTCTTCCTAGTCTATCTTCATCTGACAATTCAGCTGAAACTTACCTACTTTGGGTGATCTTGTTGGAATTTAAAATACCCATGACATAGCTTTCACAATCACGTCAACACACAAGCCACCACGATACAAGAAAGAGACAGAAGAGTGGTGGACTGGCTGCTTTTAGGAAACCTTCATAAGGTTTCTATTAGTCAACACTGACTCAACGATACTTAACAACAAAAATAATACTATATTATAGCATTATACTATTGAATAAAATTATATATATATTTTTGTTGTTGTTGTTGTTGTTAGGTGCCATTGAGCCAGTGCCGACTCATAGTGACCTCATGCACAGCAGAACAAAACACTGCCTGATCCTGGGCCAACCTCACTACTGTTGCCATGATTGTGTACATCAATGCTGCCACTTGACCAATCCATCTCATTGGGGGTTTTGCTCTTTTTCTCTGACCCTTCACTTTGTTAGTTGCCATCTATTTGATTTTGACTCACAATGTCTCTATATACCATGAACAAAGAATTGCCTGATCCTACAACATCCTCACAATTGTTACTACATTTGAGTCCATTGTTTCAGCAACTGAGCCAATACCTGTAATTGAGGGTCTTCTTTTTCACTGACCATCCACTTTGTCAACCATAATGACATTTTGTGATGGAAGAAGTAAAGTCAGGATGCTTCTTAGAAGCCAGGATAGGCAGACTTCGTCTCTCATACTTTGGATATATTGTCAGGAGGGACTAGTACCTGTAGAAGAATATCATGCTTGGTAAATGGGACAGTCAGAAAAGAGGAAGACATCCAATGAGATGGATTGGCATAGTGATGACTGCAATGGGCTTAAATCTAGCAAAGATTATGAGGTTGGTGCAGGATCAGGCAATGTTTTGCTCTGTTGTACAGAAGGTTGCTAAGGTTGATACCAACCAGGCAGCACCTAACAACACAGGGGATACAATATGTATGTTAAAATTATGGTTTTTAAAAAATAAAACTAATTAAATATTAAAATTCATTTTTCAAATATCTCATTTTTTACCCTTATTGAATGTATCCTGGAGAAAATGAAGTAAGATAGGCTCAAGAGAACAAGATTACTACCAATCTTATCAGCAAATATTTAGTGAAGCCCTATTGTTCATGCAACATTGCTGTTATATGATCATTGGAGGCCACATATATTCTTCAGCACCTATGTCCCCCATCTTTGCCCTGGTTTCTCACTGTCCACTAGGTACCCCTTGTGCATTTTGGAATGTGCCTGTAGTGGTAGACATGCCTTTTCTATTACCTCGGAGGCTGTAGGGATTGGGAGTGGTGCTAGTGGTGGTTATGTGTTGCTTACCACCTCCCACTGCCGGCCCTGGATAAAGATCTTGCTCATCCTCCATCTGCCTCAACCCTGTAGGCCCATGTTACCACTTTCCCTCCACCTCTCTCCATTTCCTGTCTTCCCCTACCAACCTCTTTAGTACTTGTGGGTTCTTGCCTGGTCCCTCTGCCCACCTGTGATCTTGCAATATATGGCTATAAAACGACTCTCTCCATGGCCTGACAGACATTGCAGATGAACATGAGAAGATGTCTAGAGTTTAGCTGCTGTTTGATGTCCCTCATGTTGCCCAGATGATGAGATTGTTTTCAAAGTTGCCATTTATATGAAGTGTCAGATAATGAGATTGTTGATAAGTGAGGAGTAGGTTTACAACAGAACTGTGCAACAACTGTGTCAATCTATCTTAATAAAACAGTATACAGCCCCCTCCAGCAATTGCTACCTCCTGGTGACATTCCCCAACAACCAGATTATACAGTAGTCTGTTGTGATCACATGATTTTCATTGACAAATTTTTGGAAGGTGATAGCCATTTAGTCTAGGCATGCTGATAAACCTGTCCAGCATGCATGACTCTGCAGGTATTTGGAACACCCATGATTTAACTTTAACCTTCACATCAAATACAAGCTACAACACTATACCAAACTGACAGATGGCCAGTGGCCTTAATTCATAACAACCTGTTATTTTATCTGAGAGAACACAAAAGCATTGATTTTTTTTTTTTTTTTTTAATTTCTTTATGAGAAGTTATAATAAAATTATTTCACAAACAGAGTACAGAATTAGATTTCTCAGTGCTGGAAATGTTTAAACTACATATTCAAAGATAACCATTTCATTTTGATGAAAATAGGTGATTATTCAAAATCATTGTTTTAAGAAAAAAAGATAAAGGCCATGCTATATGTTATCTCAAATAAAAAAACTAAAAACCAAGGTTGAGCATCAACTAAATCAGTATTGGTAAATGTCAATGATAATTTTATGCAAGCTTCATTATAGATAAATTTCTACCTGGAGCTAAATGCTTTGCGTCAACATCTCCGGGCGTACAGTGCTTACTAATTATAGAATTCGGAATTGATTTTCTATAAATATCCACTTAATATGTTATGAAATTGATTGAAGCAATTATACAAAGATCTAGAAATTATAGATAGGGCTTGTGTGGGAAAGAATGGTTTGAGATAGCTTACATAAGAAAAGTCACATGGCAGTCAAGTGATAAGTTGTTGTTAGGTGCATCAAATCAGTTTGGACCTTTTATAGGATTTCTGAGGAGTGACTGGTAAGCTTGAACCACTGACCTTGTGTTTCAAATGGACTTTGCAACCTAGTGCATTAACCTGCAGCACCACACCAGGACTCCAAGGGATAAGTAAGATTATTAAATATAAACTAACTCTTTGCCCCAAGTGTTTGAAATCCTAAATAATCACCAAAATGTGCATATCTGAATTTGTCATTACCATTTAGAATCCTTAATGACCAATAGAGGAACACTAAACAATTAGAACTGGATCTTGCATATATTAAACAATTTTAGTTCTAATAATATTTACATAGCATTTACTCTGTTAAATGTAGTTCTAAATATTTTATATATAATTCCTTTAATCGTGATAACAATTCAGTGCCATTGTTGTTGTTTTTGTTATGTGGTGTCAAGTCTATTCCAACTCATAGCAACTCTGTATAGCATTTCTGAGGAGTGTCTGGTGAGCTTAGACTGTTGACTTTGAGGTTAAAACTGACTTTGCAGTCCAGCACATTAACCCATAGCACCACACCAGCACTCAAAAAGGTATGAATTTAAAGAGGTTACTCAATGTTATGGATTGAATTATGTCCCTCAAAATATGTATTAAATTTTTAGCACTTGTACCTGTAGATGAGATCCTTCTGGGTAATGGGGCTTTTATTTTTTTATATTAATAAGGACACACATGGACAAAGTGGATCTTAAATTTAATTACATCTGAGTGATAAAATATGGGGTAAAATAATTGTCATATGATGGTCTTCCTCAAACCAAAGGGCTAGGAAGATGTGAGGCTATCAATAAGGAAGTGGTATACATTGCTGAGACCCTAATTTGCATCTTTATCCTCAATAAAAAATTAGTTTCTGTTTTTTAGAGTCACACACTTGGTATTTGTGTTACAGCATTGTTAGGTAGCTAAGACTCTCAACTTGTCCTAAGTCAGACTCGGAAATGTTAAGGCTGGCATTTTAACCCAGTAAATCTTAAAGTCTGCATTTTAAATCCTAAAGATGATACAATGTTAGAAAATTTAAATTATTTTTCTAAAATAACATTCCTAGTTTGTGTAAAACAAAACAGTAATCATTCAATGATTATTTCTTGAATTCTTAGAGTGTTTTAATTATTATAAAATGCATAGAGGAACTAAAGCTATCAATGGATGATAAAAGAATCCTGCCTAATGGATGTTCCATTTTAAGGGGAACCAAATCATAAACAAGCTAAGATAGACTATGATGGGTGAATAGTGGTCATTGTTGGTGTTTTTGATTGGTTAGTTAGAGGTCTCTCTGTGGAAGTGCTAATGGAAATGAAAAGGAAAGAAAAAATTCACATGTACAAACAGCAGAAATGCATTCTAAGCAAAGAAACTTATTTTCAGACAGTGAAAAGTCCTAAAGTGGGAAATAATTTGGATGTGTTTGAGGAACAAACTAGAAACCAGTATGGTTAGCATATTATTGAATGAAGAGGATAGTGATGTGAGGTGAAGCTGGATAGATATATAGGTGTTAGATCATGATTGTGATGTCAAGCAGTTTGGTTTTACTTCAAGGACAATGGCAGCCAATAATGGGTGTTAAATAGGCTAATGGCATGATTTGACTTCAAAGTATCACTAGTTTCTTTGTGATTAAGAGCCTTTAGAAGGTAAGACTGATAGCAGGTCTATGCAGTTGTTGTGGTTACTATATACCATCTAGTTCTCTAGAGCTCATAGCAACCCTGTACAAAACTGAACAAAGCACTGCCCAGTCCTGCACTGTCCTCTCAATTGTTGTTATACTTGAGCCCATTGTTGTTGCCTTTGTCACAATCCAACGTATTGGGGGTCTTCCTCTTTTTCAATGACCCTCCACTTCATCATGGATGATGTCCTTATCCAGGAACTGGTCCCTACTGATAACATATCAGAAATAAGAGAGATGAAGTCATGCCTCCTGGTTTCTAAGGAATATTCTGGCTATACTTCTTCCAACAAAGATTTATTTGTTTTTATGGCAGTCCATGGTACTGTGGGCTAATGCGCAGGACTTCAAAGTCATTTGAACCACAAGGTTAGTGGTTCAAGCTCACCAGCTGCTCTTTGAAAACCCTATACCTGATCACTGTAGGTCGGAACCAACTGGATGGCAACCCTATACAGGGTTGCTGTGAGCTGGGAACCAACTCAACAGCACTTAAAAACAACAACATAGAGGGAAAGTTATCCCATTTCCTCCCTGTGACTCCTATTTCCATTTAACCCACTTTCCCACCCCTTCTCAACATTCTCCTTAGGTAAATGTTGCCCTTCTGATCTTGAATGATTGGCCATTTCATTGTAAGCATGGTAGCATAGTCATTACAAATTGGGCTACTAACCTCAGGGTCAGCAGTTTGAAACTACCAGCTTTTCCACAGGAGAAAGATGAGGCTTTCTGCTGCCATAAAGATTTATAGCCTCAGAAACCCTGTACTGGGTCACTGAGTTGGAACCGACGCCACGGCACATAACAACAACAACATACCTTACTAGCACTGTGTTGTTATTGTTTTTTCCCTTTTATACCTATCTTTGACTTGGCTAAAAATTAGACAACAAAGGTGAGTTCTATTCTAGACATAAAGGGTGGATGAGGGTCATAGTCTCAGGTTCCTTCTGACTAGTTAGTTCAGTCTTTTGTTTTGTTTTGTTTTCAGTAATGTTGAGCTTTGTTACACATTTTCTCCTACTCTATCCGGCGCCTGACCCAAGCAATAGTGTTTTCAATAACCTCATATGGATGTGAAAGTTGGACAGTGAATAAGGAAGATCATAGAAGAATTGATGCCTTTGAATTGGGGTGTTGGAGGAGAATATTGAAAGTGCCAGGGACTGCCAAAAGAACCAATAGATCTATTTTGGAAGAAGTACAGCCAGAGTGCTCCTTGGAAGCCAGGATGGCTAAGCTTCGTCTCTCATACTTTGCACATATTATCAGGAGAGAACAGTCTCTGGAGAAGGATATCATACTGGGTAAGATGGAGGGTCAGAGAAAAAGAGGAAGACCCCCAACGAGATGGATCAGCCAGGTGGCATCACTGATGGCGTCAAGTGTGACAGTGGTAGTGAGGTTGGCCCAGGATCAGACATTGTTTCGTTCTGCTGTGCATGGGGTCGCTATGAGTCGGTTCCGACTTGATGGCACCTGACAACAACAACAAATCTGGGCCCTTCTAATGTGATCCCATTCAAAATCGTTGGTAGTGGTAGCCAGGCACCAACTAGTTCTTCCGGTCTCAGGATTGTGGTAACTGATGTTCATATGCTCCATTGGTCCATTGTACTACTTGATCCAAACGTTTTCAATTTTCATCACTCTTTTTTCTCTATCACATGGAGAGACCAATAGTTGACGCACTCATGAACCTCAAAGATTCCAGTCACTACTTACCAAAGTGGGATGTAAACTATTTGTCTTTATACCAATTGATCATAGTGACCCTAAGACTATGATCCTGAACCCCAGGCCCAGAAATTCATTGCCATAAGATCTTAAATAATATTTAAGAAGCACATTGACAGGGAACTCCCAGATGTTCAAGCCAGTTTCAGATATGGACGTGGAATGAGGGACATCATTGTTTATGTTACATGGATCTTGGCCAGAAGCAGAGAATACCAGAAATATATTTACTTGTGCTTTGTTAACTATACAAGTAAATTATATAACTATACAAGTTAACTATACTTGTGCTTTGATTGTGTGGATCATGTCAAGCTATGAACAACATTGTGGAGAATGAGTATTCTGAAACACTTAACTGTGCTCATGAGGAACCTGTACATTGACCAAGAGGTAGTTGTTTCACAGAACAAGAGAATACTGAATGGTTTTATTATCAGGAGGAATCAGTCCCTAGAGATGAATGTTTTAACCATTGACCCACCAGGTCTCCTTATACACATATTCACTCACAATTGTATACACACAAACACATGAGGGAGAAGAGAGAGAGAAGTTCTGATAACAACAATTATATCTTTAAGAAAATATCTCAACTTTGGGAAAGGAGCTAAAAAAGTTAGGGCCTTTATTGCACACATTTTACATTTCACAATAAAATGAATAGATTGTCCTTACTTCCTACAGTTTTCCCTTTGCTTAAGGTAAATAACACAATGACAGCCACATCACAGGATCTGCATTAAATGTCTACAGTGTTAATAATAAGCTGTATATGCTTGTGGCTAGGTTGGGTAGAAGAAGGTGGTATTCATTGCTACACATGGTTGTTTGAAACCTGTCATTTCTGCTTTGGTCAAAATCACAATGTTATTGGTGTTATTGTTATTGTTGTTAAGTGCTGTTGAGTCAACCCTGCATAGGGTTTCTGAAGAGCAGCTAGTATGTTTGAATCTTCAGCCTTGTGGTTAGCAGCCCAGTGCTTATCTTACAGCCCCATTCAGTACTCCAAACTCACAATATTAAGCACCAAATCAGATATACTGACTTGACAGTAAGCCTTCTATATCTATCTAAGCTAAAGTGTTGTTGTTGTTGTTGTTAAGTGCCATTCCAACCCAAAGCAATCCTGTACAGAGTTTCCAAGAAGTGGCTGGTGGGCTTGAACCACTGACTTTAAACTGACTAAAGTCAGCTCAAACTGACTTTAGAGTTCAGTGCATTAACTCACAAGCTAAAGTAGAAGCTCCTTAATAAACTAAAAGCATTTTTCTTTTCCTACTTCAGGGAAAAAGGAGCTCTGGTAGCAAATCAGGCTGCGAACCTCAAGGTCAGCAGTCTGAAACTACCAGCCACTCCATGGGAGAAAGATGAGGCTTTTTGCTCCCGTAAAGATTTACAGCCTCGGAAACCCTGTACAGAGTCACTATGAGTCGGAATCGACTCCACGGCATATAACCACCACCACCACTTCAGTGAATATGATGAAAGTAGCTTCTTTTGAGCACTGAAGGCTGAGAGCAGTGTCTGCCAGTGGTCCATAATCTCTCAGTCTGATGCCTTCAGATGTCTGCAGTAATTCTCACAGCATTATATAAATCAGCTTGGTCCTTGAATGAGAAAGCAGCAGGTCCTAGGAGTAGCAAATGGACTGAAATTAGAATGTGATATGGCCAGCTGAGCAGGCTTGTATGGAGTTTGTCCTTCTCCATCACAGGTTACATGTTTGCCTCAACTGCTACTGCTCTCAGGTTTAACAGAAAAGAAAAGAATTTTATATAAAATAATGTATTAGCCATAGTCAAGGTTTCTTACCTTCACCATTGTTGGCATTTGAACTATCCTGTGCATAATACAATGTTTAGTAGCATTCCTGTCCTTTCCCTACTAGATGCTAGTAGCATCTTTGCACAGTTGTGACAACCAAAAATGTCTCCACACATGGCCAAAAGCTCCCCTTAGGTGATATTGGTGAGTACATTTTTTTTTTTCCCCATCTTTGGACTTCCACTATCTGAGATCCATTTCCAAGAAGTGAATTGCATATATTTATCACTCTGATTTTCCAAGATTTTCTACCTCAGCAACTCAGTTCTACACCTGTTTCCCACTATATTTACTTTTTCTTAACTATTTTAGATAAAGTGAGAACCTGAGTGTCTTAGTTATCTAGTGCTGCTAAAAGCATAAATCCAAGTGGATGACTTTAGCAACCAAAAAGTTATTCTTTCACAATTTAGAAAGCTAGAAGTTCAAATTCAAAGTGCTTGCTCTAGGGGAAGGCTTTCTTTTTGTTGCCTGTGGGGAAAGGACCTTATCTTCTTTCAACCTCTGCAGGCCCAGTATTCCTTGGAGATCTCACTATAACTTGACATCAATATTCCCCTAAATCTAGGAACTTCAAAGTACAGGAATCCCAGGTCCAAAGGACTACTCCTGGCTCTATTTTGATGGTGTTAAGGCCCCTTTTCTCAGCTCACTTATCTTTCCTATTATATCTCAGAAGAGATTGGCTCAAGGAACAACCTAACCCTGTAGATTGCATCTGACCTCATTAACATCATGGTGATGGTGTGCTACCAACAATAGATTTAGGCATAACAATGATTGTGAGAGTGGTACAGGACCAGGCAGTGTTTTGTTCTGTTGTTCATAGGATAGCTATCAGTCAGTTGGGCCTCAATGTTACCTAACAACAACAACAATAACAAAGTGTTTCTTGCTTCTATGACTTGTGTGCTCTTGTATTTTTTAAAAATGTTTTATTGTGACTTATGTGATAGTTTACAAGGGGGAACATTAGCTTTACATCCATCCTATCGCACATCCTTTCAGTACCATGGTTACAATCCCCTCCATGCATCATCGATCAACAAAAGGGTATACCCTGCAAGCCTGTCCCAGTCATCAGAACACAGACCCTAGCCCTCTCTGGGTCTAGAGTCCCCAGCCGCTCCATCTCTCCACATCATCATTTTTTAAAATAGTTTATTTTAGTTTTTAAATTGTTTTTGAAAATGTACATAACCAAATACCAATATCACAATGTATACATCTATATATCAAATAACACTGATTACATTTGTCAAATTGCACAGCCATCCTCACCGTCCTTTTCAACATGTATCATTTATATCTTAAAAGTGATTGATTTTAGTTCTACCATACATAACATTTAATAAAACAAAACCTTATTTCTTTATTGAACTTAGGAGTTAGGATTTGCAAAACATATTTTAGAAGCGTACTGTTCAATCCATAACACTTGTGAATTTAATTTATGATGGTAAGTCAAAAAGTATTGTTGCAAATCATAGAAATCTTTATTAAACCAAATTATTAAAATGTAAAGCTGTTGTTTCTTGACATAGCTTTTAATTAGGTGCAAACACTTCTTAAAGCAGTGTTTCCATATCTTAAATTAACCTATTTTCAATAGCCTCATATACATATTAAAGTTGGACATGGATAAAGAAGACCATAGAAAAATTGATGCATTTGAAATATGGTGTTGAAGATGAATATTAAAAGTATCGTGGGTTACCTGAAGAACTCACAAATCTATGGTGGAAAAAGTACAACCAGAATGCTCCTTAGAAACCAGGATGGCAAGACTTATTCTCTCATACTTTAGACATGTTATCAAGAGCAACCAGTTCCTGGAGTAGGACTGGTGGTATGCTTGGTAAATTGGAGAATAAGAAAAAAATAGGAAGACCACCAAGGAAATTATTAGGTCAATGGCAGCAACAATGATCTCAAATGTAATAAAAATTGTGAGGATGCTGCAGGACCAGGCAGTTTCATTCTTGTTGCAGACTGTGTCGACTATACAGGTCGCAGGCTCTGAGGAACAGATTCTGGCCACTGGGCAGTCATAACAAATTGTTTTTCATCTTAGTGTTCAGTTATGTTTTATTAATTCCAAACATGAGCCCTTAATATCCACAGATAAATGTAATATTTTCCTAAAGCCGAGACTGTAAATGTTTCAAGGGCAAGCCTTTCTCCAAAGGATTAACTGAAAATAGCTTAGCTACTTCCTGGTTCTTTGTTCTATAGACAAAAAAGCCATCCTCCCTAAACCTGTCCCAGGTGCAGGTTATTCAGCCAAGTTCTGAAAACCTGGCTCAGGAAGCCAAAACAGCGGGACTCCTCCCAAGCCTTTTTTCCTTCCCTCTCACCTTCCCCCAACTGAGCTCAGGGGCTAGAGATATGTTAATTGAGCCTGAGAAACCAAGTTGCGGGCCTGGAATTCAAACCAGCGAAGCTCGATGTAAAGTTACCTGAATGTCTGGAAAATTGCTGATGTTAGCTATACCTTGTCTTAGTCCCTCCCAGCTTGGTGTGAAGCTCCTCCTCTAAATAAAACAGAGGCACAGGCCGGCCCAGGTGTGCATTATAGGCTGGCTGTGAAAGAGTGCACTACAGCTAGCAAGGCGTGCATTACAGGCACAGCTAAGATGTTTACCATACAGGACCTTACTGCCATTATGGCTAATATGTTCACCACACCAGAGTTGCCGGACGCCAGTTATGCATCCATCCTGGTTTCGAGGTGTCTCTTTGTCTCCCTCTTTTTGTCTTTCTGTGTATTCTTTTGCTATCCCTATCGCCACCAGATATCCCCTCCTCGTGAACCAAACACTCGTGAACAACATAATTATGTTGAGGCCGGTCCCCGACACATTCTGTTATTCATAGTGTCTTTATGAGTTGGAACTGACTCAATGGCAACAAAGAACAGCAACAACAACAAACCCTACCCCCAAAGAATTCTGAGCTCTTTGATTTATTGAATGTCAAAAATACAGTTTTGGCATCCTCAAGAAACTCAACTAATGTCCCTGTAAATTGCTATTTTAGTTTTGGAAACAAACAAAAAAAGATGTCTGAAGTGGTAAGATTAAGACTTTAGGATAGGTAGAATAAGGTTTCACAATGAAAATCTTATAGGAAATTCCTTGACATCCTTGGCAAATGATCAGGTATATTTTCTTTATAGAAAAAAAAAAAAAAAAGGTACACATTTTTTGCTTTAAAAAAAAAAAAAATCATATTGTTTTCCTCACCAATGTTCTTAAATTTTCTTCATAATAAGCCTCCATGATTGTCCTGTCTTCTTTGAGAAAAATCTATCAAGATTGTCCCGTTGGCTTCCCCAAAACTAGTCACCATAACTTTTTGCCTTGAATTTAACTTGCTCAGACAATCTTCTCAGATGCCATGGATTTGATGAGACCTTTTGTTTGAAGGCACCATAATGCAACTAAGACAATTGTATCTTTGGGAGAATTCTTCTGTAGCCATCTGCTACCCTGAGACATCTTTGAGCATGTACTTTTTTCCAGGAAATTTGGAAGATTTGGAAGACAACTACTTGGTCAACTGACTGATAGAGATCCATATTTGTGCACATTCCAATGAAAGTTGACTCAACAGAATGCAGAAATCAAAGGACAATACCATTAATATAGCATGCAAGTAAAATTTTGCTAAAGGTAATTTAAAAACAGTTAAAACAGTACATTGACAGAAAATTTCCAGAGGTTCAAGCTGGATTCAGACGAGGACATGGAACAAGGGAAATATTGCTAACATCATATGGCTCTAAGCAAGGAATACTGATGCTTTCTTCACTATGCAAAGGCTTTTGGTTGTGTGGATAACGACAAACTATGGACAACATTGCAGAGAATGAGTATTGTGTTACACTTAGTTGTGCTTATAAGGAACTTGTATACAGACCAAGTGTCAGTTGTTCAAACAGAACAAGGGAATTCTGAATGGTTTACAATTAGGAAAAGTGTGCACTAAGGTTGTATTCTTTCACCATATTTATTCAATATATATGCTAAACACATAATACAAGAAGCTGGATTATATAAAGAATAATGTGGCATTAGGATTGGAGGAAGACTCATTAACAACCTGTGATATGAAGAAGATACAAACAAATTTGTGTTAGGACAACCAGAATGCTCCTTGGAAGCCAGGATGGCCAGACTTCACCTCTCATACTTCGGACATATTATCCCTGGAGAAGGATATCATGTTTGATAAAGTAGAGAGTAAGAGAAAAAGAGGAAGACACCCAACAAGATGGATTGGCATAGTGTGAGCAGCAGTAGGCTCAAGAGTAACAATGATTGTGAGGTTGAAGAAAGACTGGGCACTGTTTTGTTCATTCAGTTGAATGAAAAGGTTGCTATGAGTTGGTGTTAATCTTACAGCACATAACAACCACAATTAACCACCTACAGCCATATGTTGATCAGAGAGACATGTTTAATTAAACATGTAATTTCTGGAATAAATGTCTTCATGTATGAACTGGAATCCTAATAACAATACATTTTGACTTACCCTCATATAGTGACATGTTCAAATTCAAAGTCATCTTTTCTAATTAATCGCACAGAAAAATAACAAAGGTTTTTCATCTTTTGTTCAATCCCATTTACTAATCTCAGTTCTAAATAAATATTTCCAGAAGGTACCTTTTAGCCACTTAAAAAGGATTCTAGTTTCTTTAGAAACTGGGTTTATATCAAAGCTGAAAAATAAGTAATTTCTAGCTCATCATTCTATGAATTATATTGGAAAAATCTCTTGTTGATTAGATATCAGCCTCCCTGTCTAATTGGAATATCCACTTCCAAAATTAATTATTTCAAAAACATTTATATTTTAGCATGTGCTGCCCACAGAGACTATGTTAGTCAGAGTCCATTCAAGAGAAGAAACATTTGCACAGCAGCTAACACATGGGAATTTAATATAAGAATTTACCAAACATTGATAGAAGAGTAAGTACAAAGATGTAACTAGAACTCTAAAATTACCCTAAGGCTAAAGAATCATATCTAAGGAAGGACAGGCTTGGAAAAGATCCTACCTTCCTAAAGTTGAATTCAAATATCTTAGGAAGAATTGCAGCCCACAAGAGGAATAAGTTGCCCAGAAAACCACTTCCTGTGGCACATTTGAGCAAGGGATGGTGAATAGATATACTGAGAAATTTAGGATGCCATTGTGGACCTTCCCAGGTCTATGAGATGTCTGATCCCTGAGATCCTTCAAGTAGAGCACCTCTGGATGTCTCTGAAGGACCCAGAAACAACAACAAATAAAAACAAAATGAAAAAACTTGTAACCAGAAAGAGCAGTTCCATTTCTGTTCCAGTATTCCACCACTGGCATTGATGAAGCTTAACATGCTCACCATGAAATAGTCATGTTTATAATATGATCTATTATAGAAGATGTTGCAGACCATGTAAGACTAATCAGAGGTTCGAGGCCCACTAGGGCCGAGTGTAACAAATGAGGCCACTGGCAGTTAATGGCAAATTGCTTTCATATTAATATTCAGGTATATATATTAAATTAATACACTTGGAGCCTTTGACAATCCACAGATAAATGTGATATTTTCCTAAAGCCAAGACTAAAGGTTGCAAGGTTAAACCTTTCTCCAAAGGATTAACTAAAAATATCTTAGCTACTTCTCGGTTCTTTGTTCTATAGACAAAGAACCCATCCTCCCTAATCCCTTTTCCAGGTGCAGCCCATTCACCTGGGCGTCTCCTGCAGAACTCACCTTCCCCCAACTGTGCTCAGGGGCTATAGATATGTTAATTGGGCCTGAGAATTCAAGTTGCTGGCCTGGGATTCGCGAAGCTCGATGTAAAATTACCTGAATGTCTGGAAAATTACTGATGTTAGCTATATCCTGTTTTAGTCCCTCCCAGCTTGGTGTGAAACTCCTCCCCTAAATAAAGCAGAGGCCCGGGCCTCCCCAGGTGTGCATTACTGGTTGGCAGGCATGGAGTAAAGATCAGTGCATTACTGGTTGGAAGGCATGGAGTAAAGATTGCAGTGCGTTACGGGTTGGAAGGCATCCATTAAAGATTGCAGGGCAGTGAGTCGCTGCCTGCAGAGGCCATGATGCCTGTAGTCCCAAGCCTGCCCACCAGTGATGTATCCACCCTGGCTTTGGGGTGCCTCATTGTCTCCCTTCTTCTGTTTCTCTGTGTATTCTTTCGCTATCCCTATCGCCGCTGGATCTCCCCTCCTCGTGAACCAAACACACGTGACAATTATGTCGGGGCCAGACCCCGGCAAGAAGAGAAGGTACTAAGTGTGAATTTGGAGCTTAGAGGCAATACCTTTATAATTACTACAGAAGGTTTTAGATTTTTAGTAGCATTCCAAGAATAGTCATAGTTTCTTTTGATTATAATTTTCCACATAAAACTTTGTAATTACAGCATTCAGGCCATTATCATGACAGTACACTGCTAGCCAACATATGCATCTCAAAATATAAATAACAGAAGCCAGGGTCTTTCTGGTCTAAGCTCAGAATGCTAGTGTAATCAAAAGAGAAGTCCTTCATCTTAGAGAACTTTCTCAAACAATGTGGAGGTAAATTGGGAGTCTATTCGAAATAATCTCTTTTCATAATCAGTCCATTTTCCACTCATACCTAATCATTTTTCTTCACACTGACATTGTTTATCTTTGGTAAGTGTTGTCCTTCTTCCTGGATGCTTTTATTTCTATTTTATATTAAGAAGCCCCAAAATGCAAAATGTGGCAAGATTTAAAATAAAAACAAAAAAAACCCACCTTCTCAGAAGTGAAAATGCAGAGGATTTTAAAGTAGAATGCTCCTTGCTGGGTCTTAGAAGCATGCTGTTGTTTTTGTTACCATGTCATCAAGTTTTTATGACCTCAGCATGTTTATGCACAAGAGAACAAAGCATTTCCCAGTTCTCTGCCATTTTCACAATCATTGCCATGCTTGAGTACATTGCTGATGCCACTGTGCCAATCCATCTCTTTGGGGGTCTTCCTCTTTTTTGTTGACTCTACATTTTGCATATTATGATATCCTTCTCCAGGGACTGGTTCCTCCGGATAATATGTACAAGGTGTGAGAGATGAAGCTTGGCCATCCTGGCTTCCAAGGAGCTGTCTGGCTGTATTTCTTCCAGTACAGATTGGTTTGTTATTTTGGCAGTCCATGATACTTTTAATATTATCCTCCAATATCATAACTCAAATATGTTAATTCTTCTATAGTCTTTCTTATTCTTTGTCCAACTTTCACATGAATATGAGATTATTAAAAATACCATGGCTTGAGTCAGGTGTACCTGTGTCCTCACACTGACATCTTTACTCTTGAACAATTTTAAAAGGTCTTGTGCAGCAGATTTGCCTAATGCAATACATGGTCTGATTTCTTGATTGTTGATTCCTTGAGTGTTGATGGTTAATCTGAGCAAAATGAAGTGATTGACAATTTTAGTCTTTTCTTTCATATATCTTGATGTTATGTATTGGTCAAGTGGTGAGTATTTTTATTTTATTTACATTGTAGTCTTTTATTTTCGTCAGTAAGTATTTTTAGTCCTCTTCACTTTCATCAAGTAAGGGTGTGTCTTCTTCATATCACAGGTTGTTGATAGATTTTCCTCCAATCCTGATACCATGTTCTTCTTCATATAATCCTGCTTCTTGGATATTTTCAGCATACAGACTGAAGAAGTATGGTGAAAGAATACAACCCTGGTGCACACCTTTCCTCATTTTAAACAATTCAGTGTCCCCTTGTTCTGCTCATCTGACTGCCTGTTATTCTATGTACAGGTTCCTCCTGAGCACAATTAAATGATCTGGAATACTCATTGTCTGCAATGTTGCTCATAATTTGTTGTGATGCACAAGTTCAAAATCCTTTGCAGGGTCAACAAAGCACAGGCAAATATCTCTTTGGTATTCTTTGCTTTTAGCCAAGATCTATCTTATGTCAGCAATGATATCCCTAGTTCCTCATCCTTGTCTAGTTCCAGCTTGAATCACTCACAATTCCCTGTAAATGTATGATTTTAGCCTTATAAAAAGTATCTTTAGCCGA
This sequence comes from Chrysochloris asiatica, assembly GCF_000296735.1. NCBI lineage: Eukaryota > Metazoa > Chordata > Mammalia > Afrosoricida > Chrysochloridae > Chrysochloris > Chrysochloris asiatica. Next base: position 280,836 of record NW_006408891.1, on the reverse strand, counting down.
ATTCTACTTCCTTTTGAAATTAATGATATTATCTGATGATTTCCACATTCAAATGTGTCATGTTTCTTTGGAATGGGCATAGATATGGATCTCTTCCAATCAATTGGCCAGGGAACTGTCTTTCATTTTTTTTTTTTTTTTTGGCATAGATGAGTGAGTGCATCCAGTGCTGTTATCTGTTTGTTGAAAGATTTCAATTTGTATTCCATCAGTTCCTGGATCCTTGTTCTTTGCCAATGTCTTCAGTGCAACTTGAACTTCTTCCTTCAGGGTCATTGGCTCTTGATCATATGCTACATTTTGAAATGGTTGAGTATCAACCATTTTGTTTTGACCCAGTGACTCTTTGTGTTTCTTTCATTTTTGTTTGAAACTTTCTTTTTTGCCCATCGAATCATTTAATACCACAAGTTGAACATTGAATTTTTTCTTCAGTTTGCTCTGCATGAGAAATGCTGAACATGCTCTTCCCTTTTAGTTTTCTAACTCCAAGTCTTTGCACATTGCATTATAATATTTGACTTTGTCTTCTTGAGCTGACCTTTGAAATTTTCTGTTCAGCTCTCATACCTCTTCATTTTTTTTTTTTCATTTGCTTTAGCATTTCCATGATGGAGAGCAAGTTCCAGAGTCTATTCTGATATCCACTTTGGTCTTTTCCTTCTTTCGTGCCTTCTTAATGACCTTTTGCTTCTTCCTCTATGCTGTTCTTGATGTCATTCCAGAACTCTTTGTTTTTTGGTCATTAATTTCTAATACATCAAATCTCTTCTTGACAGTTTTAAATTCAGGAGGGATATTTTCAAGTTCATATTTAGGCTCTCATGAACTTATTTTCACTTTCTTCAAATCCAACTGGTCTTGTATACAATGAATTGCTTGTCTATTCCACAGTCTGCCCCTGGTGTTGTGTGGCTTATTTTATGGAGCTTTTCCATAGTCTCTTTCTACAGGTGTAGTCAATTTGTTTTCTATGTAATCGATTTGGTGAGGTCCATGTGTATAGTCTTTTGTGTTGTTTAAAAAAAGCGTTTGCAGTGAAGAAGTCATTGGTCTTACAAAATTGTATCATGGGATCTCCAGCATTATTTCTATTACCTACACCATATTTTCCAGCTACTGTGTTCCATTGCTTTTCATAAGGCTTTCAGTGACTAGATATTTTAAAGTAGTCTGTCTTTTCTTCTTCCTAGTCTGTCTTAGTCTGTAATCTCCATTGAATCCTGTCCTTGACAGTGTGGTTTATCTTCCAGAATCACAGCAACATGCAAGCCTCCACAGTATGAAAAATTGACAGACAAGTATGGAGTGGGAGTATAATGCATAGTAATATGTACTTCATTTAGATCATTACATCTTTCGTATAGAATTATGAACAGTGGTGGCACATGATTTTGTTGGATATGATCTGCAGAATTGATCCTCTAATCAAACCTTGGTAGAATCTTCAAAAATATTTATGGCACGTCTTTGATTCCCCTTCTTAAGGTCCATCAGTATTTGCTTGATTTTTTTTCTGCTTCCTAAATATTAGACACAAAGTGTATCCTTCCTAGACTAATTTGCCTTACTATTAAAAAAATAGTTTTTTTTTAAATCATCATTCTAATAATCTATAGCCTTCAAACAATATCTATTTCTAAAGAAATATGTAGAATCCTTTGGGAAAAGTATCCCTTATCCACAAGCTTCTGTAAAATTTTGCAATTTTCTTCACTTTGGGATAAATATACAGAAAATTAAGGGCCTTGAATCCCACTTAAAATTCCATTAACCTATGTTGCCTCATTATCAATCATTACTTTTTCTTAAAAAAAAGAATAGTCATGCTATTTTTTAGCTCTTACAATGTGTACAGCTGATTAAATTTATTAAAACACTCAAACTCTTAATACCTAGTATAGTAAACTCTTTATTTCCTTTGATTGTTTTCTACCAGCACCTTGTATGTAGACATTCCTCAAATTAATGTAAGATTCGATGTGGACTCTATTAGGTTTATAAGAAATGCACAATTGCATAATGGAACCCAGTGCACAGTTTGGAGAATCCTAGTACAGAGACATGTGACATTTTATTTATGGCTTTTTACCAGCTGCTCCGTGGGAGAAAGATTAGGCTTTCTACTCCTGTAAAGATTTACACCCTCGGAAACCCTATACAGGGTCGCTATGGGTCGGAACCGACTCTATGGCACATAACAACAACAACAACACATTGTTTTAAACTATTACAACAGCCACATAATAAAGCTATTTAAAGTTAGTTATTTTGCTTAGAAGAATATTGGATAAGATTCTGAACTCTCTGTCAATCCAAAAGCAAGGTTCAAGGCCAACTACCAAATATGGAAGCAAAACTAAAAAAAAATCATTCATGGTATCATTTTAATGAGCCATATGTGCCACTTTGACTAATATATACAAAAACATACATCAACTTAAGTGCCATGTTCTACTAGCAAAGAAAACATAACCTTATAATTTCTTGTTTTTTTGTTTTCTCATATTACTGATCAATTTTGGCTACACAATCAAATGATAGTTTTAACATAATGGAAATAAAGAAATTATATTTTCATATTCACAAATTACACATTGCTGTGGTATGATTCTTATAGATAATTTGCCTTTGGTGAAATGTTTAGATAACCCTAACTTAAATCTTAGGTCATACATTGAAACAGTGATTATAAATTACATTTATATACAAATATTGTTGTTGTCATTCAGTGCCATTGGAGTCGATTCTGACTTATAGAGACCCTGTTCAGAGTTTATGAGGAGCATATTACCATGAATTATCACTAATCATCATAAAGCAACTGAGAATATGTATTTGCTGTTGACTCTTTCATATTATTCTTCAATTTGCTTCAAATGATAAAATTCAAACTTACAAAACCAATTTTCAAATAAATTATCTGCAAAAATCATTCATTCATTGGGAATAAAATTAACCCTCTGCCCCCCAAGCACGTTGAAGAGCAGAAAATGAAATTACTTTCTTAGATAAACTTTTGTTGTTGTACAGTGATCTGGAGTCGTTTTTGACTCATATTGACCCTACATAGGATTTCTAAGGAAGGGCTGGTGAGTTTGAACCATAAACCTTGCAGTTCAAACTAACCCTGCCGTCAAGTGCTTATCCTACAGTGCCACTCTAGGTACACTTAGGAAAACAGAGTTTCAATGTTAGGAACAATCAGTGACCATATGGCTCTGGTTATAGATTTGTTAAGCAGAGAAAGATTCAGTAATTGTTTTTAACACTCAAACTCACTTTATGTTGTGGATCTCTAGCTCTTATTTTACTAGGCTACCTTGACAATAGAAGAATGGTAAATAGAAATTGAAAATAGAGAATTTCAAAGATCTTTGACTCAGCAATACTAGCCAAACACAAGCCATGTGCTACCCCATGTTGCTTTTCTTACCATTAATAGTAGCTCTGGTGACTCTTACATATTTTTCTGTTGGACTTTAATTAAGTAGCTGCTAATGTCTCATTGTTTACATGTTTAAGTAGATGTAATTCTTTCACAATTATTGCTCTTCTAGCCAATGAAATTTTCCTGCAGACCAATTTAACAATCCCTAAATCCTCTTCCTTAATCTTAGAGACATGAAGGAATCAAGACCAATATTATATTCTCTTCATTACTTTTGTCAATGCAGACCTTGATTTCCAGTTGAGAATCATAATCCCTGTTGCCTGTTATTCTAATAAATTATTCCACTGCTCTAGGAAACTTTTGTTAAATCATCTCTTATGAGGGTAAGTTGAAAGCATTGCTACAAATTCATAGAAACTTTTATTAAACAGAAATATCCAAATCTGAAACTATTGTTTCTTGTCATATCCTATATCTCACTTTATATAATTCCTAAGAAAGGCTTTCTATGATTCTAACCATTCCCTTAAGAGTTCTGTGCTCTCCAATTTGCACCACGTTTGAACGGTTCTTTTGGCATCCTTGAGAAACTCAAATGCTATTCCTTTTGAATGTCCTGAGTTGTGGAACAAAATGTAGTCTGAAAGGGCAAGATCAGCACTGTAGGGTGGATGGGGTAAGATTCTCCAAAGACATTCTCATAGGGCAGTCCTTCCTTACTTCAAAGAATGAGTAAGTATATCGTTGTGATGGAAAAAGTTGTTCTCAGCACAACTGTCCTTACCTTTTCCACATCAATGCATTTCCCAATTTACATAGAACTTCTTTAATAAGCCCTCATTATCATATTTTTTCCCTTGAGAAAATCTATCAGGACTACCCTTTTGAGATTCCTAAAACAGTCACCGTAACCTGAGCTAACCTTCTGCATTGATTTAATCGATCCAGCAAATTCCCTTGGAAGTCAGTGTTTTGATTTGACCTGTTTTTTGGTTATTTTTTTGGAAGACTCCTCATGAGTTTGAGAGTAGTGTATTGCTGAAAGAACTTGTCTGCAGCCATCCATTAATTGCAGAAACAGGCTTAAACATGGTTTGTTTAGAGAAATTCCATGTACATTTGAACAATAATTCTAGTAACAATACTTACCTTCATATTTATATACTTTCATTTTTAAAGTAATAAGTTTAAAAAAAGTTTTTGAATAATTAGGAAGATTATTTTGGTTATCATATCAGGAAATGTGAATTTCTGTTTACAGAAAAATATTATTTCAATTTTTTGCAGGACTGCTTGTTTTTATTTATCATGATATTTCTCTCACACACAAATAGACACATATACACATTTTTTAAGACAAAAATAACACAACAGACAGGACAGAAGTAAGGTGTTGCTCTGTTAGCAGTCAGTGAGATTACTCCAGTGTTCGGGACACTATAAATGCTGTCCAGAACTCTTTTTAGATGTTATTACACCTGCCCTTGTGACACAGGTCTTGTCTTACAAAACAGGACAATCTTTGGCTAAATGCAAGTTCTTTGTATTTGTTTTTGAAATGAGAACACAATTGTTGTGCTTATTCAGTTTTCAATCCATAGCCCCACATCATATATGATAGTCACTGAGGAATATTGAATGTGTCCATTTCATATTCGTTCAGGGATATTGGCATGCCTCTGTTAATTGTGACAGCAGAGTCTTTTATTTTATTGGAATAGGGGAAGAAAATATATTTTTATGACTATTATTATTTGTGTTTCTTTCAGCAAAGCCTGATAATAACATCAGAATGAAGTTTAATTTATCTATTTACTACACGATGTGGTATGAGATGGAAAATAAATATTCAAATAAACCCACTCATTTCTGTGAATTAAAAGGTACTTTAGTTAATAGGAATGAGAAAACTAAATAATGAAATTGTAAGATATATATACTGTTGTTGTTAAGTGAGGTCAAGTCAGTTCTGACCCATAATGACCCTATATAGGATTCCCAAGGAGTGGCTGGTGAGCTTGAACCACCGACTGCTTTGCCATCTGGTGTATTACCACACAGTACCACAACAGGACTCTTTCTCTCTCTCTCTCTCTCTCTCTCTCTCTCTGTATGTGTGTATATATATATATATATACACAGAGAGAGAGAGAGAGAGAGAGAGAAAGAGAGCTCTGGTAGCATAGTGGTTACGAATCGGGCTGTGAACCTTAAGGTCAGCAGTTCAAAACTACCAGCTGCTCTGTGGCAGATAGATGAGGCATTCTGCTCCTGTAAAGATTTACAGCCTCAGAAACCCTGTACAGGGTCGCTATATATCGGAACTGACTCCACGGCACATAACAACAACAATAATATATAGAGAGAGATAGAGAGATAGATAGATATAGAGAGAGAGATACCAAAAAATAAAAACCCATTGTCATCAAGTTAATTCTGACTTATAGTGACAGTCTAGAACAAAGTAGAACTGCCCAATATGATTGCCAAGGCTAAAATCTTTATGAAAACTTTCCAAATCTTTATGCCACAGCTTTCTTCTCCAGAACACATATGATGTGGTCAAACCACTGATCTTTCTGATAACAGTCGATTGCTTTACCTACTGTGCCACTAGGGTTCCCATATTGTTGTTGTTCTTATTAAGTGCTGTCCAGTTGGTTCTGACTCATAGCCATCCTTTACAGGGTTTCCAAGGAACACCTTGTGGGCTCAAACTGCCAACCTTGTGATTAACAGTCCAATTCTTATCATACAGTGCCACACCAGAACTTCAGTTCCTATAATATGGTGGATTTTCTAAGTTGTCATATACTTAGAGCTGCCATTCAGGGAAATCTAGTAGCAGAAATTGTTTTCATAGGAACTAATTTCCAAATCTGTACTGTTTTCTTTCACACAGAGCCTTTATATATAAGAACAGAAGTGCCTACTTAGTGAATGTTTGCAGTTGCTTTTTTCTGCATTTTAACATATTATCCATCTTTAAGTAAAAATTGTAAAGCTTCTAATAGAACATAACTGCATAAGGAATTTGTTCCTAGTTGTATAATTGAAGGAACATATATTAGTTTGGACAGATAGCTACATTTTCCCTCATTTGTGGTTTCTTTCCTTTCCAGAGCACTAGGCAGGTTAATATGGGTTCACTAGTTTTCACAGTCCCCTTTTGTATTATGTAATTTTTGATTCATTAAATCTCTGTATAAAGTTAATGAGGTGTTACAAATTTGGAAGAAAGCCAGGGCCTCACAACACAATTTACTTAGCTAAAATTCATGATCATTTCCATGCATTCTTTTCTGTGGACTTTCTAAAGAATCTTAAGGATTTAGCTTATTTAATTTCTTTGTTACATAACTTATTTAGGATATATAAATATGAAATTAAAATATAGTAATCTTTTATTAAGATTTATAAAAGTGTTTTCCTAGAAAAAAATATGAAACTATTTAAAAGGATGTTATTAAAATTAAAATGTTATGTCAATAATCACTTCACTATTTGGTATGAATTTTATTTAATATAGAAATTCCACTCATCTGTATTATATAGAATTTGAAACACAGTTTTTCTCTAAGTTAAATATAGTCTCTAATTAATATTTTGCTTATTTAATAAATATTTTGCTATAAGTTTAGTTTTATATTGGGAAAATACAAAGCTTTATATTATTGCTCTTTGGTTATGTGCTCATGCCATAAAAGTTTGTGATTTTCCTTTTAAGCAGATTGAGAAGATCTTTGGTATAGAGGACATTGTATTCTTATATATGTGATGTACAGGGAATCCTGGTATGGCACTGCAGGTTAATGGGCCGGACTAATGCAACATCAGTGTGAACTGCAAGGTCAGTGGTTCAAGTTCACCAGCCGTTCCTTGGAAACCCTATACAGAGTCACAATTAGTTGAAACTGACTGTATGGAACCTAAAAACAACAACTAACTTATAGTTTAATGATTTATGAGTTGGGCTGTTAACTGCTAGGTTAGTAGTCCAAATCTATCAATTGCTGCATGGGAGAAAGATGAGACTTTCCGCTCCTGTAAAGTTTTATAACCTTGGAAACCCTACACAGGGTCACTATGAGTCTAAACTTACTTGGTAACACAACACCATCACCACCAATGAAAACTCAAATAGAGCAATACAAAGTATGAGAGACGAAGTGTGCCCAACCTGACCTCCAAGGAGCAGTAAGACTGTACTTCTTCCAGCACAGATCTGTTTGTTCTTTTGGCAGCCCATGGTACTTTCAATATTCTCCTCCAACACCATAACTCAAATGCATCAATTCTTATTATTCACTGTCCAGTTTTCACATGCATATGAGGTTAATAAAAATACCATGGCTTGGGTAGGACATACCTTAGTTCTCAAGATGACATCTTTGCTCTTCAACACTTTATGGAATACCTAAAAGGGGTTCTGCAACTTGCCCAGTGAAATAGGCCTCATGTAAAGCCTTTACAGAGTATAGAACCTTGGGTGGAATCCTGAGTCCCATCCACAACCTTGTGAGGTGAGACATTCCCACTAGAAAGGACAAGTAGACTGGAACAACTACAGTGACAGAAGATACATCTTCATGATGAACCTGACCTATACTCAGAGTGGTAGTTATTCTGATTACCAACAGAGAGGGAAAGAGTCTTTACATCAATGCTATATGCTCTGTGCACAGGGTAGATAAGGACGGGCAACTTAGACATTGGCTATCTAAAATGAGGGGGCAAAAAAGGCACGAAGTCACTGGCTTACAAGGTTTCAAGAGGGAGCTTAGTTTAAGAGTGTGGGGGGAAGAGAGTCCCCACTGTATAGCTGTCATCTTGTCTAGATGGGTCCGGTGAAAGGAGATGAGGATAAGATTTGTAAGATTCAAAAGTGAATAACTGTTATCATGACTAATTGCGACTGTCACACTTGTAAAGGTAGAAGTTTTGTAACAAAAAAAGGGGAGTGGTTGGTTAATCGTACAGTCCAGAAACAGAGGATCCTAGGACCATCAAGAGAGGAACGTACAAGCAGAATGCGGGACCTTATCCAGAGAAGCAGCAGTGCCAGAGCTGGAGGCAGAGATGGGGGCATGGAGAGGGGGAGCCGCTGAGGACTCTAGATTCATCAACTAAGAAGAGAAGGACTAAGAACTGGTAGCCAGGAGCAGACTTGCAGAATGTGCCCTTTGGAGATGCAAATTATTATATATGCCAGAGTGGTTTTTTTTTTTTTTGTTTGTGTGGTTTTTTTTAAAAAAAGCTAAAGTGGATAGAGAGAAATACTTTTAACTGATGGTATGTGGAGGGGATTATCATCAATGTAATGAAACAAGTTATATGAATTGTTGAATGTGAAACTGATGATGTGCCCTGTAAACTTTCACTCAATCCACAATAAAAGCCCTAAATTAAAAAAAAAAAAAAAAAATTAAAAAGGTTTTGTGCTGCAGATTTGCCTAATCATTTGAGTTCTTGACTATTGCTTCCATGAGTGTTGATGGTTGATTCAAGAAGAATGAAGTCCTCGACAACTTCAATCTTTCTCCATTGATAAAAATGTTGTTTATTGGTCCAGGGGTGAGGATTTGTTTTCTTTGCATTGAGATGCAATCCATACTGAAGGCTGTGATCTTTAATCTTCATCAGTAAGAATTTTAAGTCCTCTTCACTTTCAGCAAGTAAGGTTGTATCATTTGTGTATCGCAGGTTGTTAATGAATCTTCCTCCAATCCTGATGCCATGTTTTTCTTCATACATCCCACCTTCTTGGATTATTTGCTCAGCACACAGGTTGAATAAGTATGATAAAAGAATAGAATCTTGTTGCACACCTTTCTTAATTTTAAAACATTCAGTGTTCCCGTGTTCTGTTTGAACAACTGCTTCTTGGTCTATGCAGATTCCTCATGAGCACAAGTAAGTGTTCCAGAATACTCATAATTCACAATGTTGTCCACAGCTTGTCATGATCCACACAATCAAAATCCTTTGTGTAGTCAAGAAGCACTGGTAAACATCTTTCTGGTATACTCTGCTTTCAGCCAAGATCCATCTGATATCAACAATAATATCTCTCATGTCATGTCCTCTGGAAGTTCTGTGTCAATGTATGCTTGCAGCCATTTCTGTATTATGGATTCATATAAATTATTAAATCATAGTGTTGTTGTTTTTTATGAGTCGTCAAGTCACTTCCGACACATAGTAGCTCTCTATAGGTTTTCTGAAAAGTGGTTCAAACCTACATTGTGGTCCAGTGCTTTATCCTACATACCAGAACTTGATCATAAATCATATATGGGTTCACAATTTAAAAAATGGCCAAATTAAATATAAATGAGACAGTATGGATTGTGAATAACAACAATTTCAAATAAACACCCAAATAAGATTTTTAAGTTACTCAAACAAAAGCATAAAATAAATACACATGAATATTTAAAGAAGAACTAAAACATGATATTTAAAATGAAAAAAGAAAATATCAAGAAGGACAAAGAAATTACCCAAATTGGAGAAGCAATGTACAAAATAAAACAAATAACAGTTTTGAATAATTAGAACTTAAATTACAACAATTAGAAATCAAAGCAGAATGTTTAGAAATAGACTATAATAATAATATTGCTAAATAAGACTCAAAATATGGTGGTGCAATGGTTGAGTGCTCAGCTTCTAACCCAGAGTTTGGCACGTTGGTCCTACCCTGCAACTTACACTGGAAAACTATCTGGTGATCACTTCTACAAAGATTACAGTCAAAAACAAATTTTACTCTTCTGCATTGGATATTTATGAGTTGGAATCAACTTGGTTATACCCAATAATCACAAGCAATGACAGCAGCAGCAAGAATTTATATTCAGATAAAATAAAAAATCATTAAGGCAAAATGGAGGTAGAAAATGACTCAAAGTACAGTTTTGAGAACAAAAAAGGTATATAAAATATGGAAAAGATTTTGAGACATGGAATGTCAAACAGGAAGTTCTAAAAATAGAAAATCAAATAGAGGACAGGAAATACTTGAAAGATAACAATAGATATTATTTTCTTGTTGTCATTGTTAAGTGTCACTGAGTCAGTTCTGATTCATAGTGATCCTGTATAGGATTTCAGAGGATGTAAATCTTTTCAGAAGCAGAAAACCTCTTTTTTTCCTGAAGTGCAGTTGGTAGATTCAAACCACTGACTTCGTGGTTAGCAGTCCATTTCCTACAGAAATGCTCTTAAAATACAACAAATCTATGAGTCCATCCACTCTCAATTTGTAATTTATAAAAATAGAATACACAAAGAGAAATTGATGCCAACTATAGAAAATTTGCAGTGGTACAAAAAAAGAAGAGCGAGAAAGAAAAAGAGGAACCATGCATGAATGAGGGAGAAAAAGGGAAGCAGGGGGTCAGTAAAATTTTTCAGAAAAGGACCAGAGAGCAAACAGTTTCTGCTTTGTGCCGAACTGAGGACTGATGTCTCAGTTTCTTCTTTTGTAATCTTGTAAAAATGTCAAACCTATTATTAACTTGAGGAAGTTACAAAAGTAGGCCTCAAAACATAAATCATGTGAGGTTTCCTAATTCTACCGAATTCATCCAGAGTCAACAGAAAAATCAAAGTTACAACAGACTCTTCACAAATACAATAGAAGCCAAAAAAAATTGGACATATATTTTGAAGTCAGCACTGCACTGAAAACCACAAGGTCAGCAGTTCAAACCCACCAGCTGCTCCTTGGAAACACTATATCGGATCACTATGAGATAGAACTGGCTTGACAGCAATTAACAACAACAGCACCACAATAAAATTACTATCTACTTAGGAGTATGCTCTTAGTACAATTACCTTTTTTTTTTAATTAGTTAATTATTTTTTTTTATCATTGTGAACTGAGTGATCGTTTAATGGGAGAACATCAGCTTTACACCATCGTTTCATTGCAATGATTACAGTCTCTTCCATGCATCATCATTCAACAGTATTTGCTTCCATTCCCTCTGTTTTAATAATTTAAACAGCCAAAGGGTACTTTCTGCAAGCCTGCCTCCTGGCCGCTAGCACTCAGTCCCTCTTTTTCCAAGAGTCTAGAGTTCTCAGGATCAGGCAGTGTTTCATTCTGCTGTGCATAAGATCGCTATGAGCTGGTACTGACTCAATGGCACCTAACAACAACAGAGTCCTCAGCTGCTCCCTCTCTCCATGTCCCCATCTCTGCCTCTGTCTCTGGTGCTGCTGCTTCTCTAGATAGGGTCGCACATACTGCTTGTGTTCTTCTCCCTTGATAGTCCTAGGGTCCTCTGTTTCTGAACTTTAAAATTAACTACTCCTCCATTTTTGTAACAAAACTTCTACCTTTACAGTTGTGACAGTCACAATTAGTCATGATAACAATTACTCACTATTGAATCATAAGAATCTTATCTCCAATCTCTTTCACCAGACCCATCTAGACAAGATGAAAGCTATTCAGTGGGGACTGTATCTTCCCCCCATACTCTTAAACTAAACTCCCTCTTGAAACCTTGTAAGCCAGTCACTTCTTGCCTTTATCACCTCATCATTTTAGGTTGCCTGTGTCTAAGTTGCCCCTATATACCCTGTATACAGAGGAGATAAGATTGACACTTGATGTGAAGACTCCTTTTCTCTCTGTTGGTATTTTGAGTTGCTACATCCATAAATATAGGTCAAGTTCATAAAATTGTAACAATTTACACTCATTTCCTTTATCAAACTTTTTTTTTATCTTCTTCTAGTTGAGTTCTGATTATAAAGCCATCCAGGCTAGGTCAAGTGGGTACTCTTTGCAAATTTGGGTGTTCTTGTGCATCTCCCCTCACTTCATATCAGTTGGATGCTTCACTCTCAGCTCTAGCCCTCCATGGCTATGTCCTTGTCCATGGGCTCAGGAGTCCCCATGTCTCATCAAACTTTGGATCAACCAGCCTGTCCTCTTCTCTACCTCATCTCAAGGTCAACAGTAGTCTATGGAATGTGGTTGATCTCAGCCCATTTCTTCATTGCTGCTTTTCCCTCTTTTCCACTCGTCAGTAGACCAACACGGTCACCAACAAGCTTACATGCCTGCTCATGTGTTCCCTTTGAGTTTTACTCTTGGTAGAAGAGTACAATTAGCTTTTATGAATAAAAGCAAACTTAAAGCATACATGAATGAATAATGAAAATTCACTATCAATAGATGGTCAAAATAGTCTATGAAATAAAAACTTTGAGAAGAAAGAAGGGAATTCTAGGTGGAAGATCCAAGAGCACATATGTTAGTTAAGCTATAAATTAAACATGGGATGTATGAAATATGAATTTAGAAAATTGGAAGTTTTCAAAAATGAAATAGAATGAATAAAGATTAATATCCTAGGAGTTACTAAAATGGACTGGTATTGACCATTTTCAATCATACAATCATGTGGTACACTATGCTGGTAATGAAAATTGAAGAAGAATGGAGACATAGTAATCATCCAAAATAATATTTCAATCTATATTGAAGTACAACACTGTTAGTGATAGGATAATATCCATACATCTATAAGGAAGACTAGTGTGTGCAACTATTATTCAAATGTACCAAATTGCCAATCACTAAACCAAAGATGGAGTCCTCGTGTGGAACTGTGAGTTAATGTGCTTGACTGCAAGATTGCTTTCAACTGCAAGGTAGGAAATTCAAGCTCATCAGCTGCTTCTCGGAAACCCTATAGAGGGTCACTATGAGACGGTACTGACTCAACAGTACTTAACAACAACAAGCCAAAGATGAGTGAGCTCTGGTAGCGTAGTGGTTACAAGTCTGGTTGCTAACTTCAAGGTCAGCAGTTTGAAGCTCCCAGTCTTTCTAAGTGAAAAAGATCAGACTTTCTGCTCCAGTAAAGATTTATATCTTCAGAAATCCTATGCAAGGTTGCTGTGCACGGCACACCACCACCACCATCAAGCCAAAGATGATTTTACCATGCTCTGCAGTCTGAAATTGATCTAACATGCATTCAAGATTCATTATTGATTAATGGTGTTTGCAGTAAAATTGGAAACAAAAATTAAGGATCAGTAGTGGGAAAATATGGCCTTGGTAATGGAAACAATGCTAGAGTTCACGTGATAGAATTTTACAAGACCAACAACTTATATGAATCTTTTTCCCACAACTTAAACAGTGGCTATATGCTTGGACCTCAATGGATGAAATACATAGAAATTAAATTGGCTATATGTGTGGAATGAGACGCTAGAGAAACTCAATATCATCTTTTAGAACAAGGTCAGAGACCTACTGTGAGAAAGACCATCAATTTCTCTTCAGCAAGCTCAAGTTGAAAGTAAAGAAAAATGTTTTAAGTTCATGGGAATCAAAATATGACTTTGAGCATATTCCACCTGACTTTAGAGCATTTCTCAAGAGTATATTTGACATACTGAACACTGACTGAAGAAGATGTAGTGGAAAGTTATTGTAAAAAAAAAAAAAAAAAAACTCAGGAAAAATGAAAAGGCAAAAATGCAATGTCAGAAGAGACTAAGAAATGTGCTCTTGATGTAGAGTTGCTAAAGCAGATGGAAGAAACGATGAAGTAAGAAAACTGAACAGAAATTTTCAAAACGTGGTTTGAGAAGGCAAAGTAAAGTATTATAATGAAATGTGCAAAAACCTGGAGTTACAAAACCAAATAGGAAGAACAGATTCAGCATTTCTCAAGCCAAAAGAACTGAAGGAAATGTTCAAGCCTCAATTGCAGTATTAAAAATTTCTATGGAAAAAACATATTGAAAGATTTCATGAAGCACAAAATACAATATAATGAATACACAGAATCACAGTCCCCAAAAGAACTGGCTGACATTCAATCATATTTAGAGGTAACATATAATCAAAAATGGATGGTATTGAAGAAAAAAGTCCCAGATAGTGGTAAAAAACAAGGCTCTAAGAAATGATAGAACATGAATTGAGATACTTTCAAATAGATACAACAGTTGAAGCACTCACTCATCTAGGCCAAGAAACGTGTAAGACACTTACCTGGACAACAAACTGAAAGAAATCCAGATATGTGCTATTCCAATAAAAAAGTGATCCAACAGATATGGAAAATATAGAACAATATAATTAATCTCATATGCAAGTAAAATTTTGTGAATATAATTCACAAACAGTTACATCAGTATATCAACAGGGAACTGCCAGAAATTCAAACCAGAATCAAAAGATGACTTGGAATGAGAGAGATCATTGCTGACGTCAGGTGGATTTTGACTAAAATCAGAAACTATTTACTATTCAAAAGCATTTGGCTGTGTTAATCATAACAGATTACGGATAACAATGTGAAGAATTGGAATTTTAGAACACTAATTGTGCTCATGCAAAACCTGAATATAGTCCAAGAGGTAGTCTCTTGAATAGAATAAGGAGGATTCTTTATGATTTAAAGTTGAGAAATATATGATCAGTATACGGTATTTTACTGAACTTATGTGTACATGAAAGCTGGACAGTTAGTAAGAAAGACAGAAGAAAAAATAATGTATTTTAATCGTGGTGCTTTTATTGTGGTTATTAGGTTATGTTGAGTCAATTCTGACTCTACACACAGCAGAATAAAACACTACCTGGTCCTGCACTATCCTCATGATTGTTATGTTTGAGCCCATTGTTACTACCATTGTTATCAATCCAATCTGCTGGGGTATTAGTCTCTTTTATGACTCTTTACTTTGCCAAGCATGATGCCCTTCTGCAGGGACTGGTCCCTTCTAATAACATGTCCTAAGTATGTGAAATGAAGTCTCACCATCGTCACTTTTAAGAAGCAATCTGACTGTACTGTTTCCAAGACAGATATGTTTGGTTTTCTGGAAGTCTATGAAACTTTCAATATTCTCCAACACCATAATTAAAATGCAGCAATTCTTCTACATTCTTCCTTATTCATTGTACAACTTTCATATGAAAACGAGGCAATTGAAGATACCATGGTTTAGGCCAGATTCAAACTGAGCTCAGAAAGGTTAATTTGCTTTGTTATAACTCCATTATAACTCACTTTTATCTTACCATTCTTCCTCTCTAGACCTCAGAGCTGTTTTCAATTCTGTGAGTCATTAAGTTACTCCATCATCTTCACTGGTCTCCATATTGTAGCTCTTCTCTATCTAGCTGCATTTACATTTTTACTTCTTTAATCTACCCAGGCCCCTAAGTATGTCTCTGATTGTCCACTAATTTTTTTTTTTTCTCTTCATTTACAATTCTATGCTTTTGTTTTGTTTTGCCTAATGGCATGTCCTTGCCAGTTCAAGTCTCTTTGTTTCCTCAAAACATTCACCTCGATTTTCATATGCAATGAACTCTGTAATAAAAGACAAGTTACTTCAACTTGCTTTGTGTCAGTTCCTTCATCTCAAATCATAATAAATAATAGTAATAAATAATAATAATAGTAATGCATAGTCTAGCCCTAATAGCTATTGTGAGGATTGTTGTTGCTGTTAGGTGCCATCAGCCCGGTTTCAACTCATAGCAACACTATGAGTCAGATTGTGAGGGTCACAGAAGCTAAATGTAAATATAAGAAATTTATATAAAGAACCCAGAATGATGTCTAGCAAATAGAAGAAGCTCAGTGAATGTTGGTGCCTTTATATCTGTATTTATGGAGAGACAGAACGAAAACGGACTATGTATATGGCAAAAATGGATAGAGCAGACTTCTTTCCTAAAATTAATAAGACAAATGCTCGCTAGTTTTAAGACAAAACTCAAAAAGATCTTGTCTAGTGGAAAATATCGATAAAAGAATATGTATATAAGGAAGCCAGAATAATGCCTAGCAAATACAAAAAGAAAAACTGAGTAAGTATTATTGTCTCTTTATCTATATTTCAGGAGCCTGGTGGTACAGCAGGCTAAGTGTTGAACTGTTAACCACTAAGTAAGAAGTTCAACTACATCAGCTACTCATGGGAGAAAGATGAGGATGTCTGCTCTCTTATATATTTAAAGTTGCAAAAACCCTGTGGAGCAGTTCTACTTACTTGTGCAGGGTCACTATAAGTCTGGAATAAACTAGATGGTAGGATTTGGTTTTTTATTTTATATCTATGTTGCTGTTGTTGTTAAGTGTCATTGAGTAGGTTCTGACACATAGTAACACTGTCTAGGATTTATGAGTAGCTGGTGTGTCTGAACCACCAACCTTGCAGTTATTAGTCAGTGCTTATCCTATAGTATCACAACAATATTACATCTATGTCTATAAATTCTTTACAACCAGAAACCAAGTTTGCCATCACTAATTAGATTCTGACTCATAGTCAGACACTGTATAGGGTTTCTGAGTCTGTAAAACTTCACAAGAGCAGAAAGCCTCATCTTTGTGTTGAAGAGCAGCTGGTGGGCTCAAGGTACCAACTTTGTGGTTAGCAGTCCAGAGCCTATTCTACAGTTCTGTAGTGGCTCAGATGGTTCGTGTTCAGCTGCTTCACCACCCAGTGGCATCATGAAAGAAAGCCTAGAAACATACTTCAGTTCAGAATAAGCCAAGACAACCCTATGAAGAAATTGTGGTCACTATAAACAAGAACCAACTCAAGGGCAACTAACAAAAGCAACAAACTCTTCCTCTACAGAAGAGAGAGAGAAGGGTAAAGAAATTGAGACAGAATGAGAAAGAGAAATTTATTTGTATGGCAAAAGAGCAGGAAAGGAAATTTTATTTACTAAAGTTTGTCAAATAAATGTTTACTCATTCTAGGAGTGAATCCAAAAGATTAAAATCATATTTGAACTTAATATTTCCAAGTGGTTATCTTTCCTTTGAGCAGGAATCCCGAATCTCATATTCTTTTATTAAGTGCTCCTACCCATCACATCTCTCTTCTCTATTCCTCATTGCAAAATAAGCCATTCTAAAGTAAACCCTGCTGTGTATGCATAATAACAACCCTTTAGAAAGCCCTATTTTAACAGATCATTAAATATTATTGCATCTGAGGGGATAAAACTCTAGGATTTCAGACCCAACTCATTTTCATTTTGTTTTTAATTTTTCTATTAGAATACTTAAACAGAAAGCATGTTATTTCTGAAACAAACCCTCAAATAAAATGCTTGTCCAAACAAATTGATTCCCTATTAATAAACAAATAAATAATGCTATCTAAAGGTTTAGATAATGAGTTAAAGATGGACACGAAACTGGGTTGTGATGATTTGTTTTGCTATCAGTTATCAAGTCAGAGCTGACAAGAAGAGGAGAAATAAATATATCCTCCATAAACTTTCTAATACGCATATGAGGATATAGCCTTTTCTTTACTCATTAGTTACAGTATTTGTAGGGAGTAAGATTTCCAATGTAGTTATATGAGCACAAATAAAACTAAGAACAGGACAGTGTATCAGCAAGAAATTGAGAGGCACAGAGCATCAATAACTGTAGTCCAATTAGTCCACTCCTGGGCAAATCCTTTTCCTTTTAGGGCAAAAAAGTTGCATACTACATAGTTTTAAAGCATACTAGTTTCCCAAATTTCTTATTTGGTGTGATTTTGTAATTTTCAATATAATTTGTAATCCTATCTTGTGACCTGATATGATGATATTAATTAGGGATGGTTTCATTTTATGGAAGTAGTGCTAAGTTGTGGAAGTGCAAATTAAAAGGGCTACTTATTAAGATGAATTCTGGTGATGCTGCAATTCTCTGAATGCCCCTGTGGCCACACTCTCAGGTAATTACTTCCCTGGCTAGCTGGTCCTTTCCAGTACCAGGATGCACAAGAAAAAGTGTGAGAGATGACACCAATTGGTTTTAACTCAGTAAAACTGTCATGAAATAATGAACTATGGTGCCTTTTGTTATACACCCAGTGTAATTACTGCACTGCAATTATGGCAACGATCAGAAACTGTTTCAATGAAGAAAGAAAAGAAAAGAAAAACAGGGAGGTAATTGCAGAGGTAATTGAGAAAATTTCTTTCTTAAGTGTAACCTCTCCTTAAGGGTCATGTAAACCTTCTTAACCTGAAGAGTAAAATGCTGGTAGACACAGGATTACTTAGCCTATCCCTGTTTTCAGGTGCTTCCCCAGTACTTGTCTCTTGAGCTTCTGAAGTTATGATTTCAGCAAATAGGTCAAGTGATTATTTTACCTTGGTCTTGGTGACTCTGATTCTCCTTCTTGCTTGCTCCTTCTGTGTTTATACTGATAGGAACTCAGTGACAAGGTGTTCCTCATGCTAAGATCACTTAGTAAATTTCCTTAGGGAAAGTAACTTTATCTTTCAGTATTATTCTAGGTTTCCTGAAGAGAACACAGTGTGTTTTTCTGTTTCAAAGTAGTTTTTAGTATATTATGTTCAGTGCTAATATAACAGTTGACATAGATGTCATGAGCTGAAAGATCATTTTCCTTCCATAGAAAAAAACATATATATGTGAGCTCAAATAAAGAAACCTTACATGTTGACTCAATCATTTGGAGAAAAGAAACTACAAAAAATACTTGTTTCTAGTGATCTGTTGTCAGGTTCTACCAGTCAATTCCAATGCCTAGCAACCCTATGTACAATGAAACAAAACACTGCCCAATCCTGTGCCATCCTTACATGAGCCCATAGCGGCTGCCATTGTGTCAGTCAATTACTTTGGGAGTATTCCTTTTTTTTTTGCTGATGTTCCATTTACAAAATATGATGTTCATTTCCAGGGACTGGTCCTTCCTGATAACATGACCAAAGTATGAGAGAGAAAGTCTTGTCATCCTAGTTTCTAAGGAGCACTCTGACTGTACTTGGTCCAACAAAGATTTGTGTGTTCTTCTGGCAGTCCATGATACCTTTAATATTCTTCTATAGCACCACAAATCAAATGCATCAATTATTCTGGTTTTGGTGCTAGGTGCTAACCAGTCAGTACTGACTCATAGTGACCTTATGCACGACATTGTTACTGCCACTTTGACAACCCACCTCATTGTGTATCTTCCTGTTTTTCACTGACCCTCCACTTTACCAACCGTGATGTCCTTCTCCAGGGACTAGTCCCTCCTGACAATATAACCAAAATATGAGAGACAAAGTCTGACCACCTTGGCTTGTATAGAGCATGTAAACTGTACTTCTTCCAACACAGATTTGTTCTTTTGGTAATCCATGGTATTTTTAATATTCTCCTCCAACATGACAATTCAAATGCATCAGTTGTTCAATTGTCTTCCTTATTCACTGTACAACTTTCACATGCATATGAGATTATTTAAAATATCATAGCTTGGGTCAAGACTATGTTAATCCTCTAACTGACATCTTTGCTCTTGAACAATTTAAAGAGACCTTGTTCACTAAATTTGCTTATTGAGATGCATTGGATTTCTTGACAACTGTTTCCATGAGTGTTGATAGCTGATTTGAGCAAACTGAGGTCTTTGAAACTTCAATCTTTTCTCCATTTATATGGATGTTGTTTATTAGTCCAGAGGTAAGGACTTTTATGTTCTTTATATTGATGTGCAACCCATACTGAAGGCTGTGGTCTTTGATATTCATCAGTAAGTATTTTTAGTTCTCTTTGCTTTCATCAGCCAAGGTTATATCATCTACACATTGCAGGTTCTTAATGAGTCTTCTTTCAATCCTGATGTCATGTTTTTCTTCATATAATCCACTTTATCAAATTATTTGCTCAAGAAACAAATTGAATATGTTTTAAACCATTCAGCGTCATCATTTACTGTTGAAAAAATTGCCTCTTGGTCTATGTAAAGGTTTCTCATGAGTACAATTAAGTGTTCCAGAATGCTCATTATTTGCAATGTGTCCATAACATGTCATGATCCACGCAATTGAAACCCTTTGCATGGTCAATAAAGCACAGGTTAACATCTTTATGGTATACTCTGATTTCAGCCAAGATCTCTCTGACGTCAGCAATGATGTCTCTCATTTAACATCCTCTCCTGAATCTGACTTGCACCTCTGGAAGTTTTCTGTCAATAACCTATTGCAGCAATTTAAAATTTATTTAGCAAAATTTTACTTACATGCGATATTAATTATATTGTTTGATGAATTCCACCTTCCTTTGGATCAAATCTCTTTGGAATGGGCACAAATGTGGTTCCTCCCACCACTCATCTGCCAGTTTCTTCTACTGTGGTGGCTGGCCTGTTGTAGTGATTCTGGAAGCTATAATGTGGGTATTTTAAATACCAGCAGGATCACCGCACAGTAGAGAAGCTTCAGCTGATCTTTCAGACAAAGACAGAATAAGAAGAACAAAATACAGACTACTTCTGTATATTTGGCCACTGAAAACCTTATGAATAGTAATGGAACATTGTCAGCATCAGAATACTGAATATAGAAACATGTAGAAAAGCACCAGAATATTGTCAGATAGAGTGCTGGAAGATGAGACCCTCAGGTTGAAGGGCACTCAAAATGCAACTGGGGAAGAGTTGCCTCCTCAAAGTAATGTTGACAGTGAATATGAGATTGGAGTAAAGTCCTTGAGAAACTTCATTTGCTGATGGGATACAACTAAAAATGAAGAGAAAAAGCTGCAAACATCCATTAATAATCAGAAAATAGGATGTATGAAGAATTAAACTATGAACATTGAAAGTTATTAAAAATGAAATGGAACACATAAACATAGATATTCTAGGCATTGTTGTTAGGTGCCATCAAGTCGATACCAACTCATCGCGACCTGATGCACAGCAGAATGAAACACTGCCTGATCCTGGGCCAACCTCACTACTGTTGCACACTTGAGTCCACTGATGCTGCCACTTGGCCAATCCATGTCGCTGGGGGTTTTCC
>NW_006408891.1:253575-254467 GCF_000296735.1 Chrysochloris asiatica | reverse complement strand
GCTTAAGTGGATAGGCAAGAGATACTGTTAACTGATGGTACATGGAGGGGATTATAATCAATGTAATAAAACAAGGCATATGATTTGTTGAATGTAAAACAGATGATATGCCCTGTAAACTTTCGCTCAATCCATAATAAAAGCCTTAAATAAAAATTTAAAAAAAAGAAGATAGAAAGAAGGTACAGAGTCACTGTACCAAAAAGAAATTTTCTATGTTCAGCGATTTCAAGATGTTGCATATTATCAAGAGATAGTTATTCTGAAGAAAGACGTGTAAGGTGCATTGAAGGCATTGTCAAAGAACAAAGCAACAGGAATTTATGGAACACAAACTGAAATCTTTCAAAAATATGATGTGGCACTGGAGCCACTAACTCATCTATGCCATGAAATCTGGAAGACAACTACCTAGTCTATTGACTGGCAGTGATTTATATTTGTACCCATTCCAAAGAGAGGTGACCCAACATAAAGCGGGAATCATCAGACAATATCATTGATATCCCATGTGAGTAAAGCTTTACTAAAGATAATACATTAATGGCTGCAACCATTTACTGACAGAGAACCAGAGGTTCAAGCTGATTTCAGAAGCGGATTTTGAATGATGAATATAATTGCTTATGTCAGATGGATTTTTCTGAAAGCAGACAATACCTGAATGATGTTTACCTGTACTTTATTGACTATACATAGGCTTTGGATTGTATAGATCATGACAAATTGTTGACAACATTGAGAAGAATAAGTATCCCAGAACGTTTAACTGTGCTCATGAGGAACTTGTATAGAGACCAAGAGGTAGTTGTAAGAACAGAACAAGGGAATGCTGAGTGATTTAAAATTAGGAGAGATGTGTGCTAGGGTTTTATTCTTTCACCATACTTAT
>NW_006408891.1:248442-252112 GCF_000296735.1 Chrysochloris asiatica | reverse complement strand
AATGACAGAGGTGGTGACATGGTAGAACAAAGCAGCTCTGGGCTCTTGATCCAGGGGCTGAGTACCTATGGGCAGGAGACTGGCTTCAACAATGTGCCCTTTGGACATTCACAGATTGGCTAAAAAAAAAAAAAACTTTGTATCACTTGCTTAAGCAGGGCAGAGACCCAGGAACCACTTGGCTGAGAGGCTGAACACAAGAGTCTGTAATATGGCAGATAAGAGACATTCTTGACTGGCAAACTGCTGAGTCCTGACCTTCTTTTTGAACCTGAATTGTGCCCTGTTCACCTTTCTAATAAACCCCATAATCATGAGTATTGTTGTGAGTTCTGTGTGGCCATTGGAATGGATTATCAAACTCAAATGTGAAATAGAGTTTGCTATAAGGATGATTGCAAAGCAGTTTGAACTGCAAGGTCAGCAGTTCAAGCTCACTAGCTGATCCTTGAAAACCCTATACAGGGTTGCTATGGGTTGGAATCGACTCAACGGCATTTAACAACAACAACAACATAAGGATGATTGCTGTCAGAATAGGATAAAAAGGTTGTAGGGTGGAACCATGTCTAATCACTGCTTCATAGGAAACACCTTGATAGATTTTGAGTTTAATTCTTTTCACCCTTGTGAAGCCAGTGAAAGTGATAAAAGTTATTGGCCTGGTTTTGCAATCAATAAATATTTTATGTTCCTTTTGCTTCCAGAAAGCAAGATTGTATCATATGCAAAATACAAGTTGTTAATAAATCTTCCTCTAATCCTGAGATCATGTTCTTCTTCATATAATCCAGCTTCTTGAAAATTTGCTCAGTATACAGATTAAATACATATGGTAAAAGGATACTATGCTGGCATATAACTATCCTGATTTTAAAGTATTCAATATCCTTTCTTCTGTTCTAACGACTGCCTCTTGGTCTATGTACAGGTTGTCCATGAGCAAAATTAACTGTTCTGAAATACCCACTCTTCACAACGCTACCCATAATTTGTCATCATCAGCACAGTTGAATATTAAGCACAAGTACACATCTTTCTGGTATTTGTTGCTTTCAGCCAAGATCCATCTGACTTCAGGAATGATAAGCCTCTTTCTATGTACTCTTCTGAATCAGCTTGAATTTCTGACAATTCTCTATTGATGTACTCTGAAAATGTTTTATTATTTAAGTAAAAATTTACTTACATATGGTGTTAATCACATTCTTCGATGATTTCTGCATTTTGTTGGGTCACCTTTCTTTGGAATGCACAAAAATAGTAATCTCTTCCAATTAGTTGGTCAGATAGTTGACTTCCAAATTTCTTGGCATATATGAGTGAACACCTCCATTGCTGCATCAGTTTGTTGGAAGTTTTCAATTGTATTCCAATGATTCTTGGAGCCTTTTAATTAACCAGTGCCTTCAGTGTAGCTTAGACTTCTTCCTTCAATACCATTAATTTTTTATCATAAGCTACCTCTTGAAATATTTGAACACCATTCATTACTTTTTGATACAGTGACTCTGCATTCCTTCCATCTTTTGATCACTCAATATTTTTTCCCATGGACTCCTTAAATATCGAGGCTTGAATTTTCTTCAGTTCTTTCAGCTTGAGAAATGGAGAACAAGTTCTTCCCTTGGGGTTTTCTGACTCTACGTCTTTGCACATTTCATTATATTTTACTTTGTCTTCTTAAGTTTCCCTTTGAAATTTTCTGTTTAGCTCTTTTACTTCTTCATTTCTTCCCTTCACTTTAGCACCTCTATGGTGTGTCACTATGAGTTAATGAACTGGAATGCGAAGTCAGTTTAAATCACAAGATTGGTTGTTCAAGCTCACCAGCTGTTCCTTGGAAACCCTATACAGGGTCACTACGGGTTAGAACTGACTTGACAGCACTTACCAACAACAATAATAATGCTAATGAGCAGTTTTCATAGTCTCTTTTGACATGTTTTTTTGGTCTTTTCTTTCTTTCCTATGTTTTAACTTAACTTTTGTTTTCTTCTTTTATGATGCTCTTGATGTCATGCCACAACTCTTTTGGTCTTCAGTCATTCATGTCTAATACATCAAATCTGTTCAAGGTCGGTCGTATTTTGGCTTACACTGACTTCTTTTAGTTTTGATCAGTTCGGTCTGAACTTGTGTATGATTAGCCCCACAGCCTGCCCCTGCTCTCGTTTTGGCTGATGATATTGAGAATCTTCACTGTCTATTCCCACAGATATAGTCAATGTGTATTCCATTGGTGAGGTCTATGTATATAGAAACTTTTTATGTTATTGAAAAAGGGTGTTTGCAATGAATAAGTCATTGGACTTGCAGATTTTGGTCATGTAATCTCCAGCATCATTTTTATCACCAATGTCATATTTTACAACAACTGATCCTTTTTCTTTGTTTTCTACTTTTGCATTCGAGTCACCAGTGATTACCAATGCATCTTGATAATGTGTTTGATCAATGATCAATTTATGACTGAGGAAGTTCATAGAATTCTCAATTTCATCATGACTGACTTTGATGGTTGGTGCATAAATTTGACTAACAGACGTATTTGTTTGTCTTCCTTTTGACATTGGTGTTGTTAAGTGCCATCGCGTCAGCTCTGACCCATAGCAACCAGTTATAGGGTTTCCAAGAAGTGGCTGGTGGGTTTGAACTACTGACCTTGCAGTTCAAACTGACCTTGTGGTCCAGTGCATTATCTTACAGTGATGCACTAGTCTTGTGGATATTATCCTATGACACACAACTTTGTACTACAGTAAATGTGATGCAATTCCTCTTCAATAGGATGTTTCTACAATAGTAAGTCATTTGATTGTCGGATTCAAATAGCCAATATTAGTCCATTTCAGCTCACTAATGCCTAGGATGCTGATCCTTAGCATTTATTTCAACTTTGACAACTTCCATTTTTCCTAGAATCACACTTCATGGCTTCTATATTTGGATTGCTAATAAATATTTGTAGTTTTTTCTCCTCATTTTTAATTGTGCTCTATCAGAAAACTAAAGTTCCCAAACAGTGTTTTCATTCAAATAATGGTGGTCACTTCTAATTTGTGTTGGCAACTCTTCCTCAATTGTTTTTGAATGACTTCCCCTCTAAGGGATTCATCTTCTGACAATATATGTATATATGACAATATTCCACTGGTATTCATAATGTTTTTATCTTCAAGTACTGTATAACCATGTTCTGTTGCTATTCAAAAGGTTTTTAGTGACTAATCATTCAGAGTTATGGGGTGACACCAAGAACATCATATAGGAAGAAAACAAAAAGTCATTAAGACAAAAAAGAAGGAAAAGATTGAAATGGATGCCAGAAGAGACACTAAAACTTGCTCTCTAGTGTAGCGATATTAGGCTAATGGAAGAAATGAGGAGGTACAAGAGCTGAACAGAAAATTTCAAAGACCAACTTGAGAAGACATAGTCAAATATTACAACAAAATGTGCAAAGTTCTGGAGTCAGAAAACCAAAAAGGAAGAAACATTCAGCATTTCTCAAGCCGGGGGAACTGAAGAAAAAATCCAAACCTCAAAACTCAACTTTTGTTATTGAAGGATTCTCTGGGCATATTATTGAATGATGCAGGAAGCATCAAAAGAAGGAATACTAAGAGTCACTGTATCAAAAGGAAATGGTTGATATTCAACCATTTCA
>NW_006408891.1:245217-247212 GCF_000296735.1 Chrysochloris asiatica | reverse complement strand
AGGCCAGGATGGCCAAACTTCGTCTCTCATCCTTTGGAAATATATAGTCAGGAAGTACCATTCACTGGAGAAGGATATCATGTTTGGTAAGGTGGAGGTTCAGAGAGAAAGAGGAAGATCACCAGCGAGATGGATTGGTAAAGTGGCAGCATCATTGGGCTCAAGCATGGCAACAATTGTGAGGTTGGCCCACAACCATACAGTGTATCATACTATGTGTATAGGGTCACTATGAGTTTGTAGTGACTTCATGGCACTTAACAACAAAACAACAACAATAACTCAAAAGTAGTTTGTCTATTTTTCTTTCTAATCAGTCCTAGTCTGAAGTTTCCCTGAAATGTGTTGACCATGGATGATCTTATTATTTAAAATACCAATAGTGTAGGGTCTGCATCACAGTAACAGTATGACAAACTGACAGACAGATGATGTTCTAGTGATCTAGTAGAGAGGAAATGTTGCATTATGAATTTTCAGTAATGGACTCATTATTTTGTTTAGGCAATGTATATTATCAGATTCTATAATGTACCTAACAATGCAGTCAAGTCATCAAATGACATTTTGTATTTGATGGCAGCTATGTTGCACAAGAACTCTTTAGAATTTTCCAGTGCAAAGATGTCAGTTTAAGGACTAACTTGCAACTGAATCAAACTGTGGTATTTTCAATAACCAATCAGATGTATGTGAAAGTTGTACAATGAATTAGGAAAACTGCAGAAGAATTGATACATTTGAATTATGGTGTTGAAGAAGAGTATTCAAAGTACCATGGACTTTTAGAAGAACAAACAAATCTTTGTTGTAAGACGTACAGCCAGCCAGATTGCTCCTGGTTGAGATACTTTATCTCTCATATTTCGGACATACTACCAGGAGGGACCAGTCTCTTGAAAAGGATGTTATGTTTGGTAAATTGTTGAGTAAGTGAGAAATAGGAAAGTCCTCAAAAGATTCATTGACATCCTGGCTGCAACAATGGGTTTAAGGTTAACAATAATTATAAGGATGGTAGTGCACCGGGTAGTGTTTCATTCTATTGTGAGTCAGAACCAACTCAATGGCACCTAGCAACAGTAACAATAATTTTATACCAGATGACTGGAATATTCCTGTTCTCCTGGAGTTTATAGTCTAATGGGGCAGAGGGTGATATAGGCAATAAACGTATAAATTAAGCTTAACTATGTGCTAGAACTCTCTGCGGAGTCCAAGCATGGTAGTGTAGGACAAGCACTGGACTGTTAACCACAAGATTGTTGATCCAAACTCATGAGTCACTCCTTGGAAACCCTAGAGTTGGGACTGACTCAACAGCACTTAACACCACCAACAAGAGGTATCAGGATGGGAATCAGGTGGAGATGGCAGATGATTTTAAATTGAGTGCTCAGTAAAACTCACTAAGTAGGTGATACTAATCAAATACATAAAAGAACAAATATAATATTCATATCATACTTTACCATCTTAATTGCATTTGAAATTCCATTCAATTATTAATATTAAAATATATTAAGTGCTTACTGTGTGGAAGGCATGGCTCTTAAGATGGACATAATGAAGACATTTCAATTTCTATTCAAATGTAAGAAATTCAGTATTTAGAGAGTTTTAAATACTTTTGAAGATGGTACATCTAAGAAGCAACAGCACATTGCTGCAAACAAGGTTTTATGATATCGCCATATATGAGTTGCTCAATTGATGCTGTCTTGTTGTTAAACCGTAACAACTCATAGCAACTCTGTGCACAACAGAACAAAAACTGCTCTGTCCTGCACCATTATTGTTATGCTTGAGTCCATTGTTTGCTGTCAATTTGTTGATCCATCTCCTTGTGGTTTCTGATTAGTTTTCACTGATTCTCCCCTTTACCAAGAATGATGTCCTACTCTAGGAACTAATCCTTCCTGACAACTTGTCCAAAATATAAGACATGAAGTCTCACCATCCTGGCTTCTAAGGAGCATTTCTTAGAATTCCTTC
>NW_006408891.1:242544-243577 GCF_000296735.1 Chrysochloris asiatica | reverse complement strand
CATCTCCTACCCCCTTTCACCAGGTCCATCTGGGAAAGAGGAAAACTAGTCAGTGGGGATTTTAACATATTCCCTTAATTCTAAATCTAGGAGTACCCATGAAAGCTTGTAAGCCAGCCACTTCATGCTTTTACAGCCCCACAGTTTGATAACTAATATCTAAACTGTCCATCTCTATCAATGATATTGATAATTTTGAATCTGACAATCACATGGTTTACTATGCCTGGAATTATAAATTGAAGAGGAATGGCATCACATTAATCATCAAAGAGAACATATTAAGATCTATCTTAAAGTACAATACTGTCTGTGATAGGATAATATCCAGATGCCTATAAAGAAGACCAGTTAATACCATTATTATTTCAAATTATGCATCAGTTGCTAAAGCTAGTGCTGATGAAATTGAAGAATCCTACCAACAGTTTTTATCTGAAATTGAACAAATGTAATAAAGATGTATTGATAATTACTAGATCAGAAGGCAAAGATTAGAAACAAAAAGGAAGGATCAGTAGTTGGAAAATATGACACTGGTGGTAAAAATGATTTTGGAGATCATATGATAGTATTTTGCAAGACCAACGACTTAATTGCAAATACCTTTTTTAAACAACATAAAAGATAACTATACACATGACCTCACCAGATGGAATACACAGATTTCAAATTAACTGCATCTGTAGAAAGATATGGTGGAAAAGCTCCATATCACCAGCCAACACAAGGCCAGAGCAGTCTGTGGAACAGACCATCAGCTACCCATGTGCAAGTTCATAAACTGAAGAAAATTAAAACTAGACAAAAGATCGAAAATCTGACCTTGAACTTATTCCAATTGAAGTTAGAGTTTATCTGAAGCAAAGATTTGATGCATTAGTCACTAAAGAATGAAGACCAGCAGAGTTGTGAGTTGTGGGATGACGTAAATTACATCATAAAGGAAGAAGGCAAAAGGTCATTAAGAAGACAAGAAACACAGATATGACCAAAATGAATAACAAAATATACTATGAAACTTACTAACCAG
>NW_006408891.1:236900-238972 GCF_000296735.1 Chrysochloris asiatica | reverse complement strand
TCAGGCAAATTCTAACTTCCCATTTAGCCATGGGCTGCCAAAAGAACAAACAGATCTGTGTTGGAAGAAGTGCAGCCAGAGTGCTCCCTAGAGGCCAGGATGGCCAAACTTCATCTCTCATATTTGAAAGATATCATGTTTGGTAAGGTGGAAGGTCAGAGAAAAAGAAGACCCCCAGTGAGATGAACTGGCAAAATGGAAGCATCAATTGCTCAAGTGTGGCAACAATTGTGAGATTGGCCCAAGCCCAGACAATGTTTTATTCTATTGTGCATAGGGTCGCTAAGATTCGGTACTGACTTGATGTCACCTAACAACAACAACAAATCAAGTCCTAGTGTGGTGCTGTGGGTTAATGTGCTGGACTGCAAAGTTGGTTTGAGCTGCAAAGGTGGCATTTCAAGCTCACCAGCTGCTTCTTGGGAGCTCTATACAGAAACTGACTCATCAGCACTTGACAACGACAACATCAAGTGTGGCTGAAGGCAGGTTTACAAGCTCTCTGTAATCATAATTCTCAATATTCGTGTCAGATATGTATGTCTATTTTACAATAATCAGCAGGAGAAACCAATATTCAAAAGGCTGTCAAACAAGTAAACCTTTTAAAACAACAAATTCAATCTTTTCCTCTTCCTTGGAAGAATCCAGTTCATATGTATATAGCCTTGGGCTTCTGGAAGGATGGGTTCCATTAGACTCTGGGTGTCATTGGCTACAGGCAACTCCAGAAGCTTCTGATCTCCCCTTAAGTATTTTGTCCTATTCCCCTTCGTTCTTTCTCTAACAAAACCTTATAATATCATACGTCTGTCTGGAAGCATTACAATGAATCCTGCTGACAACATTGTTTTACAGAATTGGGGACTGTGTCTGACTTTCTCTGACTCCACAAGAGGGAAAGAGGACCAAACTCTTTCCCAAGGAAATGGAGGTCAGATATGTTTTTTAAATTAGTCAGATTTTAAAACCAATTTATCAAAGTCATCCTTGTGATTTTGTTCCTCTAGGAACAAAATCACTTCCTCAGTACCACGTGTCTTAGGCAAAGTTTTCTAGAGAAACAAAACCAGTGAAATATATATATGTAAAGAGAAGTTCATTATCAAGGAAAAGGCTTGCAATTGCATAATCTGAGGTCCTTAGTGGAAGAGAGTCAATTACATTGTTAGCAGGCTACACTTGCAAGGAAGCATCACTTCTATTGATGCTTCAATCGTAACCACTCATCATAGCGTTAACTATACCTGTATTTCATTTCATCACCATGGGAATAAGCATATCGCAACTGCTTGTTATTGTTAAGTGCCATTGAGTAGTTTCTGACTCATAGCATTTATACGGTTTCTGAGGAGTGGCTGGTGAGTTTGAACCACCAACCTTGTGTTTCAAACCAACCTTATGGTCCAGTGCAGTATTCCATAGTTCCACACCAACACATCCCAACTGATAAACCTCTGGAAATCCCGGCCTAGTCAAGCTGACACAAAACCCTACCCATTACAAGCACCTCAGTTATCAAAGTGACATCTTTGCTTTTAAACACTTGAAAGAGATCTTTTGGAGTAGGTTTATCTAATGCAATACATCAGGTGATTTATTGACTGCTGCTTCCATGAGCAGTGATTGTGGATCCAAGCATATTATCAAGAAGTAATGTTACTGAAGGAAGAAATTAAAGCTGCAATCTATTCATTGGCAAAACAAAACAAAACAAAAAACAAAGCTTCAAAAGCTGTTTTATAGGTTGAACGAAATAGAAATTGAACTCTTTCAACAAAATGATGTATGATGGAAACACTCATTCATTTATTCTAAGAAATTTGGAGGACAGCTTCCTGGTCAACCAAGTAGTAGAGATCCATATTTGAACCCATTGCAAAGAAAGGTGACACAGTGTAATGTTGAAATCATTGAAAAATATCATTAATATTACATACGTAGTGGTTACGAATCGGGCTGCGAACCTTAAGGTCAGCAGTTCGAAACTACCAGCCGTTCCGCGGGAGAAAGATGAGGCTTTCTACTCCCGTAAAGATTTACACCCTCGGAAACCCTGTACAGGGTCGCTA
>NW_006408891.1:234693-236225 GCF_000296735.1 Chrysochloris asiatica | reverse complement strand
TCAGAACATTTCTTAAAGTGGTATTTTCCCAATCTCTGACACTTCCCCCAAAATTCTTCACTCTTCAATTTATACAACCTCAAAATGGCAGCTTTGGAACTTCTGAGGGAATCAATCTCTGTTCTTTTTGAATTTGGGTAACTAAAATAAATTTAAAGGGGCACTGTCAGGGCTGTAGGGTGGATAAAGGAAAGTTTTCCAATAAAATTCTTGCATTACAGCCCTTGCTACAATAGAAGAATGAACAGGTGCATTGTCACAATGGAAGAAAAAAGTTGGCATAACTTTCCTCTCCTTTTTTTTTTATCACCAAAGCAGTTTTCAATTTTCTTAAAACTTCTTCATAATGAATTCCTATGATTACCCTATGTCCTACAAGAAAATCTATCAAGGTTGTTCCTTTGCAATTCTAATAAAACAGTCTTCATAACCTTCTGAGCTGACCTCTCTACCTTTAATTTAACTGGCCTAGTAGATCCATTGAAAGTGACAATTTGGATAGGACCTTTATTCTCCCGCAATGGCATCGTAAAACAAGTATATTATTGAGAAAATTTGTCTAAAGCCATCCACTGATCACAGAAACATGTTTAAAGTAATTCTGTTTATAATAAATTAATACATGTATGAAATTGAACCCTAGAAGCAATATTTTTAATTATTATCAGTTTATGTAGTTATGAAATATTATTTTAATGTATTGTGAAATTATTTTTCTAGATGTTTTATTCAGAATTTTTACATCTAATTTGGGAAAGACAATTTATCCGTATAATTTTTTTGCATGTATATTTTCCTGATTTTAATCAGAGTTAATCATGCTTAAACAAAATATTGGAGTGCTTTCTATTTTATTCTATACTCTCTTTTTAGCGATTATGGCATTACATAATTGCCAAATTATACTATTACATCACTACCAAACCATGAGAATCATGGCTTATCCAACTTGATGCATATATATTTTTAATCTTTTTATTGTAAATTGGGTGAAGATTTCTAAATTGCATTACATTCTTTTGATTGGTTTATATAGAACCTGTTTTTGATAGGCTCCACCAACACAGCTGTAAGTCATTGTGAAACTAAGTTCAACCAGTGTTTTCTCTGTTTTCCACCAAAGATCCATCTGATATGAGCAAAGATATCTCTCCTTCCACGTCTTCATCAGATATCATCTTGAATTTCTGATAGTTGAGTGTTGATTATTTGCTAAAATCATTTTGAAGTATCTTCAGAAAATTTTTACTTTCCTATGATATTAATCCTGGTGTGGCACTGAAGGATCAGTACTAAACTTCTAAACACAAGGTTGAAAGTTCAAACCTACCAGCTGCTTCTTGAAAACATACATGGTTTATATGAGTGAGAACTGGTTCAATGGCACATAACAACAAAATTATGTTAATGATATAGTTCCATATTTGCTGTATTCTAATGGCTCATGATGTTGTTGTTGTTGTTGTCAGGTGCCATCGAGTCGGAACCGACTCATAGTGACCCCATGCACAGCAGAACGAAACAATGTCCGA
>NW_006408891.1:230923-232136 GCF_000296735.1 Chrysochloris asiatica | reverse complement strand
TTAGCATCAAGAGAAGAGCAGGAATACATAGTCACTGTTCCCAAAAAGACTTGCATGGTGCTCAACCATTTCAAAAGGTAGCAAATAATCAAGCGTCAATGATTCTGAAGGAAGAAGTTCAAGGTACACTGAAGGCATTGGCAAAGAACATTGGCAAAGAACTGGAAATTGATGGAATACAAATTGAAATCTCTCTATAAACTGAGGCACTGGAGGCACTCACTCATGTATGCCAAATAATTTGGAAGACAATTATCTGGCCAACTGAATGGAAGAGAACCATATTTGTGCCTAATCCATAAAGAGGTGATCCAAAATAATCTGGAAATCATCAGGCAATATATCATTAATATCAAATGCAAGTAAAAATTGACTATAGATATTTTTTAAGTGGCTACAAATGTACACTGACAGAAAACTGCTAGAAGTTCAAGCCTGACTCAGACAAGGACATCAAATAAGGGATATCATTGGTGACATCAGATGGATCTTGGCACAAATCAGGGACTGCCAGAAAGATGCTTACCTATGCAAAGGCTTTTGATTGCTTGGATAATGACAAGCTATGATCAACATTGCAGAGAATAAGAATTCTGGAACAATTAATTGTGCTCATGAAGAACCTGTACATTGACCAAAAGGCAGAACAAGAGAACACTACTTTAAAATTAGGAAAAGTGTGCCCACAGGTTGTGTTCTTTCAACACACTTATTCATTCTCTATGCTGATCAAGTAATCCAAGAAACTGGATTATATGAAAAAGAACATGGCATCAGGATTGGAGAAGACTCCTTATCAACCTGTGATATGCAGATGATGCAACCTTGCTTGCTGAAAATGAAAAGGACTTAAGATACTTACTGGTAAATATCAAAGCCTTTGGTATGGGTTGCACCTAAATGCAAAGAAAGCAACAATCCTCACCACTGAACTAGAAAATAATATCATGATAGATGGAGAAAAGGTTGAAGTTGTCAAAGACTTCCATTTGCTCCGATCAACCATCAACACTCGTAGAAATAACAGCCAAGAAATCAAATGACATATTACATTAGGCAAATATGATGCCCAATATCTCTTTAAACTGTTCAAAAGCAAACATGTCAATTTGAGAACTAAGGTGTGCCTGACCAAGCCATAATATTTTCTGTAGTCTTCATATGCATGTGGAAGTTGGACAATGAATAAGGAATACCATAGAAGAATTGATGC
>NW_006408891.1:227833-230573 GCF_000296735.1 Chrysochloris asiatica | reverse complement strand
CTTCAACTTGAACTTGCCTAAGAGTAATTGAAGATGCAGTTTGAATTCCACCTATGGCCTTGTTCTGATTTATGAGCTAGAGCTTCTCCAATATTTCTTTCAATAAATATAGTTTATTTGAATCTTGTGTATTCCATATGGTGAGGTCCACTTCTTTCCAACTTTCAAATTCTAATCATTATAACTATCAATGTATCTTGATTGTATATGTGATCAATTTCAAACTGAAGAAATTGGTTACAATCACCAATATCTTCATTTTTACATTAGTGGTTGGAGCATACATTTGAATAATCTTATAAACTGTTCTCCCTTATTGTTGCTATTTTTGTTGTTCGATTCTCCTAACAGTAGTTGCAAATCATATCAACCTTTGTATTTTACTATTGATCAGGAAAAGCATTTTAACAACAAATGTGACACAGTTCTTCAATTTGTCATTTGCAGCATATGATTGTCCAACTAAAAATGACCAATACCATCCATTTCAACTTACTAATGCACAGGATATCAGCCTATAATATAGACTTTATATGATAATTTCTCCAGAGGTTTGTTACTGATAAATGCATTTGAATATGCTTTTTTATTTGGAGTAAACCTTAAAGTTTATTTCCCATTTATTTCATTAAGCACATCTCTTCAGGTTTTCTATTTCTTAATGAGACAAATTTGGTAATTTATACATCTTGACAATGTTAACAGATTAAAATTTATTGATTCAAATTTGCTAATTGTATATTTTTATTGCTTTAAATATGTTCTCCAGCCTAATTATTTCCATTTTCTAAGTATTAATGTCTTTCTCATTTGATTTTACCTTTTTTCAATTGTAGTTGTTAAGTGCCGTCAAGTCAGTTCAGAATCATTGCGACCCAGTATAGGACTTCCAAGGAGCAGCTGGTGTGTCTGAACTGCCAACTGCGGATTTATAATGCAACACCAGGGTTCTTTTTGTTTGTTTCAATAGTGCCTGCTTTAAATTTTATTTATTTGCTTCATATTTTTATTTTATTCTTTGTAATTCACTGTCTTTATGATTTTTTTAATTATTTTTTTTCTAATATAAATATATATGTTGTTACTAAGTGCCATTAAGTCAGTTCCAATTCATAGCTGCCCTGAATGGGGTTTCCCAGGAGTAACCAGTAAGTTTGAACCTTGCATTTCAATCCAACCTTGAAGTTCATTGCTTATCCTACAGGACCACACTAGGACTCCAAAATCCATATATATATACATTCAAATCTACCAGCATTCTGTGGGAAGAAAGATGAGGCTGTCTGCTCCTGTAAAGATTTATAGCCTCAGAAACTCTATATAGGGTCACTATGGGTCGAAGCCAACTCGATGGCACTTAACAATAACATGGGTTGGAACAAACTCGACTGCACTTAACAACAACAACAGCAACATGGCATTTAAAGGAGCTCTAGTACATAGGGTTGCTGTGAGTCAGTACCAACTTGATGGCACCTAACAACAGCAAGTAGCATAGTGATTACAGCTGGGCTGCTAATTTCACATTTAGTAGTTTGAAGCTACCTGCTGTTCTGCTGGAGGAAGATGAGGCTTTCTGCTCCAGTAAAGACTTACAGCCTTAGAAAACTTTTATAGAGTTGCTATGAGTCTGATATGACTCCATGGCACATAACCACCACCACATGGTTCATATGGTGTGACACTGTAGGATGAGCACTGGACTGCGAACCACAAGGTCTAAAGTTCAACCCCCCCAGCTGCTCATCGAAACCCTATACAGCATTAACTCTATGGCACTTAGAAACAATAGCAACATATGGCACTTCAGAATAAGAAATGCCAAATAAACACTTGGGACCCTTATTCAAATAGCAGGAAAAAGGAGTTATAAATACTAGAACATGAAGATTCCTTTTCCCTTTTTTTCTGCAGTCTCTCAAATTATGATGCTTTTTATTTGTTATTTAGTCACTCTTTCAATTTATCATGCTGTTGTGACTTGTGAGTTGCTGTAATGCTGGAAGCTATTCCACAAGTATTTTGAATGTCTGTAGGCTCACTCATAGTGGACAGGTTCTAGTTGGGGTTTCATACTAAGACAGACTAGGAATAATGAGAGGTGACCACTTCTGCATGATTAACATCCTTATGAATAGCAGTGAAAAATTGTCAGATATAGTGCTTGAAGAAGAGCATCTCAGATTATAATGTGCTCAAATTACAACTGGTGAACAGCTGCCTCCTCAAAGTAGAGTTGATCGTAATGACATGAATTAAGCAAAGCTTTCGCGACTATGTTTGTTGACATGGCACACCTCAAAATGAGATGAAATAGATGCAAACAATTAAACATCAGAACATGAAATATACAAAGAATGAGTTAAGAAAAATTGGAAGTCGTCAAAAATAAAATGGAATGAATAAAGTTTGATAGAGAACTTCTGCACAACATAACAAAACACTGCCCCTCTGGGTCTGTGCCAATCTCATAATCATTGCTATGCTTGAGCCCATTGCTGCTACCACTGTGCCAAACGATTTTATTGGGGCTCTTCATCATTTTCACTGAGCCTCCACTTTATCAAGCATGATGTCCTTCTCCAGAAACTGGTCTCATATTTCCAAATTATGAGAGACTAAGTCTGGCTATTCTGGCTTCAAAGGAGCATTGTGGCAGTGTTTACTTCAATGCAGCTTTGTTTGTTCTACTGGCAGTCCATGGTACTTTTAATTTTATTTTTACGCATTCCATTTAGTG
>NW_006408891.1:224366-227593 GCF_000296735.1 Chrysochloris asiatica | reverse complement strand
GACTGGTCCCTCCTGACAACATGTACAAAGTATGAAAGACAAAGTCTGGCAATCCTGGCTTCCAATGAGCACTCTGGCTGTACTTCCTCCAAGAAAGATCTGTTTGTTCTTTTGGCAATCCATGGTACTTTCAATATTCTCCTCCAATTCTTCTATGGTCTTCCTTCTTCACTATCCAACTTTCACATACATATGAGGCTATGGATAATACCATAGCGTGAGTCTGATTATCACTAGTGTTTACAGTTGGTTCTCTTCATTTTCAGTTATGCTTCATCAGCAAATGAAGGTCCCGAGAACTTTATTTGTACAGTTACGGTCAACTCTACTTTGAGGAGGTTGCTCTTCTCCAGTTGTATTTTGAGCATTTTCCAACTGAGGAACTCATTTCCAGGCACTATATCTGACAATATTCTGGTATTCTTCATCATATTTCAATATTCAGTATTCTTGTGCTGACAGTGTTCCACTTCTATCTATAAGGTTTTCAGAGACTAAATATGCAGAAGTAGTCCATCTCTCTTTCATCCTAGTCTGTCTTAGTCTGGAAGCTCAGCTGAATTCTGTTCACTATGGATGACCTTCCTGGAATTTAAAATACCAGTAGCATATCATCCAGAATCACAGCAACATGAAAGCCACCATATTATGACAAACTGACAGATGAGTAGTGGATCCTGAGCCTTAGTGACCTGAAGTGGTCATACATTTACCATTTTGAATTCTAGCAATCATATTGTTTGCTATGCTGAGACTGAATTGAAGAAGAATGGCATCACATTATTTGTCAGAAAGAGCATTTCAAGATCTATGTTGAAGTACAATGCTGTCTACGGTAGAATAATATTCATAGGCCAAAAAAGGAAGACCGGTACACTGGTATAGCTGCCATCCATCTGTCAACGGAGGTTTGCCTGTTGCTATGATGATGAACAGGTTTCAGCAGAGCTTCCACATGAGGAAGAAAGGTCTGACAATATACTTCCAAAAATAAGCCACGAAAACACTTTGGTTTACATGTACAATTACCCAAGTGGCTGGTATACAACCAGCCATTTTGTTCAGTTGTGCATGATGTCTCCATGAGTCAGAGTGACAACTAACAACGAAATAATCATTAGTTGAAGTGATTTTTACTACCCTTCTCATGCCAACATCTAGTCACAATTTAATTTGAACCAATTATGATGAAAGTCATAATTAATTCTCAATTAATTGGTGGTCTTTATGTTTTGTCCTTGTTATGAATTTTTTGCTTTAAAATAAATACATCTCTTTTAATTTTTCATTCAAGTGTACAACACTTTGGTCATTTGAACAGAGTGGTAGTGATGGTGGTGGTGTGTTGTGAAATTGATTATAACTCACAGTGACCCGATATGGGATTTCTGAGGTTGTAAATCTTTATGGAGAAGAAAGCTTCATCTTTCTCCCACCAAGTGGCTGGTAGATTATAATTGCTGACCTTGAGGTTAGAAATCCAACTTGTAACTCACTATGCTCCTTGAACAAAGAGTGATGATACCTCAAATTACTTTTACTAACTA
Source organism: Chrysochloris asiatica (assembly GCF_000296735.1). Taxonomy (NCBI): domain Eukaryota; kingdom Metazoa; phylum Chordata; class Mammalia; order Afrosoricida; family Chrysochloridae; genus Chrysochloris; species Chrysochloris asiatica. The sequence goes on along the minus strand of NW_006408891.1, from coordinate 226,046 downwards.
TCTGAATCAAAGCAAATACACATTTCTATGAATTCTTTGTTTCAGCACTTCATGCAGAATTAGTCAATATACATAATACATAGAACATACACTATAATGCTCTAGTAGCATAGTGATGAGTCAGGCTGCTAATTTCAAAGTCAGTATTTCAAAACTACCAGCCATTCTTCAGGAGAAAGATGGGGCTTTCTATTCCTATAAAGATTTACAGCCTAAGAAACCCTATACAGGGTCTCTGAGTCAGAACCGACTCCATGACACATAACCATCACCTCCATTCTTCCTTGACATGGACATTTTGATTCATAAACACCATCTTACAATCTTTTACTTATAATCCATAAGTGTTAATGTCTGAAAAGGACATTGATGTTACTGCTGTTACTGAAATATTAGGTTTAGACTAAAGTGCACTATTAAGTGACATGAAAAGTTCATTGCATCCCAATTCTGACAGAACATATTCATTATCTAATTAGGCTCTGAAAGCTCTTGACAGAAATTTCTAGCCTTAGGTCAGAAACTTTTCTGATCAAGAGATGTGCATAATTGAATCCATCAGTATAGTTGCACTGTATTGGGAATTATAGTATCAGACAAGTCATGAATTCTAAGATTATTTTCCCCATCCTGTCTATTCTTTCTCTGCTATAGCTCGACATTTTTCTTCTCATATATCTTCCTAGTTACTTTCACTCTGTAAATTTTATAATATTGTTGTTGTTAAGTACAGTTGAGAAAATTTTCGACTCATAGCAACACCATGGAACAGAGTAGTACTACCCAATAGGGTTTTCTAAGCTGTAATCTTTATAGAAGAAAATCACCATGCTTTTACTTGGTAGATAGATGCTGAGTGGATTTTAACAATCATCCTTTTGGTTTGGGGCTCAGTACTTAACTACTGCACCACAAGGGCTCCTAAATTTTATAGTAGGTTTCTTATTTCAATTATATAATTTATATTTAATGCAAAGCTGTTATTGACCTAGGATTATGGAAATAATATAAAATGGACTTTAAATATTTTTTTTTCTGAATCATAAAGGTCGCATTTCCGACTATATTTCAGATTAAGCATTTATTATGAAATTGGGAAAATTGTAATTGGATTAATAGGGATTGTTTGGTTCTTGATATTTGATTCAATAATAGTCACAATGAACTAAGAGACAAAGTGAAGTGAACATTTTTATATATTATTGTTAGATATCATCAAGTAGGCTCTGACTCAGAGTTACCACTGAGCCAATTCATCTCATGAGTGTCTTCCTTTCTTGCTCACTCTCCACTTTACCAAGCATAATGTCCTTCAGGGAATGGTTCCTCCTGGAAATATGTCCAACGTATCAGAGATGAAGGTTCATAATCCTAGCTTCAGAGGAGCATTGTGACTATACTTCTTCTAACACAAATTTGTTTGTCCTTTTGGCTGTCCATGGTACTTTCAATATACTTCTCCAGCACCAAAACTCAAATGTATCCTCTACAGTCTCCCTTATTCATTGTCCTGCTTTAACATGAATATATGGTTATGGAAAATACCATGGGTTGGGTTAGGTGCACTGTAGTCTTTAAATTGATATCTTTGATTTTGAACACTTTAAAGAGACCTTCTGCAGCAGGTTTGCCCAATGCAATATGTTCTCTGATTTCTTCACTACTGATTCTGTGAGTCTA
>NW_006408891.1:223782-224266 GCF_000296735.1 Chrysochloris asiatica | reverse complement strand
GATGAAAAATCCATGCTTGCTGAAAGTGATGAGGACTTAAAATACTTACTGATGAAGATCAAAGAGCACAGCCTTCAGTATGGATTCCATCTCAATGTAAAGAAAACAAAAATCCTCACCACTGGACCAAAAACCAACATTCTTATCAATGGAGAAAAGATTGAAGTTGTCAAGGACTTCATACTTCTTGGATCAACTATCAACACTCATGGAAGAAGCAGTCAAGAAATCAAACGACATATTGCATTAGGCAAATCTGTTGCACAAGACTTTTTTAAAGTGTTGAAAACAAAGGTATCCGCTTGAGGACTAAGGTACGCCTGACCCAAGCCATTGTATTTTCAGTAACCTCATATGCATGTGAAAGCTGGACAATGAATAAGGAAGACCGTAGAATTAATGCTTTTGAGTTCTGGAAATTGAGTTGGTGGAAATTATTGAAAGTTCCATGGGTTGCCAACAGAATCAACAGATCTGTGTTGGA
>NW_006408891.1:221647-223385 GCF_000296735.1 Chrysochloris asiatica | reverse complement strand
TAAAGCCCTCATGGTCATCATTTGCTGATAGAGCACAACTCAAAATGCAGAGAAACAGCTGTAAATATCCATTAATAATCAGAACATGGAATATATGAAGTATGAAGCTAGAAAAATTGGAAATTGTCAAAAATGAAATGAAACACATAAACATTGCCATCCTAGACTTTAGTGAGCTGAAATGGTATTGGCCATTTTGAATCTGACAATCACATGGTTTATTATGCCAGAATGATAAATTGAAGATGAATAGTGTCACATTCATCATAGTAAACAACATATCAAGGTCTGTATTATTAAAGTACAACACTATTTGAGATAGAATAATATACATACTCCTACAAAGAAGTCCAAGAAGCTCTGGTAGTATAGTGGTTATGACTCGGGCTGCTAACCTCAGGGTCAGCAGTTTCAAACTACCAGCTGTTCTGCAGGCGAAAGATGAGGCTTTCTGCTCCTGTAAAGATTTACAGCCTTGGAAACCCTGTACTGTCACTATGAGTCAGAACTTACTTCATGGCACATAACAACAACAACAACAACAAGGAAGACCAGTTAATTCAACTATTATTCAGATTTATACACCAGCCACTAAAGCTAGTGATGATGAAATTGAAGAATTCTACCAAATTCTTCTATCTAAACTTCATCAAACATGCACTCAACCTGTGTTGATAATTACTGGCAGTTGGAATGCAAAGGTTGGAAACAAAGAGGAAAGATCAATAGTTGGAAAATACAGCCTTGGTGATAGAAATGATGTTGGAGATTGCATGATAGAATTCTGCAAAACCAATGACTTCATAGCAAATAGCATTTTTAAACAACATAAGAGACAACTATACAAATGGACTTCACCTGATGGAATATACAGAAATAAAATTGACTACATCTGTAGAAAGAGACAGTGGAAAAGCTTCATATCATCAGCCAAAAGCTCCATAGCATCAGCCAAAACAAGATCAGGGGCAGACTGTGGAACAGATCATCAATTGCTCATATGCAAGTTCATACTGAAGCTGATGAAAACTAAAACAAGTCCATGAGAGTCTAAATATGACCTTGAATATATGCCACCTGAATTTAGATATTATATGAAGATCAGATTTAAAGCAGTAAACTCTAAAGACCAAAGACAGATGAGTTGTGGAATGAATCAATAACATCATACAAGAAGAAAGCAAAAGGTCTTTGACGAAGACAAGAGAGAAGGAAAAGACCAAAATGGATGTCAGAAAAGACACTAAAACTTGCTCTCCAGCGTATAGATGCTAAAGCAAATGGAAGAAGTGAGAGCTGAACAGAAAATTTCAAAGGTCAACTCGAAAAGGCAAAGTCAAATATTATAATGAAATGTGCAAAGACCTGGAATTAGAAAACCAAAAGGAAAGAACATGTTTAACATTTCTCAAGCTGAGTGAACTGATGAAAAAAATTCAAACCTCAACTTGCGGTATTCTATGGACAAAATATTGAATGATGCAGAAAGCATCAAAAGAAGATGGAGTCTCTGTACCAAAAAGAAATGGTCTGCATTGGAAGAAGTACAGCCAGAGTGCTCCTTGGAGGGCAGGATAGCCAGACTTTGTCTCTCGTATTTGGGACATATTGTCAGGAGGGCCACTCATTAAAGAAGGATTTACGAATCGGGCTGCGAACCTTAAGGTCAGTGGTTCGAAACTACCAGCCGCTCCGCGGGAGAAAGATGAGGCTTTCTACTCCCGTAAAGATTTACACC
>NW_006408891.1:208014-216012 GCF_000296735.1 Chrysochloris asiatica | reverse complement strand
TAGTGGTGAGGATTTTTGTTTTCTTTATATTGAAGTGCAACCCATACATAAGGCTGTGACCCTTGATTTTTATCAATAAGTATTTTAAGTCCTCTTCATATTCAGCAAACAAGGTTGTAGAATCTGTGTATCACAGGTTGTTAATGATCCTTCCACCAATCCTGAAGTTGAGTCTTTCTTCATATAATCCACCTTCTCTGGTAATTTGTTCATCATACAGATTGCTGTCGAGTCAATTCCGACCCATAGTGGCCCTGTATAGGTTTTCCATGGATTAGCTGGTGAGTTTGAACAGATTGAATAAGTATGGTGAAAGAATATAACCCCAGTGCACAACTTTCCTAATTGTAAACCATTCAGTGTCCCCTTGTTTTGTTTAAACAACTGCATCATGGTCTATGTACAAATTCCTCATGAGCCCAATAAAGTGTTTCAGAATTCTAATATTCTGCAATGTTGTTCATAGCTTGTCATGATCCACACAATCAAAAGCCTTTGTATAGTCAATAAAGCACAAGTAAACATCTTTCTGGTATTCTCTGTTTTCAGCCAAGATCCATCTGACACCAGCAATGATATATCTTCCCTAATCCACGTACTCTTCTGACACCAGCTTGAACCTGTGAACATCTATCAATGTAGGGTTGTAGTCTTTTTGTATTATCTTTGATAAAACTTTACTGGCACGGGTTATCAATGATATTGTCCGATGATTTCCGCCTTTAGTTAGGTCACCTCTCTTTGGAATGGGCACAAATACTGATCTCTTCCATACAGTTGGCCAGGTAGTTAATTGTCTTCCAAATTTCTTGGCATAGCTGAGTGAATGCCTCGAATGCCACATCTCTTTATTGAAAAATTTCAATTTTTATTCCATCAATTCCCGGTGTCTTGCTCTTTGTCAATGCCTTCAGTGCACCTTGGACTTCTTCCTTCAGGATCATTGGCTCTTGATAATACGATTCTTCTCAACATGGTTGAACATTGACCATGTATTTTTGTTATAGTGACTCTGTGTATTCCTTCCGTCTTCTTTTGAGCCTTTCTTCATCATCAGTAATTTGCCCACAGAATCTTCAATATCGCAAGTTGAGGTTTGAATATTTATTCATAGTGACGCTACATATGGTTTTCCAAGACTGTAAATATTTACAGGAGCAGACTGCCTCCTATTTCTCCCACAGAACAGCAGGTAGGTTTGAATTGCCAACTTTTTAGTTAGCAGCCTAGTGGCTAATCAAGAATGCTAATACTGTTATTGTTGTTTGATGCTGTTGAGTCAGTTTTGACTTTTGTAAACCTGTAGAGAGTTCAAGGGAGCAGAAAGCCTCATATTTTTCTCATGGAGTGGCTGACATGTTTGAACTGCTGACCTTGTGGTTAGTATTGTAGTGCTACCAGCTAGGATCTTTAATAGAATCTGGATGGCAAACAGGGAGAATGTAAGAGTTTTTCTTTTAATAGAAAAACTGTCGTAGCATGAAAAAATGCACTCAATTAGACTAAATCAAGAAGATTTATTGAAATTCCGGTACTTGGTCCAGAAAGAAAAAATGCTCAAAATCAATGAGGGAAAATGGTTATTCTGAGGAGCAACAAATATGTTGTTATTTAAAATAGGAAGAAATGCCCTCTATGTTCTTAAAGTTTTTAATTGATTAGATTAGGATCATCCATATTAAGAAAATCAACAAGTACTACTTTGGTGTTTGACCAAACAACCAGGCACCATAGCCTATTTAAATTGACACATGAAATTCACAATCATACCATGTGAAGTACAATATGCAAGTTCCAGGGATTGTTGTTGTTAGGTGCCATCGAGTTGGTACCGACTCATAGCGACCTTATGCACAGCAGAACGAAACACTGCCGTATCCTGGATCAACCTCACAATTGTTGCCATGATTGAGCCCAATTGATGCTGCCACTTTGCCAATCCATCTCGCTGGGGGTCTTCCTCTTTTTCTCTGACCCTCCACCTAACCAAACATGATATCCTTCTCCAATGACTCGTCCCTCCTGAACATATGTCCGAAGTATGAGAAACGAAGTTTGGCCATCTTGGGCTCCAAGGACTACTCTGGCTGCACTTCTTCCAACACAGATCTGTTGGTTGTTTTGGCAGCCCATGGTCAGGGACTAATATATTTTGGGAGGCTATCTTCTTTTTTGGGAGGCTCTTCTTCATATGTTCTTGATGTTAAGTGCTAACAAGTCAGTCCCAACTCATAGCAATCCTCTATAGGGTTTCGGAGGCTGTGCATCTTTTCAAGAGCAGAAACCTTATCTTTCTCCCATGAAGCAGCTTTTGGGCTCGAACTGCCAACCTTGTGATTCACAGCCCAGTGCCTATCCTACAGAGCCACCATACACTTGTATACATGCGAGCAAAGATATATACGAGATTATCATGATTGAAATTAACCCTCTTAAGCCTAACAGAGGAGTCCTGGTTTGGCTCTGCAGGTTAATGTACTGGACTGCAAAGTCAATTTGAACTAAAAGGTCGACATTCAAGCTCACCATTTGCTCCTCGGAAACCCTATACTATGGGCCAGAACTAACTCAATGGCACTTAACAACAACAATAAAGCCTAATAGAAAATGAATCTTAAAGATGTGTTTTGATATCTAATTGGAAAATGCCTAAAATTCAAACATGGTATTACTTTTTTAAAAGCCTGCACACTTTTTTCTTTTCTTAAATTGTAACTCAAAATGAAATTTAACCAGTCTGAGCATGGTTAGCTCATTCATTATAGTGGATCTGAATTCCTGCTGTGGTGTTATGAGATAAGCACTTGACCTAAAGGTCAACTTGAATTGCAAAGTCAGTGGTTCAAACTTCTTAGAAACCCTATACAGGGTCGCTATGTGTCTGAACTGACTTGATGGCACTTAACAACAACAACAGCAACAGTGGATCTGCACAAAACTGCCTTCACAATAGGCAAACTTTTGTAAATCTGGAGTGAAAAGAGGTTGTTGTTATGGTTAAGTGCCACTTTGGTTTCTACTCATAATAACCCTGTATAGGGGTTCTGAGGAGCACCTGGTGATTTTGAACCGCCAACCTTGCAGTTCAAACCAACTTTGAGGTCCAGTGCATTATTCTGCAGAGCCACACCAAAACTCTGAAAACAGCATCCACATTAAATAGTATGGCAGCTTCAATAAGTTGTACCTTACTGAATGTTCTTGGAAACATTGAAATAATATATTGCCAGGAAGACATTAGACATCTCAAGAGATTTAGCAGATAAAATCCCTTTAACTTAGGTTTTCTTTTCTTATAGGCCACTACTGTTGAACTCAAAAGTGTTAGATTGTTATTTTGCTGGGGGGTTTTGTTTTGTCTTTTTACAATCTATGGTTTTTCGATTCACATTGAGAAGATTTCTTCTTTTATTTACTTACTTATCTTTGGTCTAAGACAGCTGCTTAGTATTTCATAACAGTATTCTGTAATTTACAACCAGCATGGTTTTTTGTTCATACAAATGTGTTATACACAGCACATCATAAGCACACCTCCCATCATAAGCACTTATATTCAGAGTTCCTTTTGTCCCTCCCAGAGCCATTGGATGTGTTGCAGAGTTAATAGTTAATTAATGCTTTCAAAGTAGTATATGCACTGGACCACAAAGTCAGTTTGAACCTCAAGATTGGTAGTTCAAACCCACCAACCACTTCTCAGAAACCATATACAGGGATTCTATGAGTTGTAACTGAATCGACACCTCTTAACAGCAACAACAAATCCCTTGTAGATATTATGATCCCACATTTTATAGATGTGGAATATGTAGGAGGAAACTGGGTTCACAATTTGAAAACCAGATAAATCTTCCCTCTCATCTAGTATGTGACTTTGAAAAAAGGAAGACTAGGTGTATAAAGAAAATCTCCAATAACATCAATAACAAGAAATGGCAGATTCAGAAATGGAACTTTGGAACAAATAGGGAGTTATTTTTCAGTGTTAACAACTGCCTAGTCCTGAGCCATCTTCACAATTGTTGTTAGATTTTAGCTCGTTGCTGCTGCCAATGTGTCAATCCATTCTGTTAGGGGTCTTCTTCTTTTCCTCTGACCCCACTTTACCAAGCATGATGCCTGTCTCCAAGGACTAGTTCCTCCTACAACATGTCCAAAGCATGAGAGATGAAGCCTCTCCATCTTCTTTTCTAAAGAACACTATGATTGTACTTCTTCCAACACAAATTTGTTCTTCTGGCAGTCCATGGCACTTTCAATATTCTTCTACAACACCATAATCCTTTTGGGGGTCTTCCCTATTCATTGCCCAACTTTCATGTGCTTATGAAGTGGTTGAGAATCAGGATACAAAGGGATCCTTGATGGAATCAGACATTAGGATGATTAATTTTATTAAAAACATGAAGAATAGTATGATGTGTTACAAAATGGGAACCAGAAAATTAGTTAGGCACACAGTGAGAAATAATGAAAAATTCATTTGGTAGAGAAAATGAGATCAAGAATGAAGAGTTAGAGTCAAGTGACACTGTATCTCTGGAATAACCAAAGTGACCTTGGGTATCATGCATAAAAATAGCTGAGACACAGGAAGACACTGATTTGTAGAATGAAAGAATGCCAGAAAGATTTCTTTTGAAAACCTTTTTCATTATATGTTCCATTAAACACACGTATTTTCTCTCACAATTTTGCTAATGCTATGTTACATTGAAAGAGCTAGCCGTGATTCAGAGATCTCATTCTCACCCTCTGTGTTAGATACCTATGTTCAATGTCTAGTCAATGCACATAGTCACTCACTGTCCATGTGCCTGGGGAGGCTTTCTTGTTGCTATGATATTGAACAGGTTATAGTGGAATGCATAGACTACGACAGATAAGAAAGAAAGTTTTGGTGATCTATGTCCACAATTCAGCCAAGGGAAACCTTATGGATTGCCTTGGTCCATTCACAACCAATCATGGGATAGTGCGGGATAAGGCAGCATTTCATGTCTTCATGCATGATATTGTAATGAGTTGGAGGCTGATTTATTAACTGATAACAGCAATATGACATTTACTCATTCACTTAACTAGCATAGTTGGTTTGGTTATAAAACAAATCTATCTGATGAGCTGTATGAGTGATACAAGGAAACATAAGATGCAGTCTCTGCTCTCATAAAAAATAAAATAGTTTTGAGGGATATGGGGCACCAGAAGCATGACCCTAACTGATTGTGTATGGGGGTGATTGGAACATTTTTAGTACCCTGTGGTCATCTAGAATAGAATATAAGATGGTGAATGCTAAGTAGCAAATGAATGATATAGTCAGGAGATACCATAGAAATTCAGAGAAGTGAAAATCAGTTTATTAATTTGTTTAAGTAATTATCTCTATCAATACACATGATAGGATGGGATGACATAGTTTCTGCCTTCATAAATTTTATAATTTTGGACTAGAGACATACTGCAAATAAGTAAGTACAATAGAATGTTAACAGTTACAGGAAGAATTAGAAGTATGAATTAGTGACCAGTCATGTCATGATGCAAAAAGAAATACATTCCCCTTTTTAAATAACATTTATTTATTTTTCTTTCCTATTTTCAATCCCCTTTCATCCATAAAAGTAGTTAAGCAATACTGATAGCCATTAAAAAAAAAAAAAAAAAACATAAAGAAATGAGATTAATTTGTCTCATACAAAAATTTATTCAACTGACCCTTTTCTCTAAATGGAAAGCATTTCCTATGTGATCTCTAAGTTTCAACTTATGGAGAGGCATTTACTGATGAATTAAAAATTTCCTCTAATCCTTAGCTTACTTCAATTACAAATTATTCCTTTCTCCCTCCTGCATATCATATTCAAACTTTAGTCATATCTGCATTACTGCCCTTTTTCCTGTTAGCCTGGACTACCTAATATTAGGGAATGTGTTTGTGTCTGACTATTTCTCCCCCACTAACATATAATATGCCTATACTTAGCAGGTACTCAATAAATGTTTGTGCAATCATGTGTGGATTGCAAGGGGGATCCCCTTTTTTATTCAACTGATTAATATTTAGAGGCATGTGGTGCTAATATTTAAGATAGATTGGTACATTCTGTTCAAGTACCACATAACCACTCACACACCATTGAGTTTAGTACTATTAAAGGGTAATTTCGCTTCTGGGAATTGTGCCTGTTGCAGAAACATTTTACATACCCAATCTTTTTTATCATCACCAGGCAGGTAAAGAGATAAAAACAAAAGATTTGTCTAAGTGTGCTATTGTATGCATAGAGTTCATTTGGAAATACCCATATAGTCAAAGAAAAAAAAAAAAAAAAAGTGTTCTTATTGAACATGCCCACACCATTCAAAACACGTGCTGTTTTGAATCATGAAAATATTGATATGTTTTGTTTCTGAACCACATTATCCACCTAAATCCCTGGGAGAAGGTATATTTTTCTTAATTCTATGTCAATGTAATAAAATTCAATAGCATTAATAATAAGCCCTGGCTTGCACAATTTTACAAGTTTTCGCCCATTTTAAGACTTTCCATTTCATTTATTTTACTTAATATACTATTTTTACTGTTGTTTTTAATTCACACATTAGAATAGCTTAAATCAGAGGTTTTGTGGTTTTACTATCTTAAATAAGTTCCTTTTATAGATATGAAATTTAGTACTTAATGGCCTTTCAAATCTAAAGTATAATTTCAGACTATAAACTAGTAATATTTTAACTTGCATAAAATTTTACAGTATAAAATTTACATTCATATATCTTACTTCATTTAATTTGTCACAATGGTGTTAGGATGAGGCATGAGGCTTTCTACTCTCATAAAGATTTACAGTTTCAGAAACCCTTTTCAAAGTTGTTATAAACTGGAACCTACTTAATGTCACACCACCACCACCACTCTTACATAATTTTAACAGGTTAAAAACTTAAGCCTAAAGATTCCTAAAGACTTAGCTAATATTCATATGTTCAGAGGCAGTATATGCTGACTGTATTTTTATTTTTCAATCAATGTTCTTAATTTGCAAATGAACAGATATCTCAAACCACTGCCAACTAGTACATGGATATAACTTTTTTCAGCGTTTAATGTCTGGTTGTTAAGTGCCGTCAAGTCAATTCCATCCCATAGGTTTTCAAGGGGCAGCTGCTGAGCTTGAACCACCAACCTTGCAGTTCAAACTACTTTGCAGTCTAACATGTTAGCCCACAGCACACACCAGTCTGGCATGGTCTAAATACTTTACATATGCTAGTTCATTTAATCCTTGCCACAAGCCTGTAAAGTCTAAAGATGAAACTGAAACTCCAAAACAGAGTTTTGGTAAACAAACATGGTAAATTGTCCCTGGGTAACAAAAGTTATTAAAGAAAGTTTGGTGGTTTGAGTCTGGTAGCGTAGTGGTTACGAATCGGGCTGCAAATCACAAGGTCAGCAGTTCTAATCTATCAGCTGTTCCCCAGGAGAAAGATGAGGCTTTCTTCTCCCGTAAAGATTTACAGCCTCGGAAACCCTGTGCAAGGTAACTATGAGTCAGAACCGACTCCATGGCACATAACCAACCAAAACAACAACATATGCATATATATGGAGTTCTGTTGTGATGCTGTGGGCTAATGTGCTGTATAGCAGAGTTGGTTTGAACCACAATGTCACTAGTTCAAGCTCACTAGCTGCTCCTAGGAAACTCTATACAGGGTCTCTATGGGTTGGAATCGACTCCACAGCACTTACTAAGAAATATATATAGATATATAGATATAAAGATATACAGATATACAGATATATTGATATATAGATATATAGTCCTGGTGTGGCATTGTGGATTAATGCATTGGACTTCATGGTCAATTTGTCGATTTGAATGAAAGGTCAGCAATTCAATCTCACCAGCTGCTCCTTGGAAACTCTATACAGATCGCTATGAGTCAGAACTTACTTGATGGCACTTAACAACAACAACAGCA
>NW_006408891.1:200123-207914 GCF_000296735.1 Chrysochloris asiatica | reverse complement strand
TCTCAGGTGTAGCAATGATTGTGAGTTTGATACAGGACTTGGAAGTGTTTTGTTCTGTTGTGCATAGTATCTCTATGAGTAGGTTCACACTTGATTGCCCATAAGAACAACAAAGCTTCTATGAGTATTGACTATAGATTCAAGCAAACCGAAGTCTTTAGTAACTTCAATCCTTTCACCACTTATCATAACGGTACTTATTGGTCCAGTTGTGAATATTTTTGTTTTCTTTACATTGAGCTGCAATCCATACTGTAAGTTGTAGTCTTTGAACTTCACCAATTTTTTAAGTCCTCTTCACTTTCAGTAATCAAGGTTGTAACATTTGCATATCACAAGTTGTTAATGAGTCTTCCTCCAATCCTAATACAGGTTCTTCTTCAAAATCAAGTGTTCTGGAATGCATCTTCTCAGCAGTGCTATCCATAGCTTTTCATTATGCAAACAGGCAAAACATTTGCATAGTCAATGAAGCACAGGTGAACATTTTTCCAGTGTTCTCTACTTTCAGCAAAGATCCATCAGATGTCAGCCATGATATCCCTAGTTCCTTGTCCTCTTCTGAACCCACTTGAGTTTCTGGCAGTTTCCTGTGAATGTACTGTTGTGGTCATATTTTAATTATCTTAAGCAAAATTTTACTTTCATGTGATATTAATGTTATTGTTACACATTCTATTGTATCCCTTCTCTTTTGAATGAGCACAAACTTAATTGGGCAGGTAATTGTCTTTCAAAATTTGTGGCATAGATGAGTTAGCACTTTTGGAGCTGCATCAGTTTTTTGGAAGATTTCAATCTGTATTCCATTAATTCCTGGAGTCTTGAGGTTTTTTTCCCCAATAACTTTTTTTCCAAATAGGTGTAGTGTGCACTTGTCCCTTCAGTACTGTTGGTTCTTTATCATATTATTCCTTTTGAAGTGGTTGAACATTGAACATTTCTTTTTGGTACAGAGACTCTGTGTATACCTTCCATCTTCTTTTGATGCATCATTCAATATTTTGCTCATGTGGTCCTTCAATATTTTAACTTGAGCCTTGAATTTTTTCTTCAGCCTTTATTATTCATTTTGTATAATAAAATAGTTAGTGTCCCACTTTCATTGAGTTGAATCCAACTCATAGCAACTCTATATTAATAGAACTGAACAGTTCTCTAGGATTTCAAGTCTAAATGTTTACGGGAACAGAAAGCCTCATCTTTCTCCTGTGGAGTGGCTGGTGGATTTGAACCAAGGCTTAGCACACTGTGCCACCAGATCTTCTTAATAAAATTAACCTTATATAAACTAATTTTCCATTGCAAATTATCTGAAGTAATATACTCTATTATAGTTGTACATTTTATCCCAAAATTTACATAGGTGTGCATATCCGTTTCATTTTATCAAGATTTGAAGTTCAAAAGCTTTTAATACTTTCGGCTTAACCTTAGGATTTCAGGGAAAATGGATTTCAATGTTATTTTAGGAATTCTGAAGGAATAATATGTTATTTAATCTCTACATAATCAAGGATGATATCATATTCCTCAGAGTTTAAGTCAATGTCAGAGTTTAAGTTCTAATGTCAGACAGATCTGGATCTGAATCTTGTCTCTGACTTTTCCAAATGTAACTGTGTTCAAATTCCATAACCTCTGAGTCTTATGTGTAAAGTAAGTATAATGTATATTGGTGGTTGTGTGCTGTTGAATCAGGTTTGACTCATAAAAACGATGTATAGGGTTTCCAAGGCCATAAATCTTTATGGGAACACAAAGCCTCTTCTTTCTCCTGCTGAGACTCAAGCTGGTGATCATGAAGTTAGCAGCCCAACTCATATCCTACTACCCTACCATCATCATGATGTGGCATGGAGTCAGTTCCAACTCATAGCAGCTCTGTACAGGGTTTCCAAGGCTGTAAATCTTTATGGGAGTAGAAAGCCTCATCTTTCTCCTGCAGAACAGCTGGTAGTTTCGAACTGCTGTTCGCAGCCCGATTCATAACCACTACAGTACCAGAGTTTCAGTACTCCTTAATATAGGTACCTACTTTATAGAATTATTGTTAATATAATACTATAGGTCATAAACTTTGCATGAAGCCTAATTAATAGTAAGCACCCAATAAATGTTAAATATTGCAACCTTTGACTCACTTCCTAAAACATGAACTAAGTGAAACTCTCTTGGTTCCATTAAGTCTATTTTATCAGTTATTTTCTCCCTTTAACTAGTGGGTACATTGGAAAAAGACACACTGTGATACTTTGCTAGGCTTTGGTGTGAAACATTTTATTATCAAAATAGATTTGTTTTTGTATTTAATCATATTTTAATTATAAAGTATATATTGTCTCTGCTTTCTGTACATATCTTGTACCCCTGTCTAACTTCTTAAAACAAACTTGTTCCCTAGGACACAGAAATGGGTGAGGAACCCAGTCTATGTCAGTCAAAACATCTTCTCAATGCTGGTTACAGGATCTAAAGTAGAGATTAGGTCAGGTGACACTTGTTGTTGTTAAGTGCTGTTGATTCAGTTCTGACTCAGCAACCCTGGAGTGGCTGACGTTGAAGTTAGCAGTCCAGTGTTTACCCTACAGCACCACACCAGGCCTCTGTTGTTGTTAATGGCTATTGGGTCAATTCAGACTCATAGCAGCTGGTGGGTTTCAACTTCTGACTTTATGGTTCACAGCCCAGCGCTTATCCTACAATTTTACACTGAGAGTTCAGACTCTGTTGTTGTTGTTGTTGTTACTATATGCCATTCAGTTGGTTCTGACTCATAGCGACTCTGTAAAGGCTTTCTGAAGAGCAGTTGGTGAGCTTGAACTGCCTAGCTTGAGATTCAAACCAACCTTGTAGTCCAGTGCATTAACCTGTAGTACCATGCCAGGACTGCATTAGTACAATACAATCACATCTCTGGGATTCCTTTAACAGTGCAGATTACTATCACAGTGATTTGCTCATAAATTGTTGTTGTTATTAAGTGCCATCGAGTCAGTTCCGATTCATAGAGACCCTGAACAGGGTTTCCGAGGCTGTAAATCTTTACAGGAGCAGAAAGCGTCATCTTTTTCCTGTGGAGCAGCTGGTAGTTTCAAACTGCTGACCTTGCGGTTTACAGCCCGATTCATAACCACTATGCTACCAGAGCTCCTTTGCTCATAAGTGCACACTTATTAGTTTTTTTCTGCCTCATTACAAATTTCCACACCTTTTCTGATCAGTAACTTAAAATATGAATAAATAAGTTAAATGCATGCATTAAACCTTAAATATTAGAGATTTCCTATGAAAAATACAACCTATATGCCACTCAATTTCCTTCAGAAAGTGAGGTTTCTGTTATATTTCATTGTTATTCAATTTAATAAATTGTATACATAGGTTTTCTTTTCTTTTTAATTCTTCTCAGATACATACTTTATTTGATGTCAAGCCTGGAGCCAGACACTCACTGTTCAATACTTTCCATCTCTCAGCTCTCAATCTTCTCTCCTCTAGAGCTTTTTAACCAGAATGTTAAATGCTGAGTGGGTAAGATATGAGAGATTGGCCTGCCCTGGGACCTGGTACAAAAGGTGGATACAGGTGCCAGGTATATTCTCTTATATACATACAGGACAACATAATGAAAACTTTATTTCCTGTAAGTAAATATGGTTAAAAACAGAAAACAAAGGAAGGCAAGAGTATCTTATATTTAGAATAATATTTTGTGTTACGTTTTTATTTAAATAAAGAGTTGTTTTTACTAAGTGTTAAGTCAGTTTTTACTAAGTGTTAAGTCATAGAGACCGAGTATAGGGTTTCTGAGGCTGTAAATTTTTGCAGGAGAAAAAAGTCCAATTTTTCTCTCACAGAGTGATTGGTGTGCTCAAACCACTGAACTTGTGGTTCAAAGTCTAGTTTTTATCTTATACAGCCACTGTATGTTTTGGAATTTGAGCTGAGACTAGTACATGGAAGGTCTTATCTATGTAACTAAGAGATTTGAATATTTTTCTAAATGCCATTAAAGTTTTTTTGACAAGAACAATAATAAGAGTTTTGTTTCAGCAATACATAGCTGGTATCTTTTTCTTAAAATGAATTGGAGGACATAGAGATCAGATATAAAGAGATATGCTAGTAAGTTGCTGCAATAGATCCTACAATGTTAATGAGAATATTAACTGTGGGAGTGAAGACTGAAGACAGGCAATTATTGAGGTATTATCATAGTATACTCAGTAAGATTAGGTAACTGTTCACAGGGAGAGTGAACAATGAAAAGGTAGATATAGGAATTCTGAAGAATGACTCTAAGATTTCAAATCTTAGTGATTAAGAATATTGTGGTGCTTTTTGACATTGATTTAAGGGAAGGGGAGTAATAAGGCTATTTTCTGACAAATAGGAATTTGAGGTTTAGGAAATATCCAACTGGCAGAAAAAACATGGACTGAAATTTTAGAAGATGACCAAATGTTGGAGATATAGTGTAGTCTGCTATAGATGAAACAGTTTGTGATTATACATATGTGTGTGTGTGTGTGTGTGTGTGTGTGTGTGTATAGATAGAGTGCTCTGGTAGTGTATTGATTACAAGTCAGGCTGCTAATCTAAAGGTCAGGAGCATGAAACTACCAGCCGTTTCTCAGGAGAAAACTTAGACTTTCTGTTCCCATAAAGATTTACAGCCTCTGAAATCCTAAACGGGGTCTCTCTGAATCTGAACAAATTAAAAATATACACACGCACAATGGTCTGTAAGTCAAAAATTATCTGAACTACAGTTATATATTAAAAAGTCTCTACATCCATGGCTGATGTCAACAATGAGCGTGCACATGAAATGATTCTGTTGAAGAGATGAGTGACAGTGGATTATGTGGCAATTCATTTGAAAATCATAGATGGCTCTGCATATGAAATAATCCACAATAGACTTGGGTTTCAAAAAATAACGTACGAGATTGATACCAAAACAACTCTAGGAAGAGCATTAACAGAAGCGGTTGGACATGTGCAAACAAAATTTGGACCAATACTAGAAAGAAGATAAAAATTGCTTTAAAAAAAATCATTACTGTTGACTAGAAATGGATTCATCACTAGGAACCTGGGAGCAAATGGCATAGTATGGAGTGGAAACATCCTCAATTGCAGATGAATAAAAGGTCAAAACTCAATCATCAGTTGGAAAATTGATGCTTACAGTTTTCTGACATTCTCAAGGGCCAGTATTCAGGAAGAAGGACACTGTCAGTAAAAAAATTTCAACAATAAACAGTACTAATTACAGTGAGATTAAATGCAGAGGACTGTTATCCAAGGGCATTGTGATCTTGCATGACAATGCACATTTTCACACCTCTGCCCATACTGTTGTCACTCTGCAAAAACTTTATTTTGAGGTGTTAAATCATCCTCCCTGTAGTCCTGATCTTGCTCCATCAGACTTTCACTTGTTTGGTCTCCTGAAAACAGCTCTTTTTGGATGAAGTTACATCTGTGATGAAGAAGTGAAGACAGTGGTACATTTGTGGCTTGTAATTCAGCCAAAAACATTTTTTAATAAGGGAATATGAAAGTTTGTTGAGAGATTGATAAAGTGTATTGAAAAGCAAATCAATTTGTCTTTTATAAAAGTTGATTAAAATAAACTCTACAACCAGTGTATGGATAATTTTTGACTCACCCTCATATATGTATGTGGCTGTATATATCTAGATTTAATCTAGATCTAGATATATACAGAGAGAAAGAAAGAGAGAGAGAGAGGGAGAGAGAGAGCGGGAGAAAAAGAGAGTCCTGGTGGGGTGCTGTAGGGTAAGCACTGTACCACAAGGTCTATTTGAACTGCAAGTTTGGTGGTTCATACTCACCAGACACTCCTAGGAAACCATATACAAGGTTGCTATGACTTGGAACAGATTCAATGCCACTTCGTTGCTGTTAAGTACGATTGATTAGGTTCCAATTCATAGTGACCTTGTATTGTATAGGATTTCCAAGAAGCAACTGGTGAGTTTGAACTGCTGACATTGTAGTTCAAACCAATCTTGAAGTCCAGCACATTAACCCACAGTGCTACAAAAGGACATGCCTTACATTAAATCCACTGTACCACCAGGGAGGAATAATGGTGATCTGTCAGATACAGTGCCGGAAAATGAGCCCCTCAGATTAGAAGGCACTCAAAATGTGACCAGGGAAGACATGCCTCCTCAAAGTAGAGTTGACATTTATGACACAAATGGAGTAAAGCCCGTGGGACTGAAGCCCATGGAACCTTCATTTGCTGATGGGGCACAACTCAAAAGGAAGAGAAACAGCTGTAAATATCCATTAATAATTGGAACATGGAATATATGAAATATGAATTGAGGATAATTAGAAATTGTCAAAAATGAAATGGAACATATAAACATCGATACCTTAGGAATTAGTGAGTTTACTATGCTGTAAATGGCAAACTGAAGAGGAATGGTGTTGCATTCATTGTCAAAAAGAACATATCCAGATGAGTCATGAGGTACAATGCTGTCTGTGATAGGATAATATCCAATTGCCTACAGAGTTGTTGTTGTTAAGCACCGTAGAGTCAGTTCCAGCTCATAATGACCCTGCACAGGGTTTCTGAGGCTGTAAATCTTTACGGGAACAGAATGCCTCATCTTTCTCCTGCGGAACCACTGGTAGTTTCAAACTGCTAACCTTGAGGATGGCAGCCCACCTCATAACCACTACTCTGCCAGAGCTCCTTAATTGCCTAGAGAGAAGACCCATTAATACCACTATTATTCAAATTTATTCACCAACCACTAAAGCCATTGAGGATGAAATAGAAGAATTCTACCAACTTCTTCAATCTGAAATTGATCAAACATGCAATCAAGATGTATTTGTAATTATTGCTGATTGGAATGCAAAGGTTGAGAACAAAGAGGAAAGATCAGTGGTTGGAAAATATGGCATTAGTGATAGAAATGATGCTGGAGAACTCATGATAGAATTCTGAAAAATCAATGATTTGTTCATTTCAAATACCTTCTTTAGACAACTTAAGAGATGACTATACACATGGACCTCTCCAGATGGAATACATAGAAATCAAATTGACTACATCTGTGGAAAGAGATGATGGAAAAGCTCCATATCAGCAGTCAAAGCAAGGCAGGGCCAGAACAGACCATCAGTTGCTCATATGCAAATTCAAATTGAAACTAAAGAAAATGAAAACAAGTCTGAGAGAGCCAAAATATGACCTTGAATATATCCCACCTGAATTTAGAGATCATCTGAAGAACAGATTTTATATATTAAATACTAAAGACTGAAGACCAGAAGAGTTGTGGGATGACATCAAGAATATCTTACAGGAAGAATGCAAAAAGTCATTAAGAAGACAAGAAAGAAGTAAAAAGTCAAACTGAATGTCAGAAGAGACACTGAAACTTGCTCTCCAATGTAGAGATGGTAAAGCAAATGGAAGAAATGAGGTGGCACCAGAGCTAAACAGGAAATTTCAAAGGTCAGCATGAGAAGATAAAGTCAAATATTATAACATGTACAAAGATCTGGAGTCAGAAAACCAAAAGGCAGAACATGCTCAGCATTTCTCAAGCTTAGGGAACTGAAGAAAAATTTCAAGACTCAACTTTCATTATTGAAGGATTCTCTGAGCAAATTATTGAAAGGTTCAGAAAGCATCCAAAGAAGATGGTAGGAATACGCAGAGTCGAGTACCAAAAGGAAATGGTTAATGTTCAACCATATCAAGAGATAGCATATGATCAAGAGTTAATG
>NW_006408891.1:189979-192383 GCF_000296735.1 Chrysochloris asiatica | reverse complement strand
AGAAAGAAAGCTTCTAAATAACACAATTTTAAAGTTGTATCTAAGGTATATATGACATTTTTTATTTGTACCCTTTAATATTTAGTGATGAATTTCTTAACATAATGGAAGAATGTCTACCTGAGAAAATAACCAAATCACATTTCATTTTCTTTTTTTTTTTTTGTATCAAGTTTAATTAATAAGGCAAGATGCTTTGGGAAGAATATTCAGATATATATTTGATTATATTATTAGTTGAGGAGACAGAGACACATTTCTGGCAGTCATTTATTTCCTATATATACAGGTCTGATCTTAGTTTTGTTTAAATTATCGTTCATGTTGTGCTTAAGGCATTTCAGTAGCTTTGGTTCATTGAATGGAAGTATGTAAAATTAAAGTTTTAAATTATCCCTGCAAGTCTACAATTAGCAGGCACTCATAAGAGAACTGGGCAACTAGAATAAATCATTATTTTCATTAAGTTTATTTTTCTTAAATTCCATGTCACAAAAAGCACATGTATCAGTTTAATTTATTTTAGTTCAGTCCCGATTCAAATCCACTAATTTGTTAATAATGACTATGTGTGCTTAATCAAACAGCAACAGTAATATGTGATCTATGTTTGTTAGTATACAAAAAAAAAAACTGCTCACATAAAAAGAAAAGAAACTGTCATCTCTAATGAATTGTAAAGGGAACTCATGTTATTCTATACATTAATAAACATGGCCAATTAAAGATAAATCATAATATAAACCTCCATTTCTCTTTAGCTTCCTGATTGAACCTCTTTAGTCCACCATGTCTAAAAACAACTTACCAAGTGGCAATAGAAACAAACAAACAACTATTTATTCTCGTTAATATATAGAGCTATTGTAAGTCTTCTTAAAAAGCTCTTAAAATCATAGCCGATTAAGGCTTCCATAGTTTTCTTCATACATTTTAGAGTCTACAAAGGAAGATTTGGTATTCTACAATGACTCATGCATTCTAAAGTCATGTATTTAAACTTTATATATATATAATACCATAAAATAGACCATATTTCTAACTATGATCTGTGATTATGCTGTGATACCTCTTATATGAAATGTTTGGGGGAAATAAGAGAAAATAAAGTCTGTAAAAAGATTGGCTAAATAAAGAACTGAAACAAACATAATAAAATATAAGGAATTCAACTAGTTCTCATTTGGTGTGAATTACTGGTGCTGCATGTTAATGTGCTGGATTGCAAAGTCTGTTTGAACTGCAAGGTTAGCAGTTCAAATTCACTAGCCACTCATTGAAAACCTTATACAGGGTTGCTGTGAGTCAGAACCAACTCGATGCCACTTAATAATAACAGCTACTGACCACATGGTAAGTTGTTCAAACCTACTCTATGGAAACCCTGTGCAAGGTTGGTATGAGTCAAAACTGAGTTGATGACACCTAACAATGACAAGCTTGTTACTGCAGGAAGATATACCTTGGCCACACATATGAATTATTTTTCACTTTAACTTTTTGTCCTCATTCACTGGTAGTTAGATTGAGTAGGCTTGTAAGCTTCATCAAAACAGAAAACATGCCTTACCCATCATTGTGTCTTCTTTATATGCTAACGAAGGTCTCAATTGTGCTAAACACAATTTTGTTGGCAGAACTGAAAATATTTTAACATGCCTATCTTACAGAAGGCTTCCTTGATGTTATCTTGTGCTATAAGAGCAATTTGTTTACATCAAAAAGTTTTACATCTACATATTTGTTTACAGCTAACAACAACATAATAATGATGATAACTGTCCTGGCATGGTGCTGTGGATTAATGCACTGGACCTGAAGGTCAATTTGAACTGCAAGGTTGGTAGTTCAAGTTCACCAGCCACTCCTCAGAAACCCTATACAGGGCCTCCATGAGTTGGAACTGACTCATTAGCACTTAACAACAACTAATTTAGCTATAACATGGTCTGTGGTCTTTACATGGACTCTTGTTATGGCACTGTAGAATTTGCACTGGACTGCTAACTGCAAGGTATTGGATCAAACCCACCAGCTGCTCCAGAGTAATGCTATACAGGTTTGCTTAGAGTCAGAACCATTTTGACATCATTTAAAAACAACAACATTTGTTGTTGTTGTCAGGTGCCATCGAGTAGGAACTGTCTCATAGCGACTCCATGTACAGCAGAACGAAACAATGTCCCATCCTGGGCCAACCTCACTACCGCTGCCACACTTGAGTCCATCAATGATGCCACCTGGCCAACGTATCTTGTTGGGGGTCTTCCTATTTTTCTCTGACCCTCCATCTTACCAAGCATGATATCTTCTCCAGAGACTGTTCCCTCCTGACAATATGTCCAAAGTATGAGAGATGAAGTTTAGCCATCTTGGCCTCCAAGGAGCACTCTGGCTGCACTTC
>NW_006408891.1:188155-189652 GCF_000296735.1 Chrysochloris asiatica | reverse complement strand
CAGATTTGTCTAATGCAATGTGTCATTTGATTTCTTGACTATATGAGATTTGATGGTGGATCCAAGCAAAATGAAGTATCTAACAAATTCAATCTTTCCTCCATTGATGATGATATAATTTATTGGTCCAGTGGTGAGGATTGTTGTTTCTTTACACTGAGGTGCAACACATACTGTGTTGCTGTGGTTTTCATCAGTAAGTATTTTTAGTTGTCTTTGCTTTCAGCATGCAAGATTGTATCATCTGCACATCAGAGGTTGTTAATGAGTCTTCCTACAAACCTTATGCCAAATTCTTCTTTGTATAATCCTGATTCTCAAATTATTTGCTCAGCATACAGATTGAATAAGTATGGTGAAAAAATACAACTCTGGTGCACACCTTTTTCTGATTTTAAGCCATTCAGTGTCCCTGTGTTCTATTCAAAGGACTGCCTCTTAGTCTGTATACAGG
The DNA here is from genome assembly GCF_000296735.1 of Chrysochloris asiatica. Taxonomy (NCBI): domain Eukaryota; kingdom Metazoa; phylum Chordata; class Mammalia; order Afrosoricida; family Chrysochloridae; genus Chrysochloris; species Chrysochloris asiatica. The sequence goes on along the minus strand of NW_006408891.1, from coordinate 189,198 downwards.
TTCTTCATGAGCACAATTTAGTATTCTTGAATATTCATACTTTGCAATGTTGTCCATAGTTTGTCATGATCCACAGAGTCAAAAATGTTTACATAGTCAAAATGTTTGCACAGGTAAAAATCTTTGTGATATTCTCTGCTTTCAGCCAGCATCCATCTAACATCAGCAATGATATCCCTCCTTCCATATCATCATCTTAATCTAGATTGAATCTCTGGCAATGGACAGATGCAATTTTTTTTTATCAATCTTAGAACAAATTTACTTGCATGTAGTATTACTGATATTGTCTGATGATTTCTGCATTTCATTGGAACACCTCTCTTTGAATTGCCAAAAATATGGATCTCTTCTAATAAGTTGGCATTTTAGCCAATTTCTTTGCTTAGATGAGTGAGTGTCTTAGTGCTGCATCAGTTTGTTGAAAGATTTCAATTTGTACTCTATCTATTCCCTAAGACTTTTTCTTTGCCAATGCCTTCAGTGCACCTCAGATTTTCTCTTTCAATACCATTGGCTCTTGATTCTATGCTACTTCTTGAGATGGTTGAACATTGACCATTTCTTTTTGGTACACTGACTCTGTGTATTACTTCCACCATCACTGAATGCATTCTTCATCACTCATTATTTTGTCCAAAGAATCCTTTAGTGTTGCTGCTAAAGGTTAGAATTTTTTCCTCAGTTTTTTGAACTTGAGAAATGCTTAGCATTTCTTCCCTTTTAGTTTTCTAACTCCCACATGTTCTTTCCTTTTGATTTGCACATTTCATTATAATATTTGCCTTGGTCTTCTCAAGCTTCCCTTTGAAATCTTCTCTTCAGCTCTTTTATCTCCTCCTTTCTTCCATTTGCTCTAGAATCTTTTCTCTGGAGACCAAGTTTCTGAATCTCTTATGACATCTATTTTGCTCTTTTTTTTTGTTTCGCCTTCTTAATGACCCTTTGCTTTCTTCCTGTATGATATTTTTGATGTAATTCCACAAAATATCTGGTTTTCTATCATTAGATATGCATCAAATATTTTCCTGATATGATTTCTA
>NW_006408891.1:185223-186757 GCF_000296735.1 Chrysochloris asiatica | reverse complement strand
TCATTGATAGGGAACTATCAGAGGTTCAACCCGGATTCAGATAAGGACGTAGATACAGGGATTTTGGTGATGTCAGATGACTCTTAGCAGAAAACAGAGAATACTAGAAAGATGTTTATATGTGTGTCATTTACTATTCAATAACTTTCTTCTGTGTGGATCATGACAAACTATGGACAACATTTCAGAGAATGAGTATTCCAGAACACTTAATTTTTCTCATGAGGAACCTGTAAATAGAACAGGAGACAGTCATTCAAACAGAATAAAGGAACAGTAAGTGATTTGAAATCAGGCAGGGTGTGTGCCGTGGTTGTATTCTTTCACTATACTTATTCCATCTGAATGTTGAGCAATTAATCAGAAAAGCTGGAATATATGAAGAAGAATGTGTCATCATGATTGGAAGAAGGCTCATTAACAACCCATGATATGTAGATTACACAATCTTGCTTGCTGAAAACAAAGATAACTTAAAATTCTTAATGATAAAGATCAAAGACTACAGCCTTCGGTATGGGTTACAACTCAATGTGGTAAAGAAAACAAAAAATCCTCACTATTGGACCAGTAAATAATATCATGATAAACAAAGAAAAGATTGAAATTGTCAGAGACTTCATTTTTCTTGAATCCAATATCAACACTCATGGAAGCAGCAGTCAATAAATCAAATGATGTATTGCATTAGGCAATTCTGTTTTACAATATGTCTTTAAAGCGTTCAAAAGCAAAGATGTCAGTTTGGACCCAAGGCATATTTTCAGTAGTTTTACATACATGTGAAAGTTGGACAATGAGTAAAGAAGACCACAATAGAAATGATGCATTTGTGTTATGGTGTTGGTGAACAATATTAAAAGTACCATAGACTACCAAGAGAACATACAAATCTGTGTTGGGAGAAGTACAGTCAGAATGCTCCTTATAAACCATGATAGTGAAACTTTGGCTCTCATACTAAGTACATGTTATCAGGAGGTACCATTCTCTGGAGAGAACATTATGGTTGGTAAAGTGGAGGATATCAAAAAAGAGGAATATCCCAATTAAATGGATTGGCACAGTGGTAGTAGCAATGATCTCAAGCTTAACAACAATTGTGAGGATGGTTCAGAACTGGGGAGTGTTTCATTCCCTTGTGCAGAAAATTGCTATGAATCGGATATGAATTGCTGGCACCTAACAACAACAGCAACAATATCCTCTTTCCATAAGTTCACTATTATATTATTACTTTTCTGCATAGGTATCTGTATTTAATGCTCTACACACTTGTCTGTTAACAAGAAATTTAGTTCTTATAATTCATATATCTATAAAAGTATATTTTTCCCCAGAAATTCACAGCATAATCTTTTAGTCATTATCGTCTGTCAGTTTGTCATACTGTGGTGGCTTGTGAGTTGCTGTGATTCTGAGGACTATGCCATACAGTATTTTAAATAACCAGCAGGGTCACCCATGGTGGACAGGTTTCAGATGAACTTCCAGACAAAGACCCACTAGGAAGAAAGAGTGACTAACTACTTCC
>NW_006408891.1:171392-184751 GCF_000296735.1 Chrysochloris asiatica | reverse complement strand
CCTACAGGGAAGCCCATTTAATACCACTGTTATTCACATTTATGCACCAACCATTAAAGCCAGTGAGGATGAAGTAGAAGAATTCTAACAACTTCTTCAATTTGAAATTGATCAAACATGCAATCAAGATATATAGCTCATACTGGTGATTGGAATGCAAATGTTGGGAGCAAAAAGGAAGGACCAGAAGTTGGAAAATATGGCCTTGGGGATAGAAATGATGATGGAGAACGCATGATAGAATTCTGGAAAACCACTGATTTGTTCATTTCAAGTACCTTGTTTAGACAGCATAAGAGATGAATAATGGACCTCACCAAATGGAATACATAGAAATCAAATTGACGACTTCTGTGGAAAGAGAAGATGGAAAAACTCCATATCATCAGTGAAAACAAGGATGAGGGCAGACTGTGGGACAGACCATCAATTAGTCATATGCAAATTCAAACTGAAACTGAAGAAAATGAAAACAAGTCCACCAGAGCAAAATATGACCTTGAATTTATCCCACCTGAATTTAGAGATCATCTGAAGAACAGAATTGATACATTAAACAATAAAGAACAAAGACCAGAAGTGTTGTGGGATGACATCAAGAACATAATACATGAAGAAAACAAAAAGTCATTGAGAAGACAAGAAAGAAGGAAAAGGTCAAACTGAATGTCAGAAGAGACACTGAAAATTGCTCTCCAGCATAGAGATGTTAAAGCAAATGGAAGAAATGAGGAGGTCCAACAGCTGAACAGAAAGTCAAACATCAGCTTGAGAAGATAAAGTCAATATTACAATAAACTGTGCAAAGATCTGGAATCAGAAAACCAAAAAGGAAGAGCATGCTCAGCATTTCTCAAGCTTGGGGAACTGAAGAAAAAAATTCAAGCTTCAATTTTTGTTATTGAAAGATTCTCTGGGCAATTTATTGAAAAAGCATCAAGAGAAGATGGAAGGAATACACAGAGTCACTCTACCAAAAGGAAAGGTTAATATTAAACTGTTTCAAGAGGTAGCATATGATCAAGAGCCAATGATACTTAGGCAGGAAGTCCAAGGTTCATTGAAGGAATTGGCAAAGAACAAGGCACCAGGAATTGATGGAATAAAAATTGAATTCTTTCAAGAAAGTGAGGTGGCACAGGAGGCCTTCACTCATCTCTGCCAAGAAATTTGGAAGACAACTATCTGGCCGACTGATTGTGCCCATTCCAAAGAGAGGTGACCCAACAGAATGCAAAATTCATCGGACAATCTCTTTGATATCTCATGCAAGTAAAATTTTGTTAAAGATAATACAGAAATGGCTACAATCATACATTGACAGAGAACCTCCAGAAGTTCAAGCCAGATTCAAAAGAAGCCACGGAATGAGGGATATCATTGCTGATGTCCAATGGATGTTGGCTGAAAGCAGAGAATTTCAGAAAGATGTTACCCATGCTTTATTGACTATGCAAAGGTTTTCAATTGTGTGGATCATGACAAGCTATGGAAAACATTGTGAAATATGAGTATTTCTGAAAACTTAATTGTACTCATGAGGAATCCGTACCTGGAACAAGAGGGAGTTGTTCAAACAGAACATGGGAAAACTGAATGTTTTAAAATTAAGAAAGGTGTGTGACAAGGTTGTATTCTTTCACCATACTTATTCAACCTATATGCTGAGCAAATAATCAGAGAAGCTTGGTTCTGTGAAGACAAACATGACATCAGGGTTGGAGGAAGACTCATTAAAACAACCTGCGATATGCAGATGATACAACCTTGCTTGCTGAATGTGAAGAGGACTTAAAATATTTACTGATGAAAATCAAAGAGCACAGCCTTCAGTATGGATTACATCTCAATGTAAAGAAAACAAAAATCCTCACTACTGGACCAATAAACAACATTCTTATCAATGGAGAAAAGATTGAAGTTGCCAAGGACTTCATTCTTCTTGGATCAACTATCAACACTCACGGAAGCAGCAGTCAAGAGATCAGACAACATATTGCGTTAGGCAAATCTGCTGCCCAAGACCTTTTTAAAGTGTTGAAAAGCAAGGATGTCAGCTTGAGGACTAAGATGCACCTGACCTAAGCCATGGTGTTTTCAGTAACCTCATATGCTTGTGAAAGCTGAACAAGGAAAACTGTAGAAAAACTGATGCTTTTGAGTTATGGTGTTGGAGGACAATACTGAAAGTGCCATAGACTGCCAAAAGAACCAATAGATCTGTTTTGGAAGAAGTGCAGCCAGATTGCTCCTTAGAGGCCAAGATAGCCAAACTTCGTCGTTCATACTTTGAACATATTGTCAGGAGGGTGCAGTCACTGGAGAAGGATATCATGGTTGGTAAGGTGGAGGATCAGAGAAAAAGAGGAAGAACCCCAACGAGATGGGTTGGCCAAGTGGCAGTATTGACGGACTCAAGCATGGCAACAGTAATGAGGTTGGCCCAGGATCAGGCAGTGTTTCGTTCTGATGTGCATAAGGTCGCTATGAGTCAGTACCGACTTGATGGCACCTAACGACCATAGGAGTGAAAATGTTAGTTTCCTCTGGCGGGATTTCTCGTTAAAGAAAGGTATATGATTTACATAAAAAGAAAAATATTTTAAATATATATTCTATGTTGTATCAGGTTGGTGGATATAATGCTAATTTAGGATCATATTCAATAATAAACATATTTTGATAAATAAAGACTGCTAGTCATTCACCTTTCTCATAAGCACATACATACCGCCACATAAATACATGCCTCCACATAAATACAAACCCTTCAGTACACTGAAATAAAAATTCATGGAATGGCAGAACATTCATACATTAAAAACAAACAAAAAACTGCAAGTAAAAGCAAAACATCCCTTTATAGCGTCTCATTTAATCTCAAAATATCTTTACTAAAAATAATATACATTTTACAGTTTAGGAAATTATAATCTAGAGAGGTTAAGTATTTTACTCAAGATTACAAGGCTAGTATTTGCTAGAGAATGAGAATAATAATCTGGGTTACTCAGACTTCAAACCCATTCTATTTTCAATATCATTACCACTAAAGTATGATGTCCCTAAAAACTCATTCTGTAGATAACATTCTTTCCAGTGTAAATGCTGCACATTAATGTGCTAGACTGCAAAGTCTGTTTGAACCACAAGGTCAGCATCAAACTCACCCAACACTCCTTGGAAACCCTATACAGGGTCACTATGAGTCAGAACTGACTCAATGGCACTTAGCAACAACAACAAGGTAATGAAGAAGACGGGTGGTTAGTCAGGGTCCTAGAAAGAAAGAGAGAACACAGACAACTGAGTAATTTGAAAAATATCTGATATAGCAGTGTTGGTCATAACTTAGTGCTAGATATAAAGAGCATGTTTATTACTTATAGGCCAGAAGCATCACATCTGCTTAATGAAACTGGGAGGAAGCTGAAGGGAAGAGAAGAGAGAGTTTGAGAAGAAGGACAGATCTGCCTGGCAAGGCTATACAATCTTATGACAACAATCCAGGAATAAATGTAGGGAGGAAAAATAAAATTGTATGTATGGGGTGAGGTGGGGTTGACTTAGGTGAACCCAACTGATAACCAGAAGGCAAGGGTGCAAGGGAACCTAAAAGCATAGTTCATGCTTATCAGGACAGAAAAGGTAGAGAAGGGATCTGAGTAATCATGATGGATGGTTTCCATCATGAAGGGTGAAAAAACTCATTTTCTTCACTCTCATCCCTATTGTCCCTTATGTAAATAAAAATGACAAATAATTTTTTAAATGGTTCATTGATCCATAGTTACAAATGCCTCTGAAATATATGGATGCACTTTCTTACTAAGCAATTACATTGTTGCTGTTAAGTGCCATCAACTTGGTTCTGACTCATAGTAATTCTGTTCAGGGTTTCCAAGGTGTGAATGGTAGGTTTGAATCACTGACCTCGTGGTTAGCAGTCTGGTGTTTATCCTACAATTCTTTGCTGGGACTCCAAACAATTGTAGGTATTGGTTGCCACATCCAAAACCCAGCTATACTCCGCAACCCACACTGATAAATTAAAGTTGAATAGTGGTGACGGGAGATTAGAAATAAAAAAGAAGACACAAGTGAAAAAAGTAAAGTTGGAGCCAGGTGGAGCACACTACTCTGATGGAGATACTGTGACACAGACCTCGTGCTGCAAGTTTATTTTATACACATATCAAAAGAAAGTCCTGGGGGCAGGGAAAAGAATGCAAAAATCTCTAGTGTTGTTGATACATACAGTAAGCGGCACATGATCAAAAGAATGTAACCTGTGGTTACTAAGGAGACAGGATAGAGCAGCTAGATGTTTTTGCAGACTTAAACTGAAGCTCATACAAGGAAAAATCCTTGCAAATTCTCTGTCCCCTGAGGCAGTTCCTCAGGGGGCAGCTTGACCTGGTAGCAGCCCGATTTTCTGGACAACTGTTCAGTTGCAATCCTTCAGTTAAACTACCCTCAAGTCTGAGACCTTCAGCTCAAATCACTCCCAACATCTCCCCCCTTATTGTTTTTTAAATGAAGGCAATGAATTGTCAGTTGGAGCTGGAAGAGCTGGTGTCATAGGACTTGGCAGAAGACTGTGAAAATAAGCAACAAGATTAACATCAAGACAATAAAGAGCCACGTTGTATGGCACAGTATGTTAAAAGGATTAAATTCATTGAGTAGATCCAACACAGTCCTGGAGACATCCATGTGGACCAGGACCTCATTTCTATAGTTTTGTACAGTCGTAGTCTGTTTATGAATTTGTCTTAAATCCAAACTTATATTTGTGTGATGCCAAATACATTGAAGGGGATTTGAACCTTTAATCCACTCCCAATCAGGAGTGTTATATGGCAATGCCATTACACAGATACGGGAAAATAAGGCATTGAATATCTTGTCTGTATTTAAAGGCCTTGACCTGATTTCCTAGGCTAATTATGGTGGCCTCTAGTGCATTTAATTTTATTTCAACGTTGTGATATATGTGCTCTTGGATAGATGAAATACGGGAGGTATTTTTTGCCAAATGGTTTACAAAATGTGTATTCTGAATACTTTCAGTCAAAGCCAGCTCTGAAGTTACAGCAGTAATAAGTCCAATGGCTCAGAGAGGCTGACTTAACTGATTTTTAATAAGTCCCAGAATAATAAGTCCAATGGCTTATTTAATAATTTTTAATAACTCCCAGAATAACAAGTCCCATGGTTTGGTGAGGCCAACTTAATTGATTTTTTATCTCCTCCAAGACTTGCATGCCTGAGCTACTATACCAATGACCTGTTATGTTTGTTGGCACCATTATAAATGTGGGTCAGTATAGTATCAGCATGTCTTGTTTCTGATTAAAAAAAGAAAGACAAAAGGTGAGGTTACATGATACACAATTTACAATATAAAGTCCCTCTGCATATAAGATACTGACTGATCCTGTTAACAGTATATAGGGGGCCTGAACACAGGAATAATTGTAATGAGAGGTTTATCCCACCACTTCTCCCCGCCCCCATCAAGATCTTTTATGCTTTTACTGATTTGATTGATCTTTCAGAAGGCAGCCAATCTCCATAACACTCTGCTGATGCCCATTGAAAGTTACAATCACAGAGGCTGATAACTTTCCTCTTCAAGTGTAAAACAAGCTCCAAGGCCTTTACTGCCCCTCCCTTGAAAGGCTTGCTGCTTTGCAGTAACCAGTGTCACTCCCTGCACTTAAGAGGGTCCAATGTACTCAGCATAAAGCCAGATCATTTCTTGTAAATTAGCCTTCTTCTTGTGAGGCCAAAGGGCCTCCTTACAATACTTATTAGCATTTTCAACAGCCAATTGTTTCACTATCAGCTGTCTGGCCTGGGAATACTAGATAGTCCTTACCACTGCTTGTAACAAATGAGCTATGAACTCCTGAGAAGGCTCTTTAGGACCTTGCCTAATGCTACATATGTCCAAAGATCTTTATCTCTTTGTGGGTAGTTCCTTCCAAGCCCTTTGTGCAGCTAGATTGATCTGCTGATATGTCTGAACAGTAAAACATAGCTGTTGGGCCATTGCTGCATAATCTCCAGTTCCCACTACCATATGCAAGGTATTGGGAACATTATGGTTTCAATTCCTTTCTGCTTGCTCAACACTAATCTCATGCCAGATTGCTTTCCACATAAAATAATCTCCTGGTGAAAAGCAGGCTGTAGATATGGTCTGCCAGTCTGATGGACATAGGACCTCAATTGCAATTGTGTCTTACAGACTTAAAGTAAAAGGGACAGTAGGTCCATACATAGAAACGGTTGATTTGAGTTCTTTTCGGGTTTTGAAAGGGATGATCTGATGCTCTTGGAGCACTTGACCCAGGTTCTGAGGATCAGGCCTCTGTAGGACCAGATAGACTCCTTGTTGAAAACCCATCATATCCTTCCCTGCCATTCTTGCTTCTCTCAAGGTTTTTGGAACTGGAGACAAAGCAGGCAGAGCACAAGAAATCCACTCCCTTGCTTTTGGCATTAAGTCTGTAATCACTTTCGGTTTTGTGCTGGCAGCAGTAGCTTCAGCTAATGAAAGCACAGTTAATTGAAGTGCACATATCTCTGATTCTTTCTCCCAATCTGAATTGGAACCTTCTGCTACTGGATCCCCCTGTTCATTTAAGGAATCGTCCTGGGGACAAGTGGAGCCTCCCTGTTCTCCCAACTCCTCCTTCTGCTGCACCAGTGGCTCCAGTGAATGCAGCCCCTCAAATACCTGCACTGTCCACTGCAAATGCTCTGTGAGCTCAGGCTGGGAAGTATAGGCTGCTCTCTCAGAGTCAGGCTGGGGGCCTAAGCTTTCATGCACAAGTGTCCAAAGAGAAAGTGCAAAGAGTGCTATCTTATTAGGCCCTTCAGTAGTATATTGAGCACGTATCTGCTTCCTGACCTTCTTCCAGGTATCCATATTTACAGTCCCTTCCTCTGGGAACCAGGGACAGGTTTCCTGTACACAATCTAAAAAGTGAGCAAGCTGAACACTTTTAATAGGAATTCCTCTGGTCCTCAATAGGGCTTTAATATCTACAAAATATCTACAAACAACTGGTGGTCCTTTGACCCCGAATGTCCCATGTTTTATACCTGGTTCTAAACTCGCTCCATACCTTATCTGACTGTGAGCACCTGGAGTGTCTCTGGTTTAGAAGTTACACTGTACTCAAGGCCCACGTTAGGTGTCAACTGTCAACTGTCATGTCCAACAACTGGCTATACTCCATAACCTGCATGGTGAAATTAAACCCGAGTAGGGAGTCCTGGTGTGGCACTATGGGTTAATGCACCAGACTGCAAATCCATTTGAACTGCAACGTCAGTGGTTCAAGCTCACCAGCTGCTCCTCAGAAACCCTATACAGGGTAGCTAAGGGTCAGAATTGACTTGACAGCACTTAACAACAACAACAACAAGGGGTGACTGGAGATTAGAAATAAAAAGCAAGACACAAATGAAAATAGTAAAGTTGGGACCAGGTAGGACACAGCACTCTGACCTCTGACGGAGATCCTGTGACACAGACCTAGTACTGTGAGTTTATTATATACACATATCAAAAGGAAGTGCTGGGGGCAGGGAAAAGAATGCAAAAAACATCTGGTGTTGCTGATGCATGCAATAAGTGGGACTTTATCAAAAGAATGTAACTTGTGGTTGCTAAGGAGACAGAGATAGAGTAGCTAGATGTTTTTGCAGACATGATCTGAAGGTCATACAAGAAAAAAATTCCTTGCAAGTTCCCTGTCCCCCAAGGCAATCTGGAAAATTCCTTAGGGGCAACTTGACCGGGGAGCAGCCCCCCGATTTTCTGGACCACAACTGTTTAGTTTTAATCCTTCGATTAAACAACCCCCAAGTCTGAGGCCTTCAGCTCTAATCACTCCCAACAATTGGTGTTTTTTTCTTACTTTATTATATTGCAGACAAAGACAGCATGAAATATTGGTTAAGACTTTCCCTCAATAAGAATATAGTCTTTGATATATATATATATATACATATACACATATATATTAGCTTAATTAAGGTTTAATTACACACACTCATTTTTGGTATGCAGTTCTAATGGTTTACACAAATGAATAAAGCTATGTGATCAACACCAGAATCTAGAAATAGAATCTTTTCATCATCCTAAATACTTTTAAATATTATTTTTCAATCTATATTTCCAACCAAAAAAATATTACCTTTTTTTTTTAATAGTAACACAGCAGTGTACATAATATGTGCTATTTTCTAAAGTAGTTTTGTTAATATTTGATCCAGCTGAGTATTGTAAACTATCAATTGGTTATTATCATCTGTTATATATGTTAGAGTATGCAAATATTCGTAACCTTGGATGTTGAAATCACTTTGAGATCTATTAAATGTGCTGAAAGCCAAGTGGGACACTGTTTCATCAGGATGTGTTGTATCAGGACCCAGTTATCAGAGATCTAATACTTTCTAGATAATTCCAATATGTAGCCAAGGTTGACATGCTGTGAGTTAGACAGATTTTCTCAATTTAGGCTGTACAGTGAAAGTACTGTTGCCTTGCCCCAACTGATTTATATAACTTTCTAATGAAAGTTGAGTACAAGATAAATATAGGATTCAGGTAACATATACTTCTGAATAGTTAGACTCCAGTTAATAAATTTTTAGTATACTTCTGTGTATGTGGGGTATTCTATAAATGTTGAATGGAGGCCCTAATCTCACAGCCACATTACTGAGAATAAAATATATTTACTTTTAGAAATAAACTGTGAATTTGAAATAATTATTTGCGTAAACTATCAGTTTCTGAAACTTGTCCTTTTAGGTAATTTACCTTAAATGGCAAGCCTTGTATTTCAAGAGGATACTATTCTTCAACTATATTTTTCATCATAATATTAGATCCATATTTATTTCTCAATTCTCTCCAAGGAAACAGACAGTAAACAAGATTAAGAGACAGGGTATGATTTAAACCAATCTCCCACTTAGAAACATAAATGATGTTATTATACTGCTGGGCTTTTAACATACTGTTACTTTATAAACTATAGTAATAATACTTTCCAACCTTTACAATGGCACAATATATTCAGAAAGGGCACCTAATGCCAGTACTTGGAGCATAAATGAAATAAGTGTCTAGTGGAATGGATTTGGATGATATCTAGTAGCTGGAACAGAAATGAAATAAGTGTCTAATAGAACACATATGAACTAGCAACATGTTTATACTTAGCTTTTTTTTTTTTTTAGATTTCAGGAATTAGTAATTTTAGTAATTAAAATAACAAGACTTTTGTTATTGATGATCACTTAAAGAAGAAATGCTAATTAAACAAAACTTGTGAGCATTGTTGTTATAGACAATCAGTATTCTTTATCATTCAAGATACGCTGAAAGCTTAACTCTGTATTTAATCTCTCAAATAGAGGTTAATTTGTCAAGCAGTATTGTTCTTAAATACATTTAAGTAAATTTAAAATAGAAATCTTATTTAATTCAATCTTCTTATTCTTAATTGTTCTATTCCTTTTTTCTTTTTAGGACCACCTCAGAAAATAGTGTCTCCAAAACAAGAACATGAAGATAGAAAGCAGGAAAAAGTTACAGATAAAGGAAGTGAAAGTGGGACTTCCTGTAATGAGCTCTCTACTTCCAGTTGTGACAGCCATTCAGAAGTGAGCACTCCACAGGACAACCCATCCAATGCCCAGCAGGTGACAGCTCACCAACCCAATACCTTAACATTGGATCGTCCCTCCAAAAAAGCACCTGTGCAATGGATGCCACCGCCAGACAAACGCAGAAACAGTGAACTCTTTCAGACACTCATCAGCAAATCTCGGGAAACAAATCTTTCTAAGAAGAAAGTCGGTGAGAAGCTAAGTGTGGAAGAAGAAATGAAAAAGTGTATTCAGGATTTTAAAAAAATCCATATTCCAGATTATTTTCCAGAGCGCAAACGTCAGTGGCAGTCTGAACTGTTACAAAAGTATGGGTTATAGTAATCATCTTAGTCTTTGCAGTATTTCAATGACATTCAGTGTTTACTATAGTGTCACCACCTGACTGATGTCCTTAAAACGGTCAGTGTGATTCTTGCTGCTCTTCCTATTTGTGAACAGTGGATGTGGGACAATGTTTTATTTAGTTATTATTTTGTTGTTGTTTTTAGAAATATAATAAAAAGAAAAAAAAAAACTGACACTGATAGTAGTTGAATCAAAATGGTTTGTCTTATTCAAAACATTTTGCAAGACTGAAAGTAAAATGAGCATGGTCAAGAATCTTAGAATCTTGATTTTTGAACTGTGATCAGCTGAATATGTTTGCCATTTTGTCACTCACCTAAGAAAAATCATCCTGTTACATCAACTAAAATGACAATATGGATGAAGCAACATAAAGTAAAATTTTAGATGGTGGTTTGAGACCCAAATCACAAATATTTAAATGTTAATGCAATAAAACAAGTATTATTTTTGCATGAGCACAATGTTACAAGTAAATCACATGAAATAAGGAAGATCTGTTTGTTGCTTGGAAAGAAAATACTATTACAAAAAATAAAGCAAAAAAACAATTTTTTTTTTTCAGGCAAAGCTTGTAAATGTTAAGAGTCTAGAGGTCTGGATTTCCTTTGTTTGGGAACTGTGATTTTTTGTGTATGTGTATGGTGTTCTGTATGTTAAGGTGGTGTAAATATGCGTTATATTGTTGTGTTATGGCACTGACATTTCTCTATTAATGCTAGTCATGAATATTTCGTGAAATGAGTCTTTACATCAGGCTATTAAAATTGGTATAATGATGCTCTGAAAGAACGTACTATTATGTTAATCAAAATTATAGAAGGAAAATGGTAAAGAGCTTTATGTATTAAAAAAGGAAAATACATTATAATTCCTTGATTTTTATTGACTCTTATTTAGTAAGATTCAATTGTTATAGAGTCTTAAATTTTCCTCTAAAACCTTAAACTGAAAAAGGATCCATCCTACTTGATTTTGACAAGTTACACTTTAAGCATAATTTAAATGGAGAGAGATTCAGATCCAGATACCTTGGCATTTATTAATAAACTTTTATCCCACAAGAAGCAAAGACCTCATCTCAGAATACATCAAATTTTATTTTAGCGTACAAACAGACTGACAGCCTCTTCAAATATAACTGGGAAATTATCTCTTACATATCAAGGGATAAAAAACTAATAACAAGTTAAAATGTCAGCCTGGATTAAAAGTGACTTCTTTTTAGTTGTGTATGTGGAAATAAACTTAGTTATCATAAGTTATCCATGTCTTGCCTAATCACATCCACAGAAATAAATATACGATTTCCTGAATTTATGCTAAATTTAGACTTGGAGAGTGTAAAAATATCTTAAAGTATTATAGAGCTAAATCTTTTCTATGGTTAGTTAACATAGAAGTTGATACTCTTGATATCATTATTTTAAAATAATACAGAGAGATAAGCATTATGAACTCAAGATTAAATTTCATGCATTCAATTTTAATGTGCTTTTATATGTTTAACCTACCATTAGATAAAATATCATATACAGTGGGATGTTAAAATGTTGCGTCATTGTAGCACAAGCACTGGACCACTAACCACAAGTTCAGTGGTTTAAGCCCACTCACCACTTTTTGGAAACCCTATAGATCACCACCAAGAACATATACATAAATTATCTTGATTAAGGTTTTAGGGTGAAAACTACTGTCAATTATGTACTTCTGCCTTTCAAAAAATTCTGTTAAGAGAATTAAACAATAAGCATCAGATTGAAAGACAATGTTGGCAGATTTCATATCCATAAAGGACTATTTGTTATTGTTGTTACTTGTCATTGAATGGATTCCGACTCATAGCAACCCTGTCAGGGTTTCCAAAGAGCAGCTGGTGGGTTTGAATCACCAACCTTGTGATTCACAGTCCATAGAGGGGAGGGCAATGTTCAAGAAGTGTCACAGCAGGAGTCCTGGATTAATAGCTATGCATAAAAATTTCTCACGATTCACACACACAAACACACACAAAATTTGACAGCACAAAATCCAATCAGAAAATGGGCATTTAAAAAAAAAAAAAAAGGTAAAATATTGCCAATAGTTGCAAGAAAAGATAATCAACATCATCTGCCACCAGAGAAAAATAAATTAAAAGTACAATGATATCATTACACATCTATAGAATAACTAAAATAAAAATTAGTGATTATACTAAATACTGGCAAGGATGTGAAGAAAATAGATCACTCATGAAAAAAAAAAAAAAAAAAAAGGCAACTTCTTCAAAAAGGAAAGTATGCACTATAGGACACAATCTTTGTCCCCTTCGACATTTATCTCAAAGGAATAAAAACTTAAAACTTAAATGTTTATAGCAGCTTCATTTGTAATAGCCAAAAACTGGAAACAACTCAGCTACCCCTCAGTAAGTGTATTGTCCATCAATAACATAGAATTGTTGTTGCTGTTCTGTTAAAAAAAAAAAAAAAAAGGAATGGAATTAACGATACACACAGGCATCTGAATGATTTTCAGAGAATTGTTGTTAAGTGCCAATGAGTTAGTTCCAATTCATAGTGACCCTGTATAGAATTTTTGCGACTAAGTGAACAAAAACAACTCCCAAAGTTTACATATTATATGGTTCCAGTTATATAGCTTTCTTGAAATAACAAGAAATTATAGAATAAGAGAATTTCTTTCTGGTTTCTGGGATTTAAAGAGGTAATGAAAAGAAGATTCATATAGAAGAGAAACAAAAGGGAACTTTTTGATGACAGAGATAATCTGTATCTCTTCTTTTTGTTAAGTCCTTTTGAGTCAATTCCAACTCATTGTGACCACAAATGAGAGAGTAAAATTCCCCATAGAGTTTTCTGGACTGTACAATTTACAAAAGTAAATTGTCTAGTCTTTACATTATGCAGCTTCCAAGAGGATTCCAACTGCCAACATTGCAGTTAACATCCAAGGGCCACCTTTTGTGCCAGTGGGACATCTATTATTCCATATAGAGATTGTGTCAATACAAATATCTACTTTGCAAAGTTGTACTATAGTTATGCAAACTGTTTTCATTGTGGTAACTGGGTAAAGAATATTTTAAAGTATTCTTAACTTATACTATATTAAATATGCTATTGTTGTTGTTAAGTTCAGTCCAGTCAGTTTTGACTCATAGCAACCCTAGGTCTAGGGTATCCTAGGAGTGGCTGGTGAGTTTGAAGCATTGATCTTGCCATTCAAATCGACCTTGAGGTCCAGTGCTTCCCTGACAGTGCTACAGTGTCACTATGGGATATATATATATATGGAGCT
>NW_006408891.1:170169-171231 GCF_000296735.1 Chrysochloris asiatica | reverse complement strand
ATTGTAAATTGAGTGAAAGTTTACAGACAAAATCATTGGCTTTACATTCAACAAATCATACACTTTATTTCACCTCAAAAATTGCAATCCTGTCTCTGCAACAATAGTTATCCCACTTTCTCTCTTAGATTCCCTTTTTCTTTAGCCCAACTTCTTCCCCACTTTGTCCTTAGGGAAAAGTAGCCCTTTTGATTTTGAATGATTGACCATTCCAGGGTGAGCAAACCTTGCTAGTCCTGGCCCCTTTACCACATAAACCTATCTACTGCTTGGCTGAAAAATAGACCTGGAAGGTGAGTTCCTTTCAGATATGAAGAGTGGTTGAGGGCCATAGTCTCAGGCTCCTCACTGTCTTTCTGACCAGTAAACCTGGTCTTTTTAAAAGTTAATTAAGTAATTTTAAGTTTTCTTCCATATTTTCTCTTACTCTATCTGGAACCTTCTAATATGATCACTAGACCCCAATGTGATCACAGTTGAAAGTAATATCCAGGCACCATCTAGTTCTTCTCGTCTCAGAATCATGGAAAATGATATTCATATGCTCCATTAGTCCACTGGACTAGTTAAGTCCAAGCTTCTTCAGTTCGTATCACTGTTCTTTCTTCTGTATGCAGAGAGACCAATGATCACACCTTAGACGATGTTCATGAGCTTTCAAGATCCCAAGAGCTGCTCACCCAAGTAGGATGTAGAACATTGGCTTAGTGGAATATTTATGCCAATTAACCATGATGTCCCTTGAGACTATAGACCTGAGCCCCCAGGCCCACTTCATTGCATTAAGATGCTTCATAATATCTAGGAAGTTTTCATCATTTTGTGTGCTATGTGCTCCACCACATTGATAGTGAACAAAAATCCTCTTGCAAACTCATATATTTGTGGGATAGAAATTAGATAGATAGATAGATAGATAGATAGATAGATAGATAGATAGATAGATAGATGTTGTTGTTAAGTACTGTTGAGTCAGTTCTGACCCTTAGCAACTCTGTATAGAATTTCCAAGGAGCAGCTGGTGAGGTTGAATCACTGACCTTGGAGTTCAAACAGCTTTGC
>NW_006408891.1:165474-166403 GCF_000296735.1 Chrysochloris asiatica | reverse complement strand
CCTGCCTTTTTAATGAACTTTTGTTTTCTTTGTACATAATGTTCTTAATGTTATCCCACAACTCTTCTGGTCTTTGGTCATTAGTGTCTAATGCATCAATGTTCTTGTGATGGTCTCTAAATTCAGGTGAGGTATGTTCAATGTAATATTTTGGCTCTCCTGGACTTCTTTTAATTTTCTTCAGCTTCAGCCTGAACTTAATCATGAGCAATTGGTTATCTATTTCAGAGTTGCTCCGGACTTGTTTTGGCTAATTATATTGAGCTTTTTCCCACTGTCTCTTCCCACATTTATAGTTAATTTGTCTTCTGTGTATTCAATCTGGTGAAGTCCATGTGTATGATCATCATCTATGCTGTTTAAAAAAGGTATTTGCAATTTTACAAAATGTCATTAGTCTTGAAAAATTCTATCATGCTATCTCCAGCATGATTTCTATCACCAAGACCATAGTTTCAACCACTGATCCTTCCTCTTTATTTCCAATGTTTCCATTCCAATTTATTTTAATTTTCAATACATCTTGATTGCATATTTGATCAATAGCAGACTGAAGAAGTTGGTAGAATACTTAAATTTCATCATCACTGACATTAATAGTTATTGTGTAAATTTGAATGAACTGATCTTCCTTCCAGGCTTACGGATATTATCCTATCACACAACATTGTACTTCAGGATAGATCTTGAAATGCTTTTTATGATAATGAATATGATGCTATTTCTCTTCAATGTGCCATTCTCTGTATAGTAATACATATGATTTTCTTATTCAAAATGGCCAATACCTGTCCATTTCAGCTCATTAATGCCTAGTATTAACAACATTCTTATCAACAGAGAAAAGATTGAAGTTGTCAAGGACTTCATTCTTTTTGGATCAACTATCAACAGTGAAGGAAGCAGCAGTGAAGAAATCAAATGATGTA
>NW_006408891.1:162323-163998 GCF_000296735.1 Chrysochloris asiatica | reverse complement strand
CAACATCAATGGGCTCAAGCATGGCAACAACAGTGAGGTTGACCCAGGATGGGGCAGTGTTTCATTCTGTTGTTCATAGGGTCACTATGAGTCAGTACCGACTCGATGGCACCTAACAACAACAACAACAACAACAACAATGCCTCATATAATGATATGCATTCCATTTAATTTTTGACAGCTTCGAATTTTCCTAGATTCATACTTTGTACTTAATATTTATTTTTCTGATTATTAATTGATGTTTGCAGTGGTTTCTCCTCATTTCAGTTGGACCCTATCAGCAAATAAATGTAGGTCCTGAAACCTTTACTCCATTTGCATCATCACAGTCAACTGTACTTTTAGGAGGACGCTCTTCTCCAGGCTTATTTTATGTGCCTTCCAACCTGAATAGTTCATCCTCCTGTACTATATGTGATAATACTCTGTTTTTGTTCATAATGTTTTCATTTTCTAGAACTTATTGACAGGGTTATGCTAGCATTCATAAATTTTTTGTGGCTAAACATTCAGAAGTAATCTACTTATGCTTCTTCCTAGACTGTTTTATTCTGGAAACTCTGATGAAACCTCTCTACCATAGGTGATGCTATTGGTATTAAAAGTACCAGTGACATAGCTTCCAGCATCAGAGCAACATGCAAGCCACCGCACTATGCCAAACTGTTAGACAAGTTTTGGTCCTTTCTGACAAGGCTTGACGAAAGTAATTTTACAAGGTTTTTGTTTTTTTTCAGGCTATAACCCATTCTTGACCCTAAAATGCAAATTCATCACAGAAAGATTACCCAAATGGGCATTTAAACAATATTTCACCATTTTTTCCAATTTGGACAAATGTAATTTTGGCATTTCTTTCTGGGTTACTAGTCATAAAATTATTTCTTCTCACATATTTTTGCTTTTTGTTTGCAATACAAGGTATATTTAACTTGTAGTCTGAAATATTTGTGTCTTTAATTCAATTTAGTGGTAGAAAAAATATTACTAAAGAATAATTTTATTCATTGAAATAGGGATGTAATATGGACTATCTTCCAACAAAACCCTTAAACCTTAAGTCTGTTATCTTCACATTCCATAGCCCTGATAATATTCTTCTTGAAACATAACATCCAGAGTTTCAAGTATCACACAATAACAAATTTTAAAAAGTGTTAAGTCATATACTGTAATGTTTACATTTTCTCTATAAATGAATTCAAAGAAATCTATGCATATTTTATTGTGGTTACTTTATGTAGCACCCTTTCCAGGATACATTGGAGATACAGCAATGAATAAAACTGCCTAAGAGTTTTATAGATTTAATTTTATCCATAAGATATGTACACAATGCCAATGATACAGTATAGGCTGTGGGGTGGCCTATAAAAAAAAGGACAAAATTGCTACATGGATTTAGAGGTAAGAAATACTTTAATGTTGGAAAAGAATTTAATACGGATCTTGAAGAATGGGGATTTTTGATTTATAGATACAAGAATGTTTTAAAGGGACTTTATCAGAAAGAGATGCTCGTAAGTTTCAAGATGTAAAAAAAAAAAACAAAAAAAACTGTTTGTTGTTGTTGTTGCTGTTCTGATCCTAGGAGTCAGCTCCGACTCATAGCGACCCTGTACAGGGTTTCTGAGGCTGTAAATCTTTATGGGAGCAGAAAGCCTCATCTTTC
>NW_006408891.1:160322-161491 GCF_000296735.1 Chrysochloris asiatica | reverse complement strand
AAAATCCATGATTCGAGGCCTCTACTTGCATCAGGAGACAAAGATGAGATTTCTGCTCTATCAAAGATTTAAAAGTTTCGGAAACCTTATGCAGGGTTTCTATGAGCCAGAACTGACTTAAAATCACTTAACAACAATATACAACTTGCCTCCTTGATAACTACATCATTAAAGTTGAGAACTGTGAAAGCTATTTATTCTCTCTAAGACTCTGTTTCATATATAAAATAGGAATAATAACTCTACACACCTTGAAGAATTTCTATTAGTTTCAAATGAGGCAAAATATTTAAACCCCAATGCCTGACACATGTAAGTGTACAAATGATGGCAGAAGAAGTATTGCATTGTGGTTAAGAGTAGAGGCTTTGACCCACAGAGCATGGTTTTGCATCCCAGATGGTTCACTTACTACTTCACTAACCTGTAACCAAATTATTTAAAATCAAACAAACAAAAGTCAGGATTATTACCATCTTTGTAATGGGGATAGAAATAAAATATCAACATGGGATCTTTTGGAAATTTAAAAGAGGTATTTATAAAATTCTTAAAACAGTGCTTCATAGCTCAACATTTCCAACTGAGCTAGTTATCACTGATGCAAATCCCTTTATACAGAGTATCATTTGGTAACATAAATATTTACCCAGTTACACTGAATCAGACACTTCAGTGACCTCCTAATTCCTACATTTTCATATTCAAACATTTATTGGATTATCAGTTCCTGTTGATTCAACCGTCTACACACATCTCATCCTTCCCTTTATTTTTGAATAAAATATCAATTGGGCTACATAGTAGTTATTAATGATCAACTCCAAATATTTCTGAATCTGTGGACTTCCCTTTCAACATGAAGTTAAGGTTGAAATCAGAATTTTATTGCATATTACAACTCAGTAAGCACAATATATGTAATTTATCAATGACTAACTGATGTGTAAAAAAGAACATATCCAGATCAGTCATGAGGTACAATGCTATAAGTGATAGGATAGATAATATCCATGTGCCTACAGGGAAGCCCAGTTAATACCACTATTATTCAAATTTATGCACCAAGCACTTAAGCCAGTGAAGATGAAATAGAAGAATTCTACCAACTTCTTCAGTCTGAAATCGATCAAACATGCAATCAAGATGTATTGCTCATTACTGGTGAC
>NW_006408891.1:157191-157797 GCF_000296735.1 Chrysochloris asiatica | reverse complement strand
GCGGAGCGGCTGGTAGTTTCGAACCGCTGACCTTAAGGTTCGCAGCCCGATTCGTAACCACTAAGCTACCAGATATATATATATATATACTTCTCCTGCACTATAATAAATGGTAAATATTCCAGAGGGTAGTTTCTCCATTATTTGTGTTCCTGGAAGAAGAATGACAGAGATCTGAATTTATTTTAAAATGACTGTTTAGCTATAGGATCATGTAGTATCGCAAGAATGTGAGGCACAACTTAATTTAAAAATTTTATTATAGTAAAATACATATAACAACATATTTGCTCACACACATTTTTAAAAAATGTTTTATTGTGAATTATGTGATAGTTTACATGGGAGAACATTAGTTTTACATTCATTCTATCGTATATTGTTTCACTGCCATGGTTCCAATCCCATCCATGCATCATCAACCAACCAAAGGTATACTCTACAAGCATGATCCCCAGTCATCAGCACAGAGCCTCTCTCCCTCTCTGGGTCTAAAGTCCACAACAGCTCCATCTTCCCATGTCATCGTCTCTGCTTCCATTTCTGGCATCACTGCTTCTCTGGGTAGGGTCCTGCACTCTGCTCTTCTCCATTGATGGTCCCAAG
>NW_006408891.1:153458-155541 GCF_000296735.1 Chrysochloris asiatica | reverse complement strand
CCAGGTCTCACCATACTGCTGGCCAACCAGTTCTCAGTCCAGGTTAACATGAGTCTGAGTGTAAACATTTTTAATATACAATAATAACATTTTATTGTGGATATTTAAATTAATGAAAGAGGAGGTAGCAAATATTTTCTGATGACTCTATTCTTGTATTCAATTTTCATTTAAATGTACTATCAAACATGGTGTCCTGGTGTAGTGTCATGTGATAAAGCACTGACCCACAAAGTTGGTTTGAACCACAAGGCCAATGGTTGAAACTCACCGGCTTCTTCTTAGAAATCCTATACTTGGGTGCTATGAGTAGAAACTGACTGTGAAGTCATTTAACAACAACATTGCACATTGTTTATAGATTTAATATTTGATGTTTAAATTTAATATTTATCTCACTAATAAAAATAGGAACAAGCGTGAGCAACCAACAGGAAGCAAGTTAATGTTTCACTGGCAATATTCCTTTATCTCACTGAAAACAACTTGATAGTATCACTAGGAAGTGAGATTCTTCTTCATAAGGTGCTGCATCAATATCTAAGAGTGTTGTAAAGTAGAATTTAATTTTAAGGGAAAAATTACTGGCATGGTGCTGTGGCATAAACGCTGGAAAGCTAAATTCAGGGTCACTGGTTTAAAACCACCAATGGCTCCTTGGAAAGCCTATACAGCATTCATATGAGTCAGAACCATCTCAACAACATTTAACAACAAAAATATAAAATCATATCAAACTTGCTTTGTTTTCTCTAATATACTGATGATACATGATTAAAAATATTTTAATATGTACTGCCCTTATCCATTTATAGAAATGCATTTGCATACTATATTCTCTTTATGTTACAGAGTCTCAGATTTGATTTGTAATGGGATGTAATACAAAATAATATACAATGTAAACTAAAAGTAATGTAATAATAATAAAAAGCCACCAAACTCATTACCATCAAATCAATTCCTACTAAAAGTGATTGTGTAGACTTGAGTAGAAGTTCCCAAAGGGTTTCCAAGTCTATAAGTATTTATGGATGCCAACTATCACATCTCTTTCTTTCAGAATGGTTGGGAGGTTAGAACCACTGACATTTCAGTTATCAGCTTAGTGATTTAACTTCTGTGTCACCATGTCACCTAATGCAGTATTTGTTGCAATTTTTGTTAAATGCTGTCCAGTTTATTCTGACTCATTGTGAGCCTTTACAGTATTTCCAAGGAGCTGCTGGTGGGATTTAACCATTGAACTTGCAGTTAGCAGTTGAATGCTTATCCTACACTGCCATACCAGGACTATTAATGCAATGTAATGTTTATAAAATATGCCCTAATGTTAACACTGTCTACAAATTTTGGGGTTTAATTTAAAGAAATTTGTACCAGATTTCCAATAAGATGGAACATTATTACCTCATATTAGGAAGCTTAATTTTGTTGTGGTTGCTATTAAATGCTGTTGAGTAGGATCCAGCTTACAACATCCCTGTATAGGGTTTATGAGGAATGACTCACAGGTTTGAAACATTGACCTTGCAGTTAGCAGCTCATCTCTGCAATGTATTAAGCTTATAATGATATGGAATAGTTTTTGCATAACAAACAATAATATATCAAATTAATTGTGGAAAGTTTAAAACACCTAAAGAAAGATATAATAATATTGCAAAGTGAACAATTAGCCATCAGTGATATTTTAGTGTGTACCTGGAAAGTAAACTAAAATTAAGAACTCTTAAAAACGCATTTGAAAACATGCATTAAAATTTTTAATCTCAGGGGAAAAGTTATCATTGAAAATGATAGGATATTAGGAGCAGTTTAACTATATCGTATTAATCAAATTCTAATTAGTTATGAACTTAAAGTCAAGGTCAAAACACCTTCAAAAAAATTTGGGAAAATAATAATTTAAAAAAATGAAAAGAAGTAATATTAAAAGTGAAACCAAGGGAACAGCTACAGTGACAGAAGATACATCTTCATGATTAACCTGACCAATACTCAAAGCGGTAGTTACTCTAAATACCAACAGAGAGGGAGAGAGTCTTCAAATCAAGTATCAATGCTATCTGCTCTGTGCACA
>NW_006408891.1:151116-152823 GCF_000296735.1 Chrysochloris asiatica | reverse complement strand
TTGTTGAATGTGAAACTGATGATGTGCCCTGTAAACTTTCACTCAATCCACAATAAAAACCTTAAATTAAAAAAACAGAAACAAAAATTGTAATTGTAGAAGATATAAAAAAAATGCAATGGTGTTTGTAATAAAATGATCAAATTTGGTACCAGTGTTTCTGTAGCTGAATTGGTCTAGTTATCTATTTGCAGAATATAAATTTGATATCAGAGAGGCAGGGATTGATGGTGGGTTGGCTGGAGGTGCAGTGAGTTTCACTGTCAGCAATACCACAGAATATCAGGCAAAACAGATTCAGGGCAGAGCTCCAACTCTTGGAATCACATAGGTAGGAATATTTAAAAAGTTGGAAGGCTTATAGCTAGTCGAATTCGTAGCAAAAGTAAGAAATTGTGTACTTTTGAATCTGCCGGTCTCAAAGGCCAAAGCTGACAACTTGGGTGAGACCAAACAGCAAGAGCAATTGGGAGAGCAGACACACCACAGAAAAGCACTGCGGGAACCTCAGAGCAAAGGTGGACAATACAAATTGTTGGTTTTGCTTTGTTCTGATTTTCTTTTTTTTTTGGTATCTGTTTATTGCCCGTCCCCCACTGTTTGTTTGTGCACCTCCATTCTGGTGACTAGAGGGGGTGCCTGAGTGAGTGGACACCCCCCACATGTACTACTGATGGATTTTTCTGCCATGCATGAGCATAAGAAACTCTATGCCCTGGCACTGAACTGATTTTTTTTTTTTTTTTGGAAAAGCCAGAACAGGGGGAATAGAGAGGGAAAGAGAGTTTAAAAACAAAATTAAATTAAATCATGAGGTACATAACAACCAACAGTGGCATCTTGAAATCTCGCAGGTGGCTTTGAAGGCAAGAAGCTCAAAGAGGATATTAAAGTCATACTGATATTAGGCTACAGGTAATTTTTTCTTATTCTTTGCTGTTTTGCTGCTTTATGCTCCCCTTTCTATCTTTGGGGGACTCTTTCTCTCTTTATATTACCCAAGAATAGACAGCAATTGCTGCCATATATTCAAGCTACAATCACATTCTATTAAACACCAAAACCCAAGCAAGAACCAATACCAACTGCCATGTACTAGGGAAGCAGACAACACCTGTGAAAGTTACTCTGAGTTAAGAAAAGTGAAAAAGGAAGCCCAGATCCTGATCACACCTACCTGGAAGCGATTAGAAACCATAAAAAGTACCAAAACATATGCTCAATTCAGTATTAAGGCCACAGACAAACATTAAACATGCCCAAGAAGAAAAATCAGATGACCATATCAGCACACATCCAGAAACAAGATAAAATGTCTGAGACAAATGACCTAGAGATAGACCTGGACTACATTCTGGAAGGAAGACCTTTGAAATGCCTGAGAAGGTTTTCAGAAAATGACGATAAAATATTTCAAAACACTTTAGAATGGAGTTGAGAAAAATAAGGAAGAAGTCAGGAAAGTGCTATAGGAACAATTAAATAAGATAGATACAGCTTTGGAAACAATTCAAAGCCTACAGAAAGACATCCAAATGATCAATAATAGAATATCAGAAATAGACAATACACTGAAAGGGCAAAGAAGTAGAAAAGAAGAGATGGAAGGCAGAAAAAGTGAGCTGGAAGAAAAATCTCTCAATACCACTAAGAAAGAAGAGCAAACAGAAAAAAGGATTTAAAAAAATCTGAAGAAGGTCTAAGATC
>NW_006408891.1:147422-147931 GCF_000296735.1 Chrysochloris asiatica | reverse complement strand
AGCAGTCTAGTGATTATCCTAAAAATGCCATACCAGGACTCCAAAACCAGATTAAATTCTTAAAATTTTGGTGTACTGTAATGGAAAACAATAGGGTTTGATGCCCTCCTTTTTTTCTTTCCTTCTTTTCGAAAAAATATATGGTATTTCCTTCTGACATTTGTTGGAATATTCAATTTACTTGCATTTAATGTAATTAATTGTAAAGAAGAATTTACAAGTCCATTTTACTATTTATACTTTCCACATATTCTTTCTTTCTTAATTTTTCTCCTTCTCTCTTCTCCCACGACAAGGAACTCAGGAGGCCTCTTGGAAAGAGTTACTAGTGAAAATATTTTCTTGAGGACAGGGTGTTTCTTTAGTTCTCTGCTGTATCACTGGTGCATGACTTAGCTTACAATAAGTGCTCAGTAAATGTTCATTGAGGAGATTTGAAGAGGTGGATAATTTCTATCAACTATAGCCCATTGTAAGGAGCTCTGGTAGCATAGTGGTTATGAATAGGG
>NW_006408891.1:133512-146837 GCF_000296735.1 Chrysochloris asiatica | reverse complement strand
CCTTAGAAACCAGATAGCCACACTTGTCTCTCATACTTCAAACATATTAGGAAGGACCAATCCCAGTAGAAGGAGATCATGCTTGGTAATGTGGAAGGTCAGCAAAAAAGTGGAAGACCCCCAGCTAGCTAGATTGTCATTTTGGCAGCAGCAATGGTCTCAAGTGTAACAATGATTGTGAAAATGGCACAGGACCTTGTAATTTTAGGATGGGGCAGGACTATGTAATTTTTCATTGTGTCATGCATTGGGTCACTATGGGTTAAAACTGACCAGATGACATATACCAACAAGCTTATTGCTTTATTTTTATTGATGATTTTTATAGTTCTAGGTTTTCTGTTTATCTCTTTCATACATGTTGAGTTCATTTTTGTATATGGAGTGAAATATGGGTCTTGTTTCAGTTCTCTCCAAATGGATTTCAGTTTCGTTAGCACCATTTGTTGAAGACACTATCAAGATTCTTTCATTGTTTTTGTTTGTGGTAAATTTTATTATGATATGTCTTTGTGATATTCTTGTGGGTTTTTTTCCTGTTTGGGATTCATTCAGTCTCTTGAATGTGTATCTTCTTGTCTTTCATGGTGTTAGGGAGCTTTCCTTCCACCAATTCTTGAAAAAAATTCTCTGTGATTTTTATTGTCTCTTCCTGTTCTGGAATTACTCATCAGTTATCCATTTGCATGGTGCCCAATATTAATTTTAGACTTTCTTTAGATTTTTCAATTCTATTTTCTAATTGTTCTTCTAGCATACTAGTATTGAGAATTTTTATTCAGCTCATTAATTCAAGCTTCCATTGCTTCAACCTTTCATTGTACTGTTCATTTCTGAAATCTTAGCATATTATTAATCTTATGGGTTTCTATTTTCATGTTTTGTATTGTTTCAAAATTTGAATATATTTAGTCTGCTTGTTTGTGTAATATTTTCCTGATTTCTTCTAAATTTTTTTTTTTGTTTTTTTTTCCCCCTGTGTTCTACTTGCTTTCCTCAATCTGTTGAAGGTAACTAAATATTATTATGAATTCTTTCTCAGGTACTGCCATTACCTTTTATTCCTCAGAAATGTTTTATGCCTTAGCTTCTTGGTCATTTTTTCAAACCACTCTTTGCTTTCTTCTGATTATTGCATATTGGCATATTTCTTAGGCTTTCACCAACTGTCTCCTTTTGGTGTGGTTAGAGAATGAAATGCATGTTTACCATTCTCCTTTACTGTTTGTGTAAGTCAAGTTAGGGTGACTGTTTGGTATTGTTTAAAGTCTATGATTGACCAGGCAGATTAGGAGTTGGAACTGACTCTTGACTGGTGGGTAAAGCTGCAGAATATATGGTTGTGACTGGACTATATGGGCAAGAGTACTGTATGTAGGACAAAAGAAGAAAACACACACACAAGCAAGAAAAAAAAAACAAAAAAAAAAAAACAAGCAAACAGTAGTGAAAACAGTAAATAATGAAGGAGAAAAAAGAAAAACAAGCAGCAATAAGAAAATATCAATATAATAAGTAAAAAGATATGCGCTTGACCGATAACACAAGATCAAGAGTTTACCCAAGAGCCACTCTTAGAAATACTACACAGGGTCTCTATGAAAAAGACTTGATGGCACACAACAACAACTAAAAAGAAACAAAAGAAGGGCAGCAAAACTGAGCTGCAGAAAAGAAAAATAAGAAAGAAAATAAAAGGAAAAAATAAATAAAAACACAAACACTAAAGAAAACAAGGAGAGGGAAGATGAAAAGAGAAGCAGAGTAGTAAACAAAGTTCAAAAGGAAAAAAAGAAGAAAGTTAAATGAGAAACGGACTAAAAGCAGAAAAATGAAAGCAGAGATTTTTGTTGTTGTTAGGTGCTATTGAGTCAGTATCGACCCACAGCAACCTTATGCACAGCAGAATGAAACACTGCCTGATGCTGGGCCAACCTCACAACTGTTGCCACCCTTCAGTCCATGAATGCTTGGCCAATCCATCTTGTTGGGGGTCTTCCTCTGACCCTCCACCTTACCAAACATGATATCCTTCTCCAGTGACTGGTCCCTCCTGACAATATGTCCAAAGTGTGAGAGATGAAGTTTGGCTATCTTGGCCTCTAAGGAACACTCTGGCTGCACTTCCTCCAACACAGATCTATTGGTTCTTTTGGCAGCCCATGGCACTTTTAGTATTCTCCTCCAACACCATAATTCAAAAGCATCAATTCTTCTATGATGTTCCTTATTCACTGTCCAGCTTTCGCATGCATATGAGGTTATTGAAAATACCATGGCTTGAGTCAGGTGCACCTTAGTACTGAAGCTGACATCCTTGCTCTTCAATACTTTAAAAAGATTTTGTGCAGATGATTTGCCTAATGCAATACGTCATTTGATTTCTTGACTGCTGCTTCCATGAGTATTGATAGTTGATCCAAGAAGAATGAAGTCCTTGACAACTTCAATCTTTTCTCCATTGATAAGAATGTTGTTTATTGGTTCAGTGGTGAGGATTTTTGTTTTCTTTACATTGAAATGTAAACCATACCGAAGGCTGTTCTTTTTGATCTTCATCAGTAAATGTTTTAATTCCTCTTCACTTTCAGCAAACAAGGTTGTATCATCTGCACATTGCAGGTTGTTAATGAGTGTTCCTCCAATCTGATGCCATGTTTTTCTTCATAGAACCTAGCTTCTTGGATTATTTGCTCAGCATACAGGTTGAATAAGTATGATGAAAGAATACAATCTTATTGCAAAGCTTTTTTTACTTTTAAACCATTCAGTATTCCCAGGTTGGGTTTGAACCACTGCTTCTTGGTCCAGGTGCAGATTCCTCATGAACACAATTAAATGTTCAGTAATACTCATACGTTGCAATTTTGTCCATAGTTTTTCATGATCCACACAATTGAAAGCCTTTGTGTAGTCAATAAAGCACAGGTAAACCTTTTTCTGATATTCTCTGCATTCAGCCAAGATCCATCGGACGTCAGTAATGATATCCCTTGTTCAACGGCCTCTTTGAATTCAGTTCAAACCTCTGAAAGTTCTCTGTCAGTGTATGATTGTAGCTGTTTCTGTATTACCTTTAGCAAAACTCTACTCACACGGGACAGGGAAGAGATTGTCCAATGATTTCCGCATTCCATTGTGTCAGCTCTGTTTGGAATGTGCACAAATACGGATCTCTTCCAATTAGTCAGACAGATAGTTGTCTTCCAAACTTTTTGGAATAGATGATTGAGTGCCTCCTGTGCCACCTCACTTTCTTGAAAGATTTCAATTTTCATTCCATCAATTCCTGGTGCCTTGTTCTTTATTAATTCTTTCAATGCACCTTGGACTTTCTCCTTCAGTATCATTGACTCTTGGTCTTGAAACAGTTGAACATTAACCATTTCCTTTTGGTACAATGACTCTGTGTATTCCTTCCATCATCCCTTGATGCTTACTGCATCATTCAGTAGTTTGCCCAGAGAACCTTTCAATGATGTAAGTCGAGGCTTGATTTTTTTCTTCAGTTCTCCAGCTTGAGAATTACTGAGCGTTTTCTTTCTTTTTGTTTTTCTGATTCCAGATCTTTGCACATTTTGTTGTAATATTTGGCTTTATCTTCTCAAGTTGATCTTTGAAATTTTCTGTTCAGCTCTTGGATCTCCTCATTTCTTCCATTTGCTTTAGCATCTCTATGCTAGACAGCAAGTTTCAGTGACAGCAGGTATAAAATTTACTGGAAGAGAAAGAGAAGAAATAATAAATAAACAAAAACAGCAAAATAATGAAAATAAACAAAACAAGAACCCATACAACTATTGGACCTAGAAAGGAGAAAACTCAAGGGGATTCTGACTAACCAATGAGTTCACAAGGTGTATGGGGAAGGGATTTGATGACAGAGCTTCTGGCCCTATATGCTGTTCCTATATGTTTAAGTGTTGTTGATGTTCAGGGCACCTAATCAGGAAGTAATTCATGGAAGCCTTTAATTTAACTGGTTTCAGGGTCTGTTATGACTACAAGACAGCTGGATTAATGTTGGCCTGGTGACTCTGTGGCCAAGCCCATCTGAATCCAGGAATCATGCAACTCAGCCAGCATCTGATTCACACTGGCTCTGCTCACAATCAAGTGGCTTCCAACTACTAGAAAATAGAGTCTGAATTGTGGTGGATGAGGGTGAATGCCAGTTACCCATCTTCCCATGAGGGGAATGCAGGACAAAAGAAGAAATTGCACCTGTATCACCAATTCATGCTGTGAATCTGGTCTGCTAGGTCACCTTCTATCTCCAAAGCCACTTACAAAATTTTAAGATGCCATGTTGCATCTGACTGGCCAAGCATTCACCAATCTGTATCCTTCTTTTGCAGATCCTTCTCAGCTTCTCCTCCAAATAATTATTGAATCCACTTCTCTAATCTACTCTATAAAGTTTAGGGTACCTGGATTATCATCTATGCCTGTTTCATTTGCTCTTCTGCCTCTTTGCTGTAGAGTTTGTTTAGTGCATCTGCCTGGTTTGCCATCTCGCCTGAAGTTCATCAATCATATTTCTTGAAGTACTTTCCAAAATTTTGTAAGGCTTTGGTTAATTTCTAGAGCTCTGAATAAGTTGATTTTTGAGTATTTCTTTTAATGTTCACATTACTTTCATGAGTGAGATTTTTAGAATTTCTTACTCATCCATTCCTGCTCTACCAGTGTTTTATTAATTAAAAAAAAAAAAAGTTCTTTTCTGAGTAACTTTTTAAAGCATAGGTAATAATATGCTTTCTGTGCTATAAATAATATCAGAAAACCTGTGCTTATGCAGTGGTATTATATTGTTAGACTCTTACAGTCCCATTTGTCTCTCACTTTGTCTTTTCACAAGTCCCAATTCAAAATTTACATTTCTTGGTTTTTGTGAGAAAGAGACTACAGGTACAAACATCTTCCTTCTTAGTTTTAGTCTTACCCTTTGTTTTTTATTTTGTGATTGTATTATAGTACCATAATGAATGAGGCTC
Organism: Chrysochloris asiatica; assembly: GCF_000296735.1. Lineage (NCBI taxonomy): Eukaryota > Metazoa > Chordata > Mammalia > Afrosoricida > Chrysochloridae > Chrysochloris > Chrysochloris asiatica. Next base: position 141,840 of record NW_006408891.1, on the reverse strand, counting down.
CATATAAAAATAATACTTTAGTAGAATCACATAAATAACAAAAACATGTGATAGGATGAATGTTGCATTTCTCATAACTGAGAATATGTACAATTCTGATGTAATGATAATAAAAAAAAATACTGTAGATTGTATATATATTTTCTTTCCTGGAAAAATAATGATAGTGGTTAGCACCAAAGCTAATTTTCACAACTGCCTCTTGTTCTACAATTCCCTACATTCTATGCAACATAATAATAACTCCCCACAGTACCTAGAAACCATGTGTCTGCATAGAAAGAAACCAAGCCTCAGGCTGTCAAACTAAGCAATAAATTGAATTGCTTCAGAAGAGCCACATCTTAGTCTTGATTAAATCAGGCTGCGGTAAGAAATTTACTATTTAGGGTACTCACTTTTCTCAAAATACTTGTCAGAGAAGGCATTATGTACTCTGTAAAGTTCTACTAAGAGAAGCAAAATCACCAATGGCTTTCAGGAACACATGCTCAAAGGTAGGTTTATGAATTAGAATCTGGTTCACCTTGATAAGAATTTCAGGGCTATCTTGTTACTGTCATTTTATAATAGTTCTTTTCAACAGTCCTTTTCAACTAAAACAGAAACACAGCACTTTTACTATCATAATAAGAAATGCTAAAAACAATGAAAAGTTTAGAATATTTGATAGGCTGTATTCTCAATTCCCTCTCATTACTTCAGCAACCTCAGGTTACTCCTATTTGAACTGAAGATTGTACAATTGCAAGGAGAAGACAGCCTTTTTATAATCACTTTGACCTCATAAACAGTGTTATCAATATTTCAACATACAATTCTGAATCTACTTATACACAAAACACAAATCAGTCCAATCTAAAACCAGACTATTCCTAACTTTAAACCTTCAATGAAAATTGTATTTTTTTTCAACTGGTAACTTGAAGAAAATGAACATGCCATAAACACTTTATTTTACATCTAGCAAATTTGCTTTTAACAATCAGTACTATAGTCCTATATAAAGAACACTTAATATCTCAAGGAAATGTATAACCATTTTTCTTAGACTTGAAAAAAATAAAATCAGTGAAACATCATGAACTTGTTTAATGATTTTTAAACTTCTTGATTAAATGTTTATTTAAAAACTTTTTATTAACATTTTTTAAAAGCAGTTTACTAAGATTCTGCCAGTTAAGTGTGTTGCTATAGGATAAGCACTTGACTGTTAACCACAATTTAAGTGGTTCACATTCACCAGCTGTTACCTGGAAACCAAATACTTGGTTGCTTTGAGTCGGAACTGACTTGATGGCACAACACAACATCCCCCACAAATGGAAAGCAAGCAAGATCTTCAAAATAGGATGAAAATTTCATTTCGCATATGCTAATGTCAAGGTCAGAGTCCTGGTATGCCACTCTAGGATAAGCACTGGACTGTTAACCACAAGGTCCATGGCTCAACAGCTCTTTGTCTTTGAGTTAGAACCCATTAGATGGTACTCAACAATGTTAATACCAATGTTTATGGGTAGCTCAAGAAGACAAAGTAAAGTATTAAAATAATATTTTCAGCAACTTGGAATTAGAAAACCAAAAGAGAAAAATGAACTCAGCATTTCTAAGGCTGAAAAAACTAAAGGAAAAATGTAAACCTCCAATTGCAATATTGAAGGATGTTAGGGACAAAATATTGGATGATGCACATAAAATCAAAAGGAAATGGAAGGAAGAAGCAGAGTCACTGTGCCAAAAATAGTCAATGTTCAACCATTGCAAGAGGTAGCATGGTAAAGATCTGATTACACTGAAAGAAGTCCAAACCACTGTGTCAATCCATCTTATTAAGTATCTTCCTCATTTTCTCTGAGCCTCTACTTTACCAAGCAAGATGTCAGTTTCCAAGGACTTTCTTTCTTAATAACATGTCCAAAGTTTGGAAGATGAAATCTCATCATCCTCACTTCTAAGGGACTTTATGACTTTATTTTTTTTCAAGACAGTTTTGATTGGTTTCTAGTAGATCATGGTATATTCAATATTCTTCACCCACATGGAATCCAAAGGCATCAATTCTTCACTCTTCCTTAGTCATTCACAAGCTTTCACGAGCATATGAGACTTTTAAAAATACCCTTGCTTTGAAGACTTAGTCCTCAAAGATACTATTGTTTTAAGACCTTAAGGAGGTCTTTTGCAGCAGATTTCCCCAAAACAATAGATCATGTGATTCCTTGAAAGCTGTTTCTATGGACATTATTATTGATCCAAGTAAACTAAAATTCTTAATAAGTTTAAACTTTTCTCCATTTACCCTGGTTTTTCTTAAACTTATTTTGAAATAATTATATATACATAGGCAATTTCAAACATACTACATAGAGGTTCACTGTGTTCTATAATCAGTTCTTCCCAATTATGGTGGTTGTAGTTAGTTGCCATTGTGTTGGCTCTGACTCATGAAAACTCAACGTATAATAACACAAATTAATCTCTAGAAATGTACCACTATCATACTCATTAGTATGCTTGAATCCACTGTTGTGACCACTCTGTATTTTGAATGTCTTCAAACCCTTGGGGCTCTTATTTTAACACTATATTGGACATAATTGTCTCGTGATCCATAAGATTTTCATTAGCTCATTTTTGGAATTATATTTTCAGGTTTTTCTTCCTAGCTTGGGTTAGTCTATAAGTCTTGCTGAATCCTGTTAACCATGTTTGATCATGCTGGTATTTGAAATATCAGTGGCAAAGCTTCTAGCATCATCGTAGCACCCAAGCCACCACACTATAATAAACTGACACATGGTCTCAATGGCTACATCTTACGTAATTATAGCATGATATCAAAACCAAGAATTTGACATTGGAACAGTGTGGATATATAGCTATGTGTCATTTTGTAACATTTGTAGGCCATAATACAGAGCCACTACTACTTTAATAACACACTCATCACCACCACCATTCCTAATCCTTGGTAACTAGAAACCTGTTTTCCACCTCCATCATTTTGTCACTTAAAGAATGTTAGATAAATTGAATCATATAGAATTTGACCTTTTGAAATTGGTTTTTCACTCAGCATAATTTATTTTAGAAGGAACAAAGTTGTTGCAAGTATCAATGATCCTTTTCATTGTTGAGTAGTATTCTATGTCTGTTTAACCATTCTTTCTTTGAGGGATTACCAACAATCTACTATGAACAATTACATATAGGTTTTGAGCACATATAGAGGTAAATTCTCCAGAATTAATGCCCAAAAATGCAGTTGCTATGTAGTGTGCTAAGTGATTGTTTAGTTTTATAGGAAACTAACAAGGAATTTCCCAATATGGCAATATATATGAGAGCTGCTGTAATAGATGTGAACGGAGCTCTTGTGGTGCTTTGGGTTATGCATTGGAATGCTAACCGCAAATTTGGTGATTCAAGCAAACCAGTTGATCATTCGAAACCATTTACAGTGTTGCTATGTGGAATTGGGACTCATAACAACAATGATTAATGATGTTAAACTTCTTTATTTTTCCTTATAAATTTATATTGAGATAATTGCAGATTCACAAATAAATGTAAGAAATTCTTGAGATAAGGATTTCTTACATATGTTGCCCAATTTTCTCCAATGGTAATATTTTGCAAAATTAAATAATAAAATTTAAAGAGTCCTGGTAATGTAATGGGTATGTGTTGGATTCTAACCAAAAGGTAACAGATAAAATCCATTAGCCACTTGATGTGAAAAAGATGAATCTTTCGCTCATAAAGATTTATAGCCTTGGAAAGAGTATACAGGGTCCCTATAAGTCAAAACCAACTTGACTAAACACAGCAGCAGCAACATCAAAGTATAAAATGCCAATAAGAATATTGACGTGGGTATCTTTAGATTTTATTCAGACTTCTTCAGTTTTAATTGTACTAATGTATGTGCACATGTGTTCATGAATGTGTGTTAAGGTATATGCAATATTATCACTTGTATAGGTTTGTGTATACACTTGTTGTAGTTAGGTGACATCGAGTGTGTAACAACTCAGAGCGACCCTATGTACAATGGAATGAAACACTGGCCTGTCCTGGGCCAACCTCACAATTGTTGCCATGCTTGAGCCCACTGATGTTGTCACTTTGCCAATCCAGCTCACTGGAGGTCTTCCTCTTTTTCTCTGACCCTCCACCTTACTAAACATGATATCCTTCTCCAGTGACTGGTCGCTCCTGACAATATGTCCAAAGTATGAAAGATGAAGTTTGGCCATCTTGGCCTCCAAGGAGCACTCTACTCTGGCTGCACTTCTTCCAAAATGGATCTATTGGTTCTTTGACAGCCCATGACACTTTCAGTATTTTCCTTCAACACCATAACTGAAAAGCATCAATTCTTCTAGGTCTTCCTTATTCACTGTCCAGCTTTATCATGCATATGAGGTTACTGAAACTACCATGGTTTGGGTCAGGCACACTTTTAATCCTCAGGCTGACATCTTTGCTCTCCAAAACTTTAAAAAGGTCTCATGCAGCAGATTTGCCTAATGCAATGCATTGTTTGATTTCTTGACTGCTGCTTCCATAAGTGTTGATAGTCAATCCAAGAGAATGAAGTCCTTGACAACTTCAATCTTTTCTCCATTGATATGAATGTTGTTTATTGGTCCAGAGGTGAGGATTTTTGTTTCCTTTACATTGAGATGCAATCCATTCCGAAGGCTGTGCTCTTCGATCTTCATCAGTAAATATTTTAAGTCTTCTTCACTTTCAGCAAGAAAGGTTATGTGTATCATCTGTACATCTCAGGTTGTTCATGGGTCTTCCTCCAAATCTGATGCCAACTTTTTCTTTATACAAACCAGCTTCTCAGTCTGAATAAGTATGGTGAAAGAATATAACTGCCACACACCTTTCTTAATTTTAAACCATTCAGTGTTCCCATGTTGTGTTCAAACAACTGCTTCTTGGTCTAGGTACTCATTTCTCATGAACACAACTAAGTGTTCCGGAATACTCATACTTTGCAATGTTGCCCATAGTTTGTCATGGTCCACACAAACTAAAGCCTTTGTGTAGTCAATAAAGCACAGATAAACATCATGCTGATGTTGTGTGCTTTCAGCCAAGATCCATCTGACATCAGCAAAGATATCCCTTGTTCCACAGCCTCTTCTGAATTAGGCTTGAATCTCTGAAAGTTTTCTGTCAAGATATGCATGCAGCCATTTCAGTATTATCTTTAGTAAAACTTTACTTGCATGGATATGAAAGATATTGTCTGATGATTTCTGCATTCCGTTGGGTCACCTCTCATTGGAAAGGGCACTAATACGGATCTCTTCCAAACAGCCGGCCAGATAGTTGTCTTCCAAATTTCTTAGAAGAGATGAGTGAGTGCCTGCAGTGCCGCTTCATTTTCTCGAAAGATTTCAATTTGTATTCCATCAATTCCTGGTTCCTTGTTCTTTGCTAAGTCCTTCAATGTACTTGGGACTTCCTTTTTAGTATCACTGATTCTTGATCATATGCTACTTCTTGAAACGGTTGAACATCAACCGTTTCCTTTTGGTACAGTGACTGTGTATTCCCTCCATATTCTCTTGATGCTTTCTGCATCATTCAATAATTTGCATTTGCCCAGAGTATCCTTCAATAACAAAGTCGAGGCTTCAGTTTTTTTCTTCAGTTTCCCCAGCTTGAGAAATGCTGAGCGTGTTCTTCGTTTTTGGTTTTCTAACTCCAGATCTTTGCACATTTTTTGTAATATTTGACTTTATCTTCTCAAGCTGACCTTTGAAATTTTATGTTCAGCTCTTGTACTCCCTCATTTCTTCCATTTGCTTTACACTACCATAGTCAAAATAGTATACACTACCACAGTCAAAATACTGACTAGTTCTAACTCCACAAGTATACTATTTTCCACCCTTTCATAGCCATGTTGTTGTTGTTAAGTGCTGTAAAGCCGGTTCCGACACATAGCGAACCTGAACAGGGTTTCCGAGGCTGTAAATCTTTACAGGAGCAGAAAGCCTCATCTTTTTCCCATGAAGCAGCTGGTAGTTTCAAACTTCTGACCTTGCGGTTCACAGCCCAATTAGTAACCACTATGCTACCAGAGCTCCTTAACCATAGCCATAGCCATATTCTTCTTCTACCTGCACCTCTAACCTCTAAATCTATTAATATTTTCTCCATTTCTTTAATTACTCCATTCAAAATGTTATATAAATGGAATTATATGGTATAGTTGGTATTCATCTCAAAATGGGGTTTCATTCAAAAAATACAATTGAAGTTCGGTTCTGGCATAACTTAAATACCACAGTGTTTTTTAGTGTTAATCATTAGTGCCATTTTTCAGTAATATTTTTACAAATTCAATTTTTATTCATCTTTGGGAACTTGAAACATTACCTATAAACTTAAAGACACATACATACATAGAAAAGTATACAAATCACAAAAATTTACTGTGACAATAAATGGTAGCTGTCTTTTGCTGCTTAGCAAAATTTAGCAGATGTCCTTATCTTCTCATTGTTGTTGTTATTTGCCATTGAGTTGGTATCGCCTCATAGCAACTCTATGCACAGCAGAATGAATCAATGCTTGGTCCACAGCCAACCTCACAATTATTGCTGTATCTGAGTTCATTGCTGCTGCCACTGTGCCAATCCATCTTGCTGGGGCCTTCTTCTTTTTCTCCAACCCTTTTTTTTCACCCCTCTACACGGACAGGTCCCTCACGATAAGGATGATAAGGTCAGGAGTAAGAAAGACAAAATCTGACTATCCTGGCTTCCAAGAAGCATTCTTGTTGTAGTTCTTCCAATACAGATTGGTTTGTTCTTCTGGCAGTACATCATCGTAGTCGTGGTATGCCGTGGAGTCAGTTCCGACTCATAGTGACCCTGCATAGGATTTCTGAGTCTGTAAATGTTTACTGGAGCAGAAAGCCTCATCTTTCTCCTGCGAGACTACTGGTAGTTTCGAACTGTTGACCTGAAGGTTAGCAGCTGGACTTGTAACCACTATGTTACCAGAGCTTCTTTGGTAGTCCCTGGTACTTTTACTATTCTCCTTCACCATCATAACTCAAACGCATTAATTCTTCTATGATTTTTGTTACTCACTGTCCAAATTTCACATGCATATGTGAATGATTGCATTTCAGTAAACATTTCAGCAATATTTTATCACTGTCTCTGTGAGGAAGACTTTCTAGCTTACAGTCTAACACAAAAAGGTATGTATGTATTCACTTGTGATAAACTGGTTTTGTCTCAATTTTTCAAAAGGATTCTCAGAGTGGGGAAAATGCTGCCTTTAAATTTTTCTCTTATCTGACAGAGTCCAAAGCATAATACTTTGTACATGATTTCTACTAACTAAAAGTCTTATTTATCACAGTTAATTAGATTATTATTCCTTGTAATGCCATTTTGTTTTATATTAACCTTCTTTCTAATGCACCACTTGTCTGTCAGTTTGTCATACTGTGGTGCTGGTGAGTTGCTGTGATACTGGAAGCTATGCCACCGGTATTTTAAATAACAGAAGGGTCACCCATGATGGACAGGTTTCAGATGAGCTTTCAGACAAAGATAGACTAGGCAGAAGAAGTGATGAACTACTTCCAAATATTTAGTCACTTAAAACCAAATGAATAGCATAGAGACACGTCAGATATATCTGACGTGCCAGAAAATGAGCACCTCAGGTTGGAAAGCACTCAAAATGTGACCGGGGAAGATCTGCCTCCTTAAAGTAGAATTAATAGTGATGAGGCAAATGGAATAAACCAGTGGGAGTAAAGCCCACAAGACCTTCATTTGCTGATGGGACACAACTCAAAATGAAGAGAAAGAGTTGTAAACAATCATTAATAATCAGAACATGGAATGTATGAAGCATGAATCTAGAAAAATTAGACATTGTCAAAAATGAAATGGAACACATAAACATCAATATTGTAGGCATTAGTGAGCTGAAATGAACTGCTTTTGGCCATTTTGAAACTGACAACCACATGGTTTACTAAGCTGGAAATGGCATTTGAAGAGGAATGGTGTTGCATTCATTGTCAAAAAATAACATATCAAGATCAGTCATGAGGTACAACGCTGTCTGTGATAAGATAATTTCCATACCACTACATGATAAGATAATTTCCATACCACTACATGGAAGACAAAGGAGCTCTGGTAGCGTAGTGGTTACGAATCGGGCTGCGAACCATAAGGTCAGCAGTTCGAAACTACCAGCTGCTCCGCGGGAGAAAGATGAGGCTTTCTACTCCCATTAAGATTTACACCCTCGGAAACCCTGTACAGG
>NW_006408891.1:106771-133267 GCF_000296735.1 Chrysochloris asiatica | reverse complement strand
ATTGGGAGCAAAGAGGAAGGATCAGTAGTTGGAAAATATGGCCTTGGTGATAGAGATGATGCTGGAGATCACATGATAGAATTCTGCAAAATGAATCACTTGTTCATTTCAAACACCTTTTTATACAGCATAAGAGACCACTATACATATGAAACTCACCAAATGGAATACATAGAAATCAAATTGACTAAATTTGTGGAAAGAAACAATGGAAAAGCTCTATCCCATGTCATCAGTGAAAACAAGACTAGGGGTATATTGTGGAAAAGACCATCAATTGCTCATATACAAATTCAAACTTAAGCTGAAGAAAGTGAAAACAGGTCCCAAGAGCCAAAATATGACCTTGAATATATGCCACATGAATTCAGAGATCATCTGAGGAACAGATTTGATACATTAAACAGTAAACCTAGAAGACCAGAAGAGTTGTGGTATAACATCAAGAACATCACGCAGGAAGAAAGCAAAAAGGCATTAAGAAGACAAGAAAGAATGAAAAGATCAAAATGGATGTCAGAAGAGACACTGAAACTTGCTCTCCAGTGTAGAGATGCTAAAGCAAATGGAAAAAAATTAGGAGGGACAAGAGCTGAACAGAAAATTTCAAAGGTCAGCTAAAGAAGATAAAGTCAAATATTACAGCAAAATGTGCAAAGATCTGGAGTCAGAAAACCAGAAAGGAAGAACACGCCCAGCATTTCTTAAGCTGGTTAAACTGAAAAAAAAATTGAAGCCTCGACTTTCATTGCTGAAGAATTCTCTGGGCAAATGATAGAATGGTGCAGAAAGCATTTAAAGGAGATGGAAGGAATACACAGAGTCGAGTCACTGTACCAAAAGGAAATGGTTGATGTTCAATTGTTTCAAGAGGTAGCATATGATCAAGAGTCAATGATACTGAAGGAGGCAGTCCAAAGAGCATTGAGGGAATTGGCAAAGAGCAAGGCACTAGGAATTGATAGAATATAAATTGAAATCTTTCAAAGAAGTGAAACAGCACTGGAGACATTCACTCATCTATGCCAAGAAATTTGGAAGAAAACTACCTGGCCAACTAATTGGAAGAGATCCGTATTTGTGCCCATTCCAATGAGATGTGACCCAACAGAATGCAGAGATCTTCAGACAATTTTTTTCATATCCCATGTGAGTAAAGTTTTACTAAAGGTAATACAGAAATGGCTACAAGCATACACATTGACAGAGAACTTCCAAAGGTTTAAGTCTGATTCATAAGAGGCTGTGGAACAAGGGATATTGTTGCTGATGTCCGATGGATCTTGGCTGAAAGCAAAGAAAATCAGAAAGATGTTTACCTATGCTTTATTGACTACACAAAGGCTTTCAATTGTGTGGATCATGACAAGCTACAGACAACATTGCGAAGTATGAGCATTCCTGAACACTTAATTGTGCTCATGAGGAATCTGTACATGGACCAAAGGGCAGTTGTTTGAACAGAACATGGGAACACTGAATGGTTTAAAATTAAGAAAGGTGTGCAACAAGATTGTATTCTTTCACCGTACTTATTTAACCTATATGCTGAGTAAATAATCTTAGAAACTGGTTTATATGAAGAAAAACGTGGCATCAGGATTGGAAAAAGACTCAGGAACAACCTGCAATATGCAGATGATACATACAACCTTTCTTGCTGAAAATGAAGAAGACTTAAATATGATAAAGATCAAAGACCACAGCCTTCAGTATGGATTGCATCTCAATGTCAAGAAAACAAAAATCCTCACCACTGGACTAATAAACAACATTATTATCAATGGAGAAAATATTGAAGTTGTCAAGGACTTCATTCTTCTTGGATCAACTATCAACACTCATGCAAGCAGTAGTCAAGAAATAAAAAAATGTATTACATTAGGCAAATCTGCTGCACAAGACCTTTTTAAAGTGTTAAAGAGCAAAGATGTCAGCTTGAGGATTAAGGTGAGCCTGACCCTAGCCATGGTATTTGCAATAACCTCATATGCATGCCAAAGCTGGACAGTGAATGAGGAGAGTCTTTAAGAATTGATCCTTTTGAGTTATGGTGTTGGAGGAGAATACTGCAAGTGCCATGGCTGCCAAAAGAACAAACAGATCTGTGTTGGAAGAAATGCAGCCATAGTGCTCCTTGGAGGCCAGGATGGCCAAACTTCATTTCTCATACTTCATACATATTGTCAGGAGGGACCAGTTGTTGGAGAAGTATATCATGTTTTTTAAGGTGGAGGATCAGAGAAAAAGTGGAAGACCCACCAGCACACTGGATTGGCAAAGCAGCAGCATCAATGGGCTTAATCGTGGCAACACTAGTGAGGTTGGCCCAGGACCGGGCAGTGTTTCATTTTGGGGTGCATAGGGTTGCTTTGAGTCAGTTGGTACTGACTAAATGTTACCTAAAAACAACAACAACCTCCCTACTCTATCCAGTCAAAGACATTAAAAACAAACAAACAAGCTAATCTAAACTATAATTTCTATGAATTGTTTAAGATATACATATTCTTTATATTTTAAACATATATATGTACTACTTATCTTCTATGACACTTTATGTTTATTTTTCAGTTGTGTTGCAATTATTTCAAATTTATTATCTGCTTTAAGAAGATATAACATACTTCTGTAAAGATTTGCAGCCTCTGAATCTCCATGAAATAGACCTAATTTGTCCTATAGATGTTCTGTGAATTGGCATGGACTGTGGGTGTTTGGTATATATCTCTATACATATACATATCTATGTACTTATCTAAATAAATGTAAACATTCAGTGCACTTTTGAAAATATTACATGCTTTAGGTGACAATTTCCTTTATTTCCAGTATTTAAGCTGAAAAATGTTAAATGTAGGCCACTAGATTATATATATATATATATATATATATTTATATCAGTAATACTCTCCATTTAGTTTTATTTTAATCTGTCTTCTATGCTGTTCATCTCATAGTCAATTACTCTTCCCTCCTAAACCACATAGTCCTGTCAACTTTCTTGTGCCTAAGTAACTTTAAATGAAATCGTATTTATCATCACATGCTTGGTTTCATAGTCCCTTGATGACAAAAATATTATTAGACTTTATGTTGTAAGAAAAAAAAAAAAAATCCTCTGAACAGCTACCCATGAAAAGTACTGTTCCCATATTGTCTTCATTATTCTTAAATTGTCCAATTAAAAGTTCTTAAAAATGTTAGCACTATTTTCCCTTTTCTGTTACAGTTGATAAATTTTATGAAACAACCAAGATACGAGTAAGAGAAACTGCCATCAGGTGGCCCTACAGTTGCAAAGGAAGCTAACACTAATGCTGGCTGGCATAATAGAAGTCCTGGTTGCCTCTATGCAATTTAAACATTATAATTGTGGTTAAAAGAGGAAAAATCCGATCTATCAGTAAATTAGTTTATATATATTTTAAAAACCTCTTTAGTATTATGTTTTCACTAGATTGGATCTATTCTTTTTATCTCCCATTTGATCATGTACATATTCTAAGTTATCAAGATTGATCAAGCAAGACTAAATTATCATTTACATCTAAAAGGCTCATTGACATCAGTCACTAATGCCAACAACTATACTTAGTGAATATGAGAAATGAGAAAGGTAAAAAGAAAAGACTCTTAGTGGGAGCTGTTATACTTAAAATCTTACTAAAAAGTCTGTATTACATGATGAAAAGTCAAGAAAATGCAAAAGTTTCTGGTCCCCATATGTGAATTTAAAAATATAAAAAATATCATGTATCTTTGAGAAGAAAATCTTCAATTACCTAAAGCTGATAAGCAAGAGACATGTATACCCTCACCCTTAGCAACATTTTTTTTTTGTTTATGTTTTATTGTGAATTATATGATTGTTTACATGGGACAACATGAGCTTTATATTCATCCTATCATATGTTGTTACATTGCCATAGTTACAATTCCCTCTAGGCATCATCAACCAACCAAAGGGTATACCCTGCAAGCCTGCCCCCTGGTAGTTAGCACACAGCTCCTCTCTCTATATCTGGGTCTAGAGATCCCAGCCTCTCCATCTTTCCATGTCATCATCTCTGCCTCCATCTCTGGTGTCACTCTTTCCCTGGGTAGGGTCTCACAATCTGTTTAACTCCCTTGATGGCCCCAGGAACATCTGCTCCTGGACTGCAAAGTCAACCATTCCCCTCCTTTGCTACAAATGTTTATCTTTACATTTCTAACCCTCATAGTCAGTCCTGATAGTAATTATTCATTATTGTACCACATTGAGTGCTATCCTCATATCCTTTCACCAGTCCCACCCAGACAGATAGGATACTACTCCATGGAGATTCTATCTTCCTCTGTACCCTCTGGATCTAGGCTCCCTCTTGAAAGCTTGTAAGCCAGTCAATTCTAGTTCCTCCATTTTGTGTAGGCAGTGTCCAAGTTGCCCATTTCTGTCTACCCTGTGTATCCAAGGGGTGGGAATGATCTTTGTTGTAAAGATTTGTTCCCTCTTTTGGGCTACTGCATACATAGGTATAGGACAAGTACATCAAATTGTGTAAGATTACTCTTTTTTTCCTCTTCTTTCTTCTAGTTGAGGTCTGATCATCCAGCCACTGAAGTCAGGTCAAGTGGGTATTATCTTCACGTGTGGGTGTTGTGCATATGCCCTCTCTTCTTATCAGCTGGATGTATCATTCTCCACTCTTGTGCTCTGTGGCTATGCCACTGACTCTGGGCCCAGGAGTCCCCAGGTCTTGACATGCTGCTGGCCAACCAGGTATCCACCCGGGTTCACAGAAATCTATTGAACATAGTAGGACTTAGCTCACAGCTTCATTGCTGTTTTCCCTCACTTCCTCTTATTGATGATCAACGTGGTCACCAGTCAGGGCACATGTCTGCTCATGTGTTCCCATTGAGTCTTAGTCTTAGAAGGTGGTTTGCCCTGAAGGGACCCGACCACTTGCCTTGATGTCTCCTGGGCAAGTAACTTGCTTGTTCTTGTAGTAGTCAGTAGGACTGCTGTTATTATTTCATATTTTTCTTGTTGATCTTTCTTTCAGGAAGTATCTTCTGTTTTTCTAGCCACTCCAGGTTGGTCTGCTTATCCTTTCAAGTGGAAAATTCCCACCTTAGAAGATTCTGGATGGGGGTCAGGATACCACCTATGGTCTTATGCAATGCAGAGGTTCCTCAGGAAGTCTCCTTCACTGGGCAACTTGTAGCCCCATTTTAGGTATTCCAATCAGTTATAGGCAGAAGACAGACTTACAAGCTTTCTATGGTGATATTTCTGGCTATTCCTTTCTTTCCCCCTCAAGTGTCTATTTTATAATGGTATGCAAGGGAAACCAAGATTCAAAAGACAGCCAAGCATCTTAACATTATTTCCCCCTTTTGCCCTTTCCAACTATGCCTTAATACCTGTATCCCAGAGCCCTGTTGTTCCAAGGTTGTGCATACATCATTATTTACCTCTGTCCCACTTAGCCCATGCAAACCTGCCTAATTGTTCTCCCATCAGCCTTTTTCTTCCATTCTCCTCCCCCTTCTTATATATTGCCCCTCTTCCCAGCCCCCAAACTATCCTGTGTCTATTTCCTACCCTGTGCTCTACCTTCCCCTCCCTCCCCTCACCCTATCCCCCTCATCCCTCAAACCAGCAAAGAATCCCCCCCTTTTTATTATGGTTCTTTCTCTTAGCATACTTTTTAATATATTTATTTAAACCTATCACTGTTTGTTTTGTTTTTTCACCCTCTAGGAAATTTTATTTTCCATGGAAGTATGTCTAACTTTTTTTATTTTGTGTATCAAATATAAGATTAAAAAAGAAACATAATTTCATTTGAAGCATTATCAGAATTGGTGAAAGAGGATAATAGAATTGTATTTAATGTGGTATTGCAGGATAATGAATACACTGGACCACAAACTCAGTTTGAACCACAAGGTTGGCTGCTCAAACCTACCAGTGGCTCCTCAGAAACCCTAGATAGGGTCAGTATGCATTGGAACTGACTTGACTTGATAACAAAAGACAACATTTATGAAAGACAACCAATTATGCACATGGTTGACTTATTGAGTATCATATACATCTGATTTGTTCTCATAACTTTCTTAAATAAGATACACTATGATGGCTCTACTTCCCAGAGGTGGGTCTGAATAATATTTTGAGTTCAATGTGAATGATACAGTGCTTAAGTTCTTAGCTGGTAATTGAATGGTTGACAGTTTTAACCCATCAGCCATTCCATGGGAGAAAGATAGGACATGCTGCTTCCATATTGATTGCAGCTTTGGAAATTCCATGGTACTAGTTAGAGTCCTGGTGTAGCACTGTGGGTTAACGTGCCAGACTGCAAAGTCATTTAAACTGCAAGGTCTGCAGTTCAAGCTCACCAACAGCTCCTCAGAAACCCTATACAGCTTTGCTATGGGTTGGAATGGACTTGACGGCATTTAACAACAATGACAGTCTGTCTATACACTAGGGTCCTATGAAATCTAATCAACTCCACCACAATAGGTTTGTTTTTTATTTAGTTTTAATGTTTTCATTCCAGTGAATATAGACATATACACTGTTCAATAGGGGGCAATAATAACGTATTGTTGTTATTGCTAAGTGCCTTTAAGTTGGTTCCAACTCATAGTGAACTACCAACCTTTAGGTTAGAAATCCAGTGCTTATCCTACAATTCCATACCAAGTCTCTAGTAGCTATTTGTTAAGTGTGTCTAGTCAGTTCTGACTCATAGCCATCCTGTATAGGGTTTACAAGGAGTGGCTGGTGGATTTGAATTGCTGACCCTGTGGTTCAAACCAACCTTGAGGTCAAGTGCCGCACCAGGACTCTATTAGTTACAAAGTGGAAGAATTATTGACTTCCATGTCGGGGATCATGCACACTCATCATTTGTCAGTGGAAGCATATTTGCTGCCATAATGTTGAACAGCTTCAGCAAATTTTCCATATTAAAGCAGAGTAGGAAGAAAGTCTTGGGTATTTACTTCGTAAAATCAGTCAAGGAAAACCCTAGGAATCACAACAGTCTGATACACATCTGTTCATAAGGAGGGCATAGGACCAGACATTGTTTTGTTTTGTCATGTATGGTGTCACTATGAGTCGAACACACTTCAAAGCAGCTAACAACACCGACAACACTATGGTTTCCAAGAAGACTACAGCGCTATTCAGAGGGATGTCAGGGACACAGGCCTAGCCCTCCTGCAGATTACATTCTTTTTATCACATCTGTTACTGTTGGCCACAGCCTACTTATCAGAAGCATTTAATAATCATGCACATTCATAAGAAAAAAAGATTTATTTCCCTAAGTCAGAAGTTTCTATAATGAACTTTATCTAAATGTTAAATTCATTACCTCACAGACACTGATTTCTTTTTATTTTTAAAACAAGCTTCTTTGCTTTAAGAAAAGCTGGTACCTGAGATGCAAGAAGCTCATCTGTGGTTTTCGTTTTGTTATTACATGGTTCATAGAGCAGAGAAAAGAGGAGCCTGAAAATAAAAGATTTTTTGAAGCTTCTATTCCAAGGTGCATAATTGAATTTGGATTCTAAACCTAGGAAAAATATTTTTGGTAACTTTGTCTTTTACCCTAACTGGTATAGTGGTAGTAGTAGAGTATTTCACTGGTAAATTATTGAAAATGTGTTCTCTATCCATGCCATTCCAGATATTACACAGAATTTATATGATACTCTCTTGCCTATTAAAATTTTACACTTAAAGTCAATGAATTGTAAACTCATAAACAAAATAATAATTTAACAGTGCTTAGCTGGTAATTGAATGGTTGACAGTTTTAACCCATCAGCCATTCCATGGGAATGGATGAGAGAGAGAGATAGAGGAATAGAGAGAGAGAGAAGGGGTAACGATCAATCATTACATTGAGAAGAGCCATGCAAACTCTGATAGAATTAAAATAATATAATCTTATAAGATGATACAAAGAAAATTCAAGAGTGTGTGTGAAAGTCAGTAAAATGTACAAAGTAACTGAAAAAACATGACAGTAAAAAGGAAGGAGTGAAAAGCAGGGAATAAAAAGGCAGGAGTGACTTCAAAGGAGAACAGTTTAAAATGAAAATTAGAAGAGGGGAAAAGATTCATAGAAGTAGTAGAGAGGAAAGAATAAGAAGGAGAAAAGAAAACAGATTAAACATTGTATTTATTAAATCCAAGGTAAGTTTTAATAAGATGCCAATTGTTGTTAGGTGTCATCAAGTCTGTACCAACTCATAGAGGCCTTATGCACAGCAGAACGAAACACTGTCCGATTCTGGGCCAACCTCATTACTGTTGCCACGCTTGAGCCCATAGATGCTGCCAATTGGACAATCCATCTCATTGGGGTCTTTTTCTCTGACCCTCCACCTTACCAAACATGATATCCTTCTTCAGTGACTGCTCCCTCCTGACAATATGTCTGAAGCATGAGAGACGAAGTTTGGCCATTCTAGCCTCCAAGGAGTACTCTGGCTACACTTCTTCCAAAACGGATCTATTGGTTCTTTTGGCAGCCCATGGCACTTTTAGTATTTGCCTCCAACACCACAATTCAAATGCATCAATTCTTCTACAGTTTTCCTTATTCACTGTCTAGCTTCCGCATACATATGAGGTTATTGAAAATACAATGGCTTGGGTCAGGCTCCCCTTAGTCCTCAAGTTGACATCTTTGCTCTTCAACACTTTGAAAAAGGTCTTGGGCAGCAGATTTGTTTAATGCAATACTTTGTTTTATTTCTTGACTGCTATTTCCGTGAGTGTTGATCCAAGAAGAATGAAGTCCTCGACAACTTCAGTGTTTTCTCTGTTGATAAGAATGCCAATAGAAAGATATCAATATCAAAACAGCAATTCTATGTCCTCAAATTCCATTGTTTTTAAAAAACTTTAAATGCATTTTCATTTTAAGATAACCTACACTGTTGTTGTTTTCCCCTTTAAAAAAAATATAAAAAATGTCTCTGCTCCAAATAAATCAAGGTCTCAAGATAACATCTGTCTCATTTTTTCCAAGTCCTGGTGCTGTGTGGATGAAGAGCTGCAGCCAGGTAGGATGACAGTTGACAGGTCCAAATAATTGCCATATTTGTTAACATTTTTCCATATCTAAATGATCTTTGAAGAAAATCATATATGGGTTTACACCATCTTCACGATAATCCAGCAGAGCAAACATACCATCTGGATTCATGTTTCCATCAATAAAGAACAGGTTGTTTTTAAAATTAGCCAGGATGTGCTTGATGTGCTCTGCAACCCCTGTCATAAAGGGCTTTCTTTACTCTTTTTGGTTTCTGTTCTTCAAGTTTGCCTTTGAATTCATGTATTCTTTGATGAACTTCTTATAGACTTCTTTTGTGAAGCTGGTTTCCTGAAGGTGATGGTACACGACAATGTCAACAACTGCTGTGCTTTCGGTATATTCACTGTGGGTACCTTCAGCGGAGGCGTTGCCACCGATGAGCTAGTCATCGATGTTACCCTCTGTCCAGCTGTCCATCTTTCACTCTACTTCCAGGCACAGCCCGTCCGTGAGCTCCCGGATCTTGTAAATGTCGGAGAATATCTCTTCATGGCTGGTGAGGTCCGGGTAGATGTTGGAGGTTGGGGGCACGGCGTTGGCGCTGGCTTAGCAGGGGCCCAGAAATCTGAGCTCCTGAGGTGCAGCCAGGGCAAGTCTTGGGGGGTGAAAATAGTTAAAATACATTTTTGAACGAAAAAAGTTATGTTTACTTTGATCTCTTCTTGTTGCTGTTGTTCAGTGCTGTTAAATCGGTTATGACTCAGTGAACCTGTATAGGGTTTGAACTTTCAACATTGTGGTTGATAGTACGGTGCTCATCCTGCGGAACCACATTAGGAGTCCAATCTCTCCTTACTCTTCCAATATGTCTTGTTTTTTTATATGTGTGAATATGTGAACATGTATGGAATTATATACAATTGTAGATTCAAGTAATGCCTTTCCCAAGTAATGATCAATTATGTATCTATCTTTGTTACATATGAATATTTAAATTAGAATTTTCTCAGGAAACATGGAAGAGAACAGAGGAATTAATATTTACTTCAATTCCATAACTTGAGATTTGGAAAGAGAGATCTGATTTTTTTTTAATTAAATGTTTAATCATGTTTTACAACGGAGGAAAACCTCTGCTATTATATAATCCTGGACACCCTGGTAATGTAGTGGATTATGAACTGGGCTACAAACCATAAGGTCAGCAGTTTGAGGCTTTCTGCCCCCGGACAGATTTACAGTCTCAGAAACTCTTTCCAAGGTCACTATGGGTTGGAACTAACTTGATGACACGCAGTCACCATCATAATTAAAATTTCCTTATCAGAGAATTGTTGTTGTTGAATGCAATTGAGTTGGTTCCAATATATAGCTACTCCTGGGTACCAAGGAGTCTGTGGGTTTGAATCACCTTGTGGTTAGCAGTTCAGTGCTTATCCTACAATACCACACTGGGAAGAGCTGTCTGTAAACTGTATAATGTTAATATTGTTATTAAGTGCTGTTGAGTTAGTTCCGACTGACAGCAACCCTCTATGGGATTTCCAAAGAGCAGCTGGTGAGTTGGATCCACTGACCTTGCAGTTTAAACCAGCCTTGAGGTCTAGTGCTTTATTCCAAAATGTCACACAAGGCAAATGCAAAAAGAAACCAAGGCAGCAAACAGACCATAGGAAAAACAGAGAACATTTTTTTTTTTTTGCCTCCAGTGGTAACTGAGCTTTTATTTCATGGTAGCTCTGATCCAGAAGTTAAATGGTATTGCAAATGAGATATCTATATAATGTCATAAACAAAGTAATTTCAAGATGATCAGCTAAAGTGTCACAGAGTATTTTTTAATTAGTTATAAGACACTTTTAGGATTTTTGTTGTTATGTAATTAATACTTGCTAATGATTTAGGGTCAATATGATTAATAGGGCATGCTCTCTGCAAATTTGTTTTCTGT
Organism: Chrysochloris asiatica; assembly: GCF_000296735.1. Classification (NCBI taxonomy): domain Eukaryota; kingdom Metazoa; phylum Chordata; class Mammalia; order Afrosoricida; family Chrysochloridae; genus Chrysochloris; species Chrysochloris asiatica. The sequence continues at coordinate 122,254 of NW_006408891.1, read as the reverse complement.
GCTGAGGGAAGAAAAACTAAGTCTCAATAGTGCAAAAAATATTTAAGGTGAGAATAATGACTACATAAAAAGTAAAAAACAAAACCTGTCAAAAGAGTCTAGAGCAAGTCGAAAGTACTCCAGCTCTCCTACTGGATGTTGCCTTTGACAAGAAACAAGGGAAAAAAGCTTTGGCCACATTCACTGGAGATTTTAATTTGTTTTAGCAGAAGCACTTCCAGGATCACTGATTTGTGAAATGTGCCCAGAGCTGAGCCCCTAGCTGCACTTCCTAAGAACAACATATAATTACCCCCTTTGCCAAATCTGTTTAGTTATTATGGAATGCACACAATGAAAAGAGTATCTTTTGCCTCAGGACAAATTAAAACAAATATACAAACAACAACAACAAAAACAACTCAGTCTTTCTGAGTATTGGAAATTATAAGCAAGGTAACTATCCTCACAAAAATGCACAAGCTTAAACACCCTAGGAAAATATCCTTTCAAACTAGATGAATTCTTTCTGGTGCTAAGGTAGAAGATGATGCATCTGGAAGGACATTGTGTCTGTCATCAGAACTGGTGACTAAATGGAATGCAAATTTGAATTCTGCCTTCCAGACACTTGTGTCCTGGATGAATTAACCAATGTGGGATGAGATGAAGAGGGATGATTGGCTGAACCTCTTTTTCCTGCCTGCCAAAAGGACCAGCTGTCACTGCCACAACATAGAGCTGTTGCCTGTTCCCATTGGACCTGTGTGTGTCTGTTAGGCAGAGGGAAGAACCATTGAAAGAGATATAATTTCCATTTCCTCACCCATTCTTATTGGTGTTAGGTTCCCTTGAGTCAGTTCTGACTGATAGCAACCGTATGTACAACTGAAAGAAAGACTGCCTGGTCCTGAAACATCCTCACAATTTTTGTCATGTTTGAGCCTATTGTTGTAGCTAATGTGTCACTCTAACTCTGAGGATTTTCCTCTTTTACACTGGTCCTCTACTTTCCCAAGTATGATGTCCTTTTCCAGGGACTGGTCCCTCCTGATTACATACCCTATGTATATGAGTTGTAGTCTTACCATCATTGTGTATAAAAAGCATACTGTCTTCACCTTTTCTAAGAGACAGATTTATTTGTTCTTCTGGAGTTCCATGGTATATTTAATATTCCTTATCCACACCGAATCAAAGGCACTTAACAACAACAACAATCCACACCATAATTCAAATGCATCAGTTCTTCAGTCTTCATTATTCATTGTTCAACTTTCACATGCATGTGAGGTCTTCTATCTCAGTTCTCAGATATTTTCAGGGAAAGGTATGCCTGTTGGCTCAGTACAAAACACTTCGCTACACCATACTAATGTTGTGGTCAGTTTTCTTCTGTCTCTAAATGTATTATTGAATTAACAGAGGCTTCTAAAACTTTAATTGTGCTAAAAAAAATTAATAACATACAACAAAATACTTGTTTGAATATATCATAAATACATGACAGATGGACTCCCAGGCTGAAGAGAGTAGCTCAGAAGAGTCATGGTCGTGCAATGGTTAAGGCCTCAGGTATTAACCAAAAGATTGACAGTTGCAACCTTCCCAGGAGTTCTATGGGAGAAATGCCTGGTGATCTGCTCCTGTAAAGATTTCTGTTGTTGTGTGTTATCGAGTGAATTTCAATTTATGTCAATGCTATATGGTAGAATAGAACTTCCCCATATTGTTTCCTGTAATCTTTATGGTTCCACCACTCGGCAGTCAGTTTAAAATACTGCGGTGGCTTGTGAGTTGCTGTGATTCTGGAAACAATGTCACAGGTAGTTTAAATATTAGCAGGGTCACCCATGGTAGACAGGTTTCAGATGAGCTTTCAGATGAAGAAAGACTAGGAAGAAGGAGAAACAAATTATTTTCCAATATTTAGTCACTGAAAAACTTATGAATAGGAGAGAAACACTATCAGATATAGTGCCGGAAAATGAGCCTCTCAGGTTGGAACGCATTCAAAATGTGATGGGAAGAGCTGCCTCCTCAAAGTAGAATTGAACATGAAGATGCCAAAAGAGTAAGGCAGTGGGAGTAAAGCCCTTGGGATCTTTATTTGTGATGGGACATAACACAAAATGAAGAGAAACATAATATCCATTAATAATCAAAACATGAAATGTATGAAATATGAATCTAGGAAAATTGGGAAAATTCAAAAGTAAAATGGAATGCACCAGAATTGATGTCTTACACATTAGTGAGCTGAAATAGACTGGTATTGGCCATTTTGAATCTGACAACCACATGGATTACTATGCCAGGAATGAAAAATTGAAGAGGAATGTTGTGGCATCCATCGTCAAAAAGAACATATCAAAATCAAGGCACCTACAGGAAAGACCAGTTAATACCACTATTGTTCAAATTTACACACCAACCACTAAAGCCAGTGAGGATGAAATAAAAGAATTATACCAATCTCTGTAATCTGAAATTGATCAACCATGCAATCAATATGCATTGATCATTACTGGTGATTAGAATGAAAGGTTGGAAACAAAAAGGTCAGAACAGTAGTTGGGAAATATGGCCTTGGTGATAGAAATTATGCTGGAGATCCCATGATGTTGTTGTTGTGAAGTGCTGTTGAGTTGGTTCCCACTTATAGTGACCCTGTATGGGGTTTCCAAGGAGCAGTTGGTGAGCTTGAACCACCAACCTTGCAGTTCAAACGGCTTTGTAGTCTGGTGTATTAGCCCACAGCGCCATACCAGGATTCTGCAAAGGTAATGATTTATTCATTTCAAATACCTTCTTCAGACAGCATAAGAGACGATAATACACATGGACCTCACCAGATGGAATACATAGAAATCAAATGGACTACATCTGTGGGAAAAGTTGGTGGAAAAGCTCCATATCATCAGTCAAAAAAGTCCAGGGGCAGATTGTGTAACAGACCATCAATTGCTCATATACAAATTCAGAAAGATGCTGAAGAAAATGAAAACGAGTCCACGAAAGCCAATACACGACCTTGAATATATTCTACCTGAATTTAGACATCATCTTAAGAGCATATTTGATACATTAAACACTAAAGACTGAAGACATACAGGAACACATACATTTTGGATTCAGATAAATTCAAACTCTGTTATATGTGGTTTGGTTTCATAAATAGGATAAAGCCTTTATTTCATGTTTTAACAATGAAATAAAAAGCCAGAAAAAGATGAGTAAAGGAAAATAGGGTTAGCAAGTAGTCAGTACTTAATTATGTGGCATGCATGTTGCTATAATACTGGAAGCTATGCCACAAGTATTTTCAAATACCAGTAGGGTCATCTGTTATGAACAGATTTCAGCAAAGTTTCTAAACTAAAACATATTAGGAAGAAAGATCTTGTGATCTACTGCCAAAAATTAGCCAACGATAACCTGCACATCACTAGAGTGTATTAACCTATATAATGCTAAGCACCCTGGTCAAAGGCATTAAAAATGTTCTTAAGCATATCAGTAACTATGAAGATTGTGTAGGGTTAAGCAATGTTTCATTCATTTGCACACTGAGACGACATGAGTCATAGTCAACTCAATAACAATGAACAAAGTGTATTGGAGGCCACACAATGGTTGCAGAAATTTTAAGAATTCATTCTGACTAACAATTGCATTCAACATGTAAGCAAAAGTCTTAGAGGTTACAAAAACTTTATGCTCCTGTTTATTTTTACCATCACTCATCTGTCAGTTTGTCATACTGTGGTGACTTGTGAATCTAGGAAAATTGGAAATTGTCAAATGAAATGAAACTTATAAACATCGATATCCTACACCTTGGTAAGCTAAAATGATCAGGTATTGGCCATTTTGAATCTGACAGTTACAAGGCTTACTATTTTGGGAATGACAAATTAAATAGGAATGGTGTCCCATTCATCATCAAAAAGAACATATTAAGAGTAGCCATGAGGTACAATACTGTCTGTGACAGGATAATATCCATAAGCCTACAAGGAAAATGAGTTACTATCACTATTATTCAAATTATTCAAATGTATGCACCACCCAGTAAAAGTCCATTATGATGAAATTAAAGAACTCTATCAACTTCTTCAGTCTGAAATTGATCAAACATGCAAACTAGATGTATTGATAATTAGTGGTGATTGGAATGCAAAAGTTGGAAACAAAGAGAAAGGATTAGTAGTTAGAAAATATGGCCATGGTGATAGAAATGATGTTGGAGATCACATGATAGAATTTTGCTAGACCAATAGTTTGTTCACTAAAAATACCTTTTTTAAAAAAAGGTGATTATATACATGAATCTCACCAGATGGAATATGGTGGTGGTGGTTTTGTGCCATGGAGTCATACAGCAATCAAATTTACTATATTTGTGGGAAAAGATGAAGGGAAAGCTCCATATCATCAGCCTAAACAAGACCAGGGCAGGCTGTAGAAGAGACCATAAATTGCTCATAGGATAACTCAGGCTGAAGGTAAAGAAAATGAAAAATGTCCATGAGAGCTAGAATAGGACCGTTAATATATCCCACCTGAATTTAGAGGTCATCTTAAGAACAGATTTGATGCTTTAGACATTAAAAACCAAAGACTAGAGGAGTTGTGGGATGACATCAAGAAAATCATACAGCAAGAAAGCAAAAGGTCATTGAGAAGACAAGAAAGAAGGAAAAGACCAAAATGGATGTCAGAAGAGACTCTGAAACTTGCTTGCCAGACTAGAGATGCTAAGGCAAATGGAAGAAATGAGGAGGTACAACAGCTGAACAGAAAATTTCAAAGGTGAGCTCAAGAAGACAAAGTTAAATATTATAATGAAATGTGCAAAAGGCCTGGAGTTAGAAAACCAACAAGAACATGCTCATCATTTCTCAAGCTGAGGGAATTGAAAAAAAAATTCAAACTTTGACTTGCAGTATTGAAGGATTTTATGGGCCAAATACTGAATTATACAGAAAGCATCAAAAGAATATGGAAGAAATACACAGAGTCACTGTACCAAAAAGAAATGGCTAATGTTCAACAATTTCAAGAGGTAGCAGATGGTTGAGAGTCAATTATCCTGAAGGAAGAAATCCAAGGGGCACTGAAGTCATTGGCAAAGAACAAGGCAACAGGAATTGATGGAATAAAAATTGAAATCTTTCAACAAAGTGATGCGGCACTGACATCTATGCCAAGAAATTTGGAGGACAACTACCTGGCCTACTGACTGGAGGAGATCTGTGTTTATGCCCAGTCCAAAGAGAGGTGAGCCAACAGAATACGGAAGTCATCAGACAATATCCTTGATATCTCATGCAAGTAAAAGTTTTACTAAGGGAAATACAGAAATAATTGCAATCCTGCATTAACAGGAACTTCCAGGGCTTCAAGCTGGTTTCAGAAGACGACGTGAAACAAGGGATATCATTGCTAATGTCAGCTGGATCTTAGCAGAAAGCAAAGAATACCATAAAGATGTTTACCTGTGCTTTATTGACTACGCAAAGCCTTTTGATTGTGCAGGTCATGACAAGTATGGACAACATTGTGAGGTATGAATATTCCAGAACACTTAATTGTGCTCATGAGGAACTTAAACACAGACAAAAAGGCAGTTGTTGAAACAGAACAAGGGAACAATACATAGTTTAAAATTTGGAAAGGTGTGTGCCAGAGTTGCATTATTCCACAATATTTATTCGATTTGTATACTGAGCAAATAATCTTAGAAGGTGGATTATATGAAGAAAAAACATGGCACTAAAATTGGAGAACGTCATTAACAAACTGAGACATGTAGGTGATACAACCTTGCTTTCTGAAAGTGAAGAGCTTTCACAGCTTTCAGTATGGGTTGCACCTCAATTTAAAGAAAACAAAAATCTTCACCAGTATATCAATAAACAACATCCATATAAATGGAGAAAAGTTTGCAGTTGTGAGTGACTTCATTTTGCTTGGATCAAGCACCAACACTCATGGAAGCAGCAGTCTAGACATAAAAAGACGTATTTCATTAGACAAATCTGCTTCACATAAGCTCTTTAAAGTGTTAAAGAACAAAGATGTCATTCTGAGCACTAAGATGTGCCTGACTAAAGCTATGGTATATTTAATAACCTCATAGGCATTTGAAAGTTGGGTAGTGAATAAGGAAGACCATAGAAGAATTGATGCTTTTGAGTTATGGTGTTGGAGGAGAATATTGAAAGTGCCATGGACTGCCAAAAGAACAAATAGATCTGTGTTGGAAGAAGTACTGCCAGAGTGCTACTTGGAAGACAAGATGGTCAGACTTCATCTCTCATGTTGTAGTTGTTGTTAAGTGCTGTCAAGTCCATTTCAACCTATAGCGACCCTGAATAGGGTTTGCAAGGAGCAGCTGGTGAGCTTGAACCACCAACTTTTCAGTTCAAACTGTACTTTTCAGTCTGATACATTAGCCCACTGTGCCAATCATCTCTCATACTTCAGACATATTATCAAGAAGATCAGTCACTGGAGATGAATATCTTGTTTGATAAGGTGATGGGTCTGAGAAAAAGAGAAAGAGCCCCAGCAAGATGGATTGGCACAGTGGCAGCATCATGGGCTCAAATGTAGAAATGATTGTGAGGTTGGCCTAGTACTGGCTAGTGTTTCATTCTGTTGTGCATAGGGTTAGTACCAACTCAATGACACCTAACAACAGCAAAAATTTATTTTTACCTGATGTCTGACTCCTTCAGAGTAGTGCTTCACTTAACCAATATCTATTTTTGGTAAAATATATTTTCTTCTCTCCACTACACCTACTCTTTATTAGATTTTGGAGTATATTATCAAGAACCGATGGTACTTAAGGAAAAAGTCCAAACTGTATTGAAAGTATTGGCAAAAGGCAAGCTTGACGAAATATAAATTGAACTCTTTCAACAAACTGATGCAGCTATGGAGGTGCTCATCAAAAGGAGTCTTGGTGTGGCACTGTGGGTTAATGCGCTAGAGTGCAAAGCCATTTGAACTGCAAGGTCAGAGGTTCAAGCTCACCAGCTGTTCCTCGGAAACCCTATGTTGTTGTTGTTGTTGTTGTCAGGTGCCATCGAGTTGGAACAGACTCATAGCGACCCCATGCACAGCAGAACGAAACAATGTCTGATCCTAGGCCAACCTCAATACCGCTGCCACACTTGATGCCATCAATGATGCCACCTGGCTGATCCATCTCACTGGAGGTCTTCATATTTTCCTCTGACCCTCCACTTTACCCAGCATGACAACCTGTTCCCTCCTGACAACATGTCTAAAGTATGAGAGACGAAGCTTAGCCATCTTGGCCTCCAAGGAGCACTCTAGCTGCACTTCTTCCAAAACAGATCTATTGGTTCTTTTGGCAGTCCATGGCACTTTCAGTATTCTCCTCCAACACCACAACTCAAAGGCATCAATTCTTCTACGATCTTCCTTATTCACTGTCCAGCTTTCGCATCCATATGAGGTTATTGAAAATACCATGGCTTGCGTCAGGCACACCTTAGTCCTCAAGCTGACATCTATGCTCTTCAACACTTTAAAAAGTTCCTGTGCAGCAGATTTGCCCAATGCAATACGTCGTCTGATCTCTTGACTGCTGCTTCCATGAGTGTTGATAGTTGATCCAAGAAGAATGAAGTCCTTGACAACTTCAGTCTTTTCTCTGTTGATAAGAAACCCTATAGAGTGTCGTTATGGGTTGGAACCAATTTGACAACACTTAACAACAACAACTCACCAAAATGAACAAATTTAGAAGACAGTTACTTAGCCAAATAATTGGAAGAGATTCATATATTTGCCCATCCCCAAAAGAGGTGACATAACAGAATGCAGAAATCATTGAACAGTATCATTAGTATGACAGGCAGGTAAAATCTTGCTGAAAATAATTCAAAAACGACTTTAGCAGTACAGTGGTAGGGAACTGTCAGAAACTCTAGTTGGATTTAGAAGAGAATGGAACTAGGGATATCATTGCTGATGATCTTGGCTGAAATCAAAATGTATCAGAAAGATGTTTACGTGTGCTTTATTGACTATATAAACCTTTTTGACTGTGTGGATCATGGAAAGCTATGGATAACCTTGCAAATAATGAATATTCAAGAACAATTGTTTGATCTCATGAGGAACCTATACGTAGACCAAGAGGCAGTCATTTAAAAAGAAAAATGGGACACTGAATGGGTTAAAATCAGAAAATGTGTGTGCCAGGATTGTATTCTTCACTACATTTATTCAATCTGCATGCTGAAGAAATAATTGGAGGCAGACACCAGATTATCTGAAGAACATGGAATCAGGATTGGAAGAAGACTCCTTAACATGTAATATATAGATGATACAACCTTGCTCGCTGAAAATGAAGATGACTTTAAATACTTAGTGATGAAAAGTAAATCCCACAGACTTTGGTATAGATTACACCTCAATGCAAAGACAACAAAAGTCCTCACAACTAGAGCAGTAAATATCATCATGATAAATGGAGAAAGGATTGAAGTTGTGTAAGATTTCATTTTGTTTGGATTCACAGTCAACATTCATGGAAGCAACAGTCTCCAAATCCAATGACATATTGCACTAGGTAAATTGGCTGCACAAGACCTCTAAAATGTTTAAAAGCAAAGGTATCAGTTTGAAGACTGAAGTGTGCATGACCCAAGCCATGATATTTTCTATTGCCTCCTATGTGAAAATTGGACAGTGAATAGGGAAGACCATAGAACAGTTGCTGCATTTAAGTTATGGTGTTGGAGGAGAATATTGAAAGTACCATGGACTGCCAAAAGAACAAATGGATCTGTGTTGGATGAAGTACAGCCAGAGTGCTCCTTGGAAGCCAGAATGGCCAAATTTCATCTGTCATACTCTGGATATATTGTCAGGAGGGACTAGTCTCTGGAGAAATATATCATGTTTGGTAAGGTAAAGGGTCAGAGAAATAGTGGAAAACTCTCAGTAAGATGGATTGACAAAGTGGCAATATCAATGGGCTCCAGTGTAGCAACGATTGTGAGGTTGGCCCAGGACCAGGCAGTGTTTTGTTCTGTTCTGCATAGGGTTTCTATGAGTTGGTACAAACTTGATGGCGCCATGTGATAGTTGCACTGTGAGTAAGTAAGATCGTAGAAGAATTTGAGTTATAGTGTTGGAAAAGAATATTTAAAATACTGTGAACTGCCAGAAAAACAAATAAATCTGCGTTTGAAGAAATACAGCCAGAATGCTACTCAGGAGCAGGATTGACATGTTTTGTCTCTTATACTTTGAATATCTTTTTAGGATGGATGTGTCCCTGGAGTAAAACATCAAATTTGGTAAAATGCAGGCCCAGAAAAAAGAGTAAGACCACCGATGAGATGAGTTGACACTGTCCTCGCAGCAATGGAATCAAATGAAGCAACGATTTTGAGGATGGCACAAGACCAGGCAGTGTTTCATTCTGCTGTGCAGAGTCACTATGAATTATAGCAGATATGTTGGCACCTGGTAGCGTAGTGGTTACGAATCGGGCTGCAAACCTTAAGGTCAGTGGTTCGAAACTACCAGCCGCTCCGCGGGAGAAAGATGAGGCTTTCTACTCCCGTAAGGATTTACACCCTCGGAAACCCTGTACAGGGTCGCTATGGGTCAGAACCGACTCGAAGGCACTTAACAACAACAACAACAACAACAACAATAACACCCTATGAATATTTTTTTTAAAAAAAAGAAAAATAAGTTATGTATGCTCCTACCTGCCCTTTCCTATATCCTTCCACTTTCATATAATTGTGTCTAAAGCATTGCCCTGAGCACCTGTAGCAGACTACATGCTCTATGACCTTAACTATGCTAACAAAACTTATATGTAATTTTTAATTTATTCTCATAGCATGAATGAATGGATATATTTTGGATTAAAAGTCATCCGTGTTCCAATCTAAGTTTTACTTCTTTCTAGCTGTTTCTAGATGTGCTATTTTGAGCATAAAAATATAGTGATTCTTGGTTTCAGGTTCCACATCTATGGAGTATATTGTATGCTCTCACTCTTAGTGCTAAATGAGAAGATTTACATAACAATTCTTTGTACCATTTTGCACATGATAAGGTGAACAAACTCAAAAGATAGAAATTTCATTGGAGAATATGAAGACTAGCTGTTCCATTGCCTCGGGTAATAGGTATCAACATTGAAGCTGGGAAGAGTTACATAATTTGTCCAAGGTCACACATCTAATGAGTTATAGATCCATAAGTTTAGCCTAAGTATTCAGTCTATATCATTTTATAAAATTGCCTCTGATTATTGAAACTTCTCTGTGCAGTAGAGATAAATAAATAATGATATGAACCTGTGAACAAAAAGAGCATACATCTTGTGCTTTTTCCTCCTACATACTCTGGCCAGTGATATTAAGATACACATTTAGGCTTCCATTCTTACTCTAAATAGGTAAAATAATATTTTAGAAGTCTACATGATTATATTTTATTTTGCACTACTTATTTATTTTTGCTTTTATGAAAGGGTATGCCCTAAGGCATCATGTGAATTGATTTTTAGCTAAGCACAATATTTAACAGTAATGATTCCCCTTTTAAGCTCTCAAGTTTCCATAACAATATATCTTTTGTTTTTATACTAGTCTTCTTTTCGTTATATCTTCAAGGATGCATTTGATTATATAAAACTGCAGTAGGCATGATTATTATATACTCTACTTAGAATAGCCAGACTGCTATTGGAGGCTAAAAAAAGAGAAAATTTTCTATCATCAAGTATTAAAAACATAAAAATTCTAGCAATGTCATAACAAATGAATTAAAGGAAGCCACTTGAGAATTAAAATGGCAAGCCTGTCATTAACTTACCCTGAAGAAATTAAGGGGTCTTAGTACACGGAACAATGAAATATAATGCAATTCCTTCACTCTCAAGGTATATAGTGAGTTAAGAAAACTATGACCCTAAGACACTGTTTTATAATTTCCTTGTAAATAAAATATATTAAAAAACTCATTTATACAGCCATTAAATTATTTTATGTGCTGAAATTTAAGGAGAATTATTTACGTTACAACCAGTAGCAATTTGATACTGTATGTTGTTGCCATCAAGTCAATTCCAACTCATAGCAACCTTGTATGAGGTTTCTGAGGGGCAGCTGGTAAGTTGGAACTACCAATCTTGTGGTTCAAACCTACCTTGTGGTCCTACAGTGGCCAATTAGTCCTTAGTTACTAGCCAGTTTGGGGTTATACATGTAGCACAATTTCAAGTTTAATAGTAAAAATAGTTATAATTTAGCAAATGAGCTAAAACAAAATAACTGTTCTTCAGTTAATGATTCATAAAAAAAATTAAAAAAAAATTGTTAGGGAAATATTGTTGTTGTTAATAGCTGTCGAGTTGATTCTGACCCATAGTTACCCTGCATATGGTTTCCAAGGAGCTGCTAGTGAGCTTGAACCATCAAATTGTCAGTTCAAAATAACTTTGCAGTCCAGTGCATTAACCTAAAGAGCTATATCAGGACTCCTCAATAATCTGAACATATTCTTTCTTTGTGGGTATCACCCTACTATTTTTTTTAATCATTTAAGAAATCATATTGTAACAATTGTTTGAAACAGACACTTTTTAACTAGAAATAATCTTTATTTATCTGAATTTGTTCAAACTTACATGAAGAACAAGCAAATTCTAGTATTTTATTATTAGTAATCATTAGCCTGCGTTGTCCTACCATGGATTTAATCTTCACCAGAAATCCTGGTGTGGCCTGATAGGATAACCACTGGATCTCAAGGTCGGTTTTAATGGCAAGGTCAGCAGTTCAAACCCTCCAGCCACTTCAGAAACACTAAGCAGGGATGATCTGAGTTGGAAACAACTCCAAGCCTAAATAACAGTCTGTCCTGGTGTGGCACTGTGCAATAGGCACTGGACCACAAGGTTGGTTAGAACAACAAGGTCAGTGGTTCAAACTCACCAGCAACTCCTTGGAAACTATCCAGGGTCACCATGAGAGAGAAACAACTCTTCAGTACACCAACAGTGTGTTGAAACTAAGTGAAAGAGAACCACTAAATGATACAAAGTATCTAGATATGCTGAAAGCCATTTTCACTTCCACTGTTTGACACAGTCCCTGCAGGAGGAGAAACATCATGCAAAGCAGATGATTCTCTGAAGAGGCATCCTGTATCTCCTCTTTAGGATAACTCTGAATTCACTTGTAAAAATATATAATATTGCCATATTCACAGTCTTTCACTGTGAGCTTTGTGGAGCTTGGGAAGAAACTGGTCTGGCAACAATTGTTTCAGCTTCAATGGGTTGAAATCAAAGGGAATTGTATGAGCTACTCCAGTTCACAGAAAACCTAAGTACAAAATAACTGCATTTATGAGACCACAAAAGCAGATAACAAACTAAAGTAAAGCTGACCAACCCCTATAAACCTCACCGCAATCAATTACCAGCCAGAATTCACAAACTCCCACATTTCCCACAGCAATTAGCCAGGTTGGGCCTTATGCCTCACAGCTTCAAAAGAAAGAAACATAGAAACACTGTGGTTAAGCAATTTAATGAATACTTTAGAAAAACAAAATAATTAAGTAGATGTTAGTAATACTTTTTTCTATGAAAATAGTAGTACATTATGTAGGATAGAAGATTGATAATTATTTAGTAGAAACAATAAAGTCGTGTAGGCATTGATGATTAATAGAAACTTATACTACTAAGAAGATGTAATCAGGGGTCTGATAAGTGGAAATTATTTGTGTAAGGATTAACTTAATCTGTTAGTGTAAATAAGAAGAAACAATTTATCACTTACATGGGAGAGGAGATGAAGGTCAGTTTGAACATCACAGAAATATTTTTGTTAAGGTTGTCTAATCACCGGGTAAAAGAATGTTGTGGTTAAAACTGTGTAATAATTCAAAGAAAGATCAAAGTATCAATTCATTATGTACTATGTAATTTTAAGTATAAAAATAAAGACTTGCTGAGCTGGGAGAAAGAGCTCCATCAGCCGACTAAGCAGAGACTCTTCCCTTGCTCTCATTTTCCCTGACTCCGCATCTTCTCTCGTATCCTGCGACCCCGCGAGAGCTGGACTCCCACATATATATACATATAAATTATAGCTATTCTAACAGAACAAATGTGCTGAGCCCATTGCTCCCAAAGATAGTCAGGTGATGCTTTAAATTTAAAAGTTGACATTTCATTTCAGTTCTGGAAGAAAAAAAAATATTCGCTAAGTAGAAATCTGGTAGCGTAGTGGTTACGAATCGGCCTGCGAACCTTAAGGTCAGCGGTTCGAAACTACCAGCCGCTCCGCGGGAGAAAGATGAGGCTTTCTACTCCCGTAAGGATTTACACCCTCGGAAACCCTGTACAGGGTCGCTATGGGTCGGAACCGACTTGACGGCACTTAACAACAACAACAAAGTAGAAATTGAAGTGATACAATGTGGGATGGGATACAAAAATATCTTCCAGATAGATGGAACAAGGTTCAGAATGCTGGATACCATTTCAGGGATAGGTTGGAAAAGGCTGTGGAAGATACAATTGACCTGGATAAATACTTTTGGAATATGATTCTTCCCATGTCACTTGTGTTTCCGAACATTTGTGAAAAAAGAAATAGATTTTCATAGGGTAACTGCAAAGAACCGTAATACTTCACAAAATAACAAGAAAATCAAGATCCATGAAGATCATGGAAACATTAAAACTAAGAAGAAACTGGCAAGAAAGAACACTAAAAACATGAACTCAGCACAGGAAGGCATGCAGAGCAAAGGAACTAGCAGCACCACAAAAAAACTAGCATAATGAGAGCAATTAATCCATACATATCGAAGGAACTCTAGTAGCATAGTGGATACAAATTGGGCTGCTAACCTCAAGGTTGGCAGTTCGAAACTACCAGCAGTTCCACAGGAGAAAGATGAGGCTTTCTGCCCCCGTAAAGATTTAGGCCATGGAAATCCTAAAGAGTCACTATGAGTCGGAACCAACTCCATGGCACTTACAAACAACATCAATAATTACATTGAATGTTAATGGATTAAATGCACCAGTTAAAAGACAGAGAATATCAGAATAGGTAAGAAAACAGGACCCTTCAGTATGCTGCTTGCAGGAAACACACGTTACGCAGAAAGACAAAAACAGATTAAAAGTTAAAGGATGGAAAACAATATACTAAGCTAATTGCAATAAAAAATGAGCAGGAGTAGCAATACTAATCTCTGATAAAATGAACTTTAAGGCAAAAGTCAGCATAAGAGATAAAAAAGGACACTATCTCATGATTAAAGGGTCAATAGAACAAGACAACATAACCATAATAAATATCTACACTCCCAATGAAAGAGCCCCAAGATTTATAAAGAAAACCATACTAGAATTGAAGAAAGAAATAGGCAAGTCTACAATAATAGTGGGAGAGTTTAATACACCATTTGTGAAAAATGGTAAAACAACCAGAACTAAACTTGACAAAGATACAGAGGAACTAAACAACATAATCAACCAGCTTGCCCTGATAGACGTGTACAGAGCATTCAATCTATGAACAGCACAATACACATTCTTTTTCAGTGTCCATGGAACATTCTCCAGAATAGACCATGTCTTAGGCCACAAAAGAAGTCTTCATAAATTTACAAACATCAAAATACTACAAAGCATCTTCTCAGACCACAATACTATAAAATTAGTAATCAACAATTGGAATCAAGGAAATAAAGTCAAATACATGAAAACTGAATAACACCCTGCTGAAAAGCAACTTGGTATTAGAAGAAATAAAACGTGAACTCACAAAGTTCCTAGAAACTAATGAATAAGAAAACATAACCTGCCAAAATATTTGGGACATGGCTAAAGCAGTGCTGAGAGGACAATTTATTGCAATAGATGCACACATCCAAAAAGAAGAAATAACCCAAATGAACACATTAACACACCATCTACAACAGTTAGCAACAGATCAACAAAGTGAGCCTGCAGTCTCCAGAAGAAAAGGAACAATAAAGATTAGAGCAGAAATAAATGAGGTAGAAAACACAAAAACTATAGAAAGAATCAACAGGACAAGAAACTGGTTCTTCTGTCAATGGCAGGGTTGATGAAAGGAGATGGAGATAGCACTCATGTAGCCCAAAAGTGAATAACTGCTACCAGGACTGACTATGAGGGTTGGAAATGTAAAGGTAGTTGGTTTGTAGCAAAAGAAGGGGAATGATTGACTTTGCAGTCCAGGAGTGGACGACACTGAAACCATCAAGAAAGAAGAGCAGAGTGCAGGACCCTAGCCAGAGAAATAGTGACTCCAGAGATGGAGGCACAGACAATGACATGGAAAGAGGGGCAGGCTTGCAGGGTATACCCTTTGGTTGGTTGATGATATAGGGAGGGAATTGTATCCAAGGCAATGAAAGGATATACGATAG
>NW_006408891.1:103925-105534 GCF_000296735.1 Chrysochloris asiatica | reverse complement strand
TGCCAAAACAACCAATAGATCCGTTTTGGAAGAAGTGTAGCAAGAGTTCTCCTTGGAGGCCAAGATGGCCAGACTTTGTCTCTCATACTTCTGACATATTGTCAGGAAAGACCAATCACTGGAGAACGATATCATGTTTGGTAAAATGGAGGGTCAGAGAAAAAGAGCA
Organism: Chrysochloris asiatica; assembly: GCF_000296735.1. Lineage (NCBI taxonomy): Eukaryota > Metazoa > Chordata > Mammalia > Afrosoricida > Chrysochloridae > Chrysochloris > Chrysochloris asiatica. The sequence goes on along the minus strand of NW_006408891.1, from coordinate 105,365 downwards.
AGGCTCCCAATGAGATGGATTGGCTAAGTGGTAGCATCGATGGACTCAAGAGTGGCAACTGTTGTGAGGTTGGGCCAGTATCGGGCAGTGTTTCATTCTGCTGTGCATAAGTCACTATGGGTCAGTACTGACTCGATGGCACTTAACAACAACAAAAACAACCTAAACTTCAGTTTGAATTTGCATATGAGTAATTCATGGTCTGTTCCACAATCTGTCCCTGGCATATTTTGACTGATGATATGGATCTTTTTCATCATCTCTTTCCTCAGATGTAGTCAATTTGATTTCTATGTATTCCATCTGGAGAAGTCAATGTGTATAGTCATCTCTTATGCTGTCTAAAGAAGATACTTGAAATGAACAAATTGTTAATTTTACAGAATTCTATAATGTGATCTCCAGCATCATTGCTAATACCAAGGCCATATTTTCCAATGACTGATCCTTACTCTTTGCTTCCAACCTTTGCATTCCAATCACTGCTAATGATCAATACATCCTGACTGCATATTTGATCAGTTTCAGATTAAAGAGATTGGTAGAATTCTTCTATTTCTTCCTCACTGGCTTTTGTGGTTGGTGAGTAAATTTGAATAATAGTGGTAGTAACTGGTCTTCCCTGTAGGCGCATGGATATTATACTATCACAGACAACACTGTACGTCATGACTGTTCTGTATATGTTCTTTTTTGACAATGAATGCAACACCATTCCTCTTCAATTTGTCATTCCATGCATAATAAACTATGTGGTTGTCAGATTCAAAATGGCCAATACCAGTCCATTTCAGCTCACTAATGGCAAAGATATCAATGTTTATGTGTTCCATTTCAGTTTTGACAATTTCTAATTTTCCTGGATTCATATTTCATACATTCAATATTGTGTTTATTAGTGGATGCTTACAGCTGTTTTTCTTCATTTTGAAAACAGCAACAGGAATTGATGGAATAAAAAAAGAAACCTTTCCAGAAAGTAAGGTGCCACAGGAAGCATTCACTCATCTATGCCAAGAAATTTGGAAGACAACTGTCAGGACAACTAATGGGAAGAAATCTTTATTTTACCCATTCCAGAGAAGTGACCCAATGGATTGTGAAAATCTTTGGACAATCTCTTTGATATCCCATGCGAGTAAAGTTTTAAGTAAAGGTAATACAGAAACAGCTGAAAGCATACATTGACAGAGAACTTCCAGATGTTCAAGCCAGATTCAGAATAGGCCATGGTGGAATGAGGGGTATCATTGCTGATGTCTGATCTATGCTGAAAGCAGAGAAAAGTAGAAATATGTTTACCTATGCTTTATTGACTATGCAAAGGCTTTTGATTGTGTGGATCATGACAAGTTATGGACAACATTGTGAAGTATGAGCATTCCGGAACACTTAGTTGTGCTCATCAGGAATCTGTACATGGCCCAAAAGGCAGTTGTT
>NW_006408891.1:91199-101858 GCF_000296735.1 Chrysochloris asiatica | reverse complement strand
TTGTGTCCTGTGTTGAACGATTAATCACATTTCACTTCTGTACCCCGTCTTAATAAACCCCGCCTTCCTTTGTGTAAAGCTCCTCCCTGAAATAAAATGGGAGTGCAGACCGAAGCCCTCATGCATTACGACTGACATGAGAGGCGTTACAGCTGGCAAGGCATGTGTTAAGGTTTGCAGGGCGGTGCTTTACTGCCTGCAGGGGTCACCATGCCGGTAGTCCAGGGTCTGCCTGCCAGTGTCGCATCCACTCTGGTTTCAGGGTGTTTTGTGTTCTCTCTCTTTGCGTCTTTGTGTGTGTTCTTTCTCTGTCTCTGTCATCGCCAGATCTCCCAACTTCGTGAATCGAACCCCCTTGTTGAGGCAGGTCCTAATCAAATTATTCCAGAATATAGAAAAGGATGGACAACTCCCTAACATATTCTATGAAGAAAGCACAACCCTCATACCAAAACCAAGGAAGGATATCACTAAAAATGAAAATTATAGACCGATTTCCTTCATGAGCATAGATGCAAAAATTCTCAACAAAATCCTAGCCAACAAAATTCAACAAAGCATGAAATAAATAATATATCATATCCAAGTGGAATTCATATCAGGGATGTAAAGATGGTTCAACATTAGAAAAACAATCAATGCAATCTGCCATATATAAAAAAAAAGCAAAATAACCACATGATCACATATATTTATGCAGAAAAGGTATTTGACAAAATCCAACATCCATTCCTGATAAAAATATTCAACAAAATATGAATTGAAGGGAAATTCCTCAGCATGATTAAGAGCATAAATACAAAACCAACAGCCTACGTTACTCTCAATGGAGGGAAACTGAAAGCCTTCCCTCTGTGAACAGTAACCAGACAAGGATGCCCTTTGTCACCACTCCTATTCAATATTGTGCTGGAAGTCATAGCCAGATGTATACGTCAAGACAGGGAAATTAAAGGTATCCAAACTGGCAAAGAGGAAGTAAAACTCTCTGTTTTCAGACAATGATGATCCTCTACATAGCAAACCCCAAAGATTCTCCAAAGTGGTAGGGTACAAGATCATTATATAAAAATCATTTGGATTCTTCTATACTAATGACAGCACTGAAAAGGAAATAAGGAAACCAATATCATTTACAGTAGCCACCCAAACGATAAAATATTTAGGAATAAATATAACCAAATAAACAAAGGACCTATACAAAGAAAACTACACAACAACAACAACAACAAAAAAAGAGAGACTTACAAAAGTGGAAGAATTTGCCATGCTCTTAGATAGGAAGACTTAACATTGTGAAAATGTCAATACTACCCAAAGCAATCTACATATGTAGTGCAATCCCAATACATATTCCAATGACATTCTTCAAAGAGATAGAAAAAATAAATACAAACTTTATATGGATAGGAAAGGACCCAGGATAAGCAAAGCACTGCTTAAGAAGAATATTATAGTTTGAAGCCTCACACTCCTTGATTTCAAATTTTACTACAAGGCTACAGTGGTCAAAACAGCCTAGTACTGGTATAATGAAAGACACATAGGAAAATGGAACAGAATTGAGAATCCAGAAATTATCCAATCCATATACAGCCAAATGATATTTGACAAAGGGCTTTAGTAAGTTTCATGGGGAGGAAATAGTCTCTTCAACAAATGTTGTTGGCAGAACTGGAAATCGATACACAAAAAGCTAAACAAGACCTTTACCTCTATCCATATAGAAAAAAACTAACTCATCATGGATTAAGATTTATATGTGAATCCCAGATTTATAAAAATGATCGATGGGAAAACAGGGACAAATTTAAGAGTTCTAATACAGGGCACACACAGACTATTAAACGTTGAGAAAATTGCACACACAAAAGAAAACAAAATACACTATTGTGACATACTAAAAATTAGAAACTTATGTACATCAAAAAACTTCACCAAAAGAGTAAAAAGGGAGCCCACAGAATGGGAAAAGAAAATATTTTGCAATGACTTATCAGACATGGGACTTTTTTTTCCAAAATATATAGGAAACTACAATATCTGTACAAGAAAAAGACAAAAAAAAATTAAAAAATGGGTACAGATCATAAACAGAAATGTCACCAAGGAAGACATTCAGGCAGCCAACAAACATATGAAGAAATGTTCACAATCATTAGCTATTAGAGAGATGCAAATCAAAACAAAAAAGAGATATTATTTAACACCTGTAATAAAAGCAAACTTCAAAAAAGCAGAGGACATTAAATGCTGGTGAGGATGTGGACAGACTGGGACCCTCTTACACTACTGGTTGAATTGCAAAATGCTCCATTGGAAAACAGTTTGGTGCTTCCTCAGAAAGCTGGAAATAGAAATACCTTATCATCCAGCAATTCCTCTACTTGGCATTTATCCACAAGAAATACAAGCCATAATAAGAGTTATGCACACAAATATTTGTAGCAGCACTATTTACAATAGCAAACAGATGCAGACAACCTAAATGCCCATCAATGGAAGAATGGTTAAACAAACTCTGGCATATATACACAGTGAAATAGTATGCTACCTTGAAGAATAACAAGGGAACTTTAAGCCACCACATAACATGGTTGAATCTAGAGGACATTATGCTGAGTGAAATTTTTCAGTCACTAAAGGAGAAATATTGCATAAGACCATTATTGTAAAAACTTAAGAAAAGATACCCATGCTAAAAGGAAGAAAAATGAAAAAAGGAAAAGTTCTTTGTTGGGTACCAAGGACAGAGGGGAGTGAAGGGACAGAAGGGATAGACACATCACAGTTCAGGTGTTAGGGTGGGCAATACACCAGAAGGTGGAGGAGGACAGAAGAATAAGGTAAATAGGAGAACACTTATGCAGGTTTGCATGGGCTAAATGGGGAGAGGTAAATAGTGATGAATGCTCAATCTTAGAGCAAAAGGGCTCTGATATACAGGGATTGATATATAGTCTGAATTGGTAAAAGAGGGGAAATAATGTTAAGATGCTTGACTGTCTTATGAATATTAGTTTCCCTTGCCTACTACTATGAAATAGATACTTGAGTGGGATAGAAATGAATATCAGGGAACATGATTATAGAAAATTTGTAAGCCTTCCTTCAGCCTTTAACTGATTGAAATACCTTAAATGGGTGCTAGAACCTGCCCAGTGAAAGAGGCTTCTTACAGAGCCTTAGTTAGAATCCTGATCCCCATCCACAACCTTCTGAGATGGGAAATTCCCACTTGAAAACATAAGTATACCATCCTGGAGCAGCTGGGGGAACAGAAGATAATTCTTGAAAGAAAGACCAGCAGGGAAAAACAAAAACAGCAGTCTGATTGGCAACTACAAGAACAAGCAAGTTGTTCGCTAAGGAGCCATCCAGGTAAGTAATTGAGTCCCTCTAGGACAAATCCCCTCCCAAGACTGAAACTCAAAGGGAATACACAAGCAGACATGAAATCTTTCTGGTGACCACATTGGTCTACTGTTTTTAAAAACAACATAAAAGCTGAGTATACACATGCACCTCAACACTTGGAATACACAGAAATAAAATTAACTAATTCTGTGGAAAGAGTCAGTGGGAAATCTCCATAACATTAATTAAAACAAGACAATAAATTTCTAATTCTAGCAACTGGATTATATGAAGAAAAATGTGGCATCAGCATTGGAGGAAGACTAATTAACAACCTACGATATGCAGATGTTACAACCTTGCTTTCTGAAAGTGAAGAGGACTTAAAATACTAATTAATAAAGATTGAAGAACACAACCTCAGGTATGGATTGTACCTCCATCTAAAGAAAACAAAAATCCTCACCATTTTACCATTATCAAGATAAATGGAGACGAGATTTAAGTTGTAAAAGACTTTATTTTGTTCAGATTCATCATTAATACTTATGGAAGCAGCAGTCAAGAAGTCAAATGATATATTGTATTAGACAAATCTGCTTCATATAACCTCTTAAAAGTGTTGAAGAGCAAAGATGTCAGCTTGAGGACTAAGTAGCGTCTGACCCAAGTCATGGTATTTTCAGTAACCTCATATGCATGTGAATGCTGGACAATGAATAAAGAAGACTGTAGAAGAATTGATGTATTTGAGTTATGGTGTTGGAGGAGAATATTAAAAGTATCATGGTCTACCAAAAATAAAAACAAATCTGTGTTGGAAGAAGTACAGCCAGAATACTTCTTAGAAATCAGGATGGCCAGACTCTGTCTCCCATAATTCAGACATGTTATCAGGAGGGACCAATCCCTGGAGAAAGACATCAAGCTTGGTAAAGTGGAGGCTCAGGAAAAAAAGAGGAAGACCCCAGTGAGCTAGATTATCACAGTGTCAGCAGCAGTGGGCTCAAGTGTTGCAACTATTGTGAGGCTGACATAGGACCTGGCAGTGTTTCCTTCTGTTTTGCTTAAGATCACTGAGTCAGTACCAACTCGACAGCACCTAACAATAACAATACATTCACTGAAATATATGTAAGATTCCATTTAGGCTCTTTTGGCCTTATTTCACTTTCATCAGTTTTAACTTGAACTTGCATATTGTGAAGTGGCTGTGCTGTTCCTCAGTCAACACCAGGCATAATTTTGTCTGATGGTATTGAGCTTCTTCATATTTTCTCTCCACGTATTGTGTCTATCGTTTCCTCTGTATTCCATTGGCAAGATCCATAGACGTAGTCAGAGTTTAGGTTATTTTCAAAAGCTATTTGAAATGATTAATTCATTTTTATTGCAATTTTTTTTCCAAATGATCTTTGTTATCCTTTCTATCACCAAAGCCATGTTTTCCAACTACTGATCATTTTTCCTTGTTTCTAACTTTTTAAATTCTAGTCACCAATAATTATCAGTGCATTTTGATTGCCTGCTTGATCAATTTCAAACTGAAGATATTGATAACATTTTTTAACTTCATCATTGGCTTGACTAATTGGTATACAAATTATAACAAAATCATAGACATTTTGATATTAAATAAGTATTATCAAAATATGAAGTAATTGTTTCTTGACTTATCCTGTCTATGCTGTTGCTATTAGGTGTTGTAGAGTTGGTTCTGCCTCACACTGACCCTATGCACAAGAGAATGAAACACTGCCCATTGCTGCTCTATTGTCGCAAATGCTGCTATGCTTGAGTTCATTGTTGGTGCCAATGTACATGATGTTCTTTTCCAGGGACTGAGCTCTCTAATAAGTCCAAAGTATAAGAGATGATGTCCATCCATGCTGACTTCCAAGGAGCATTCTGCTTGTACTTCTTCCAACACAGATTTGTTTGTTATTCTGGTTCCTTTAACACACTTCTCAAACACCATAACTAACATGCTGTCAGCAGCCCATACACCCACCGGACAGCTTCAAACAGAAGGAGAGGGCCATGTCCACCACCTCCGTCCCCAGCCAGGCAAACTGAAGAGCCCTTTCCTGAATAAGCAGCTCACCCAACCAGAGACCACCCTTGTCATCAGGGAACCCACTCCTGCCTCCTTGAGACCCAAGACAGAGCTCCTCAGGGACCAGGGGCCCACTATCTTTGAGTCTGTAGTGCCGGTGGAGGAGGAGGCTGTCTACCAGGAACCCCCGGAGCAGGAGAACCTCTACGAGGAGCACGGGCTGGTACCGCAAGAAGAAACTGGCTCTGAGTTCACCACTACGAGCAGGAACCAGGACTGCATGGGAAGAGGCTTTGTGCCCGGGACCTGTACGACTACCAGGCAGCGGATGACACAGATCTCCTTTGACCCTGAGAACCTCATCACTGGCATCGAGGTGATTGATGAGAGCTGGTGGTGTGACTATGGGCCAGATGGCCACTTCGGTATGTTTCCTGCCAACTACGTGGAGCTCATTGAATGAGGACAGCTGTGTGTGAAGTCCCTGCCTTCCTCCCACAGCAGGACACAACCTCCTCTTTGCTGGAGAAGCGGTACAAATGCTGGGTGTCACTCTTCCAGCAGTCAGACCCCTGGACGAGGCCTCAGACAGAATCCCCATTCAGCAATAACCTGGTGACTTCTGCCTGAAGAGAGTGCAGGAGGGGACACTGGAGGCTGTCCCCACAGGCCAAGTGGGACCTTGTTAGCTCAGGCAGGGACCTTGTTAGGGGTGCTGCCCCTAACAAGGATCCATATTGTAATACCAGACTTTCCTATGCAATCAGGTAATAAGAGAAAAATATAAAGAATATAGGTGCATCAAACTCCTTTGCAGAGTCAAAAAACTAAATACATAATCAAATGAAAATTAAAATATCTGAATGCTTCTTGACATATTTTGACAAAAATGAGAAGTGGTTGTTTTGTTTTGTTTTTCTAAGATGGACAAAATTAGGAAAGAATGGGATTCTGAATTCATACTTCAATTACCTACTATTTCCAGCCTTCTAAAAGAATTCCTAAATCACATTTGTTTGAGAAGTAAAATACACTGGTAACATGAAAATTAAAATGAATATTTGCATATGCCTTATGTTACTCTGCGGTTTATTTAAGACCAGAGATTTCAATAAGAAAAATCATAATTTTAAATAAAACACTCACAAAAATTAAGTCCTGATAAGTCATAAATTATACAATTTCTATCATGAATAGCTCATGTATACCCAAAGCAATTTTCATCAATCATATCTGAGAAGTTTGACAATATATCTCACCTTTAAAAATAACCTTATGTCACCATTGTAAATCTTATATTGAAAAAAGGAAAGAAATTGTCATTCCTACAAATCACCTAAAATAAATGCCAAGGCCAGAAATGAACCATAGAGTAAATATGTGTTTGGTTGATAAGATTTTAAAGGCATCTCTTTTATACTCAAAAAACAAAAAAACTCAATATTTCCCTCATTTAATTTTTAATCATTTCTCAAAGATTATTAATAAAACTTTTGCATACCATTCATAAGTATTCCAGGCCTCTGGGATTTAACAGTGGAGATTTATCACCCCTTCTAGGGATCTGGGCCTAGAGACATAAATTTATTTTAAATGGATGGGTACTTGTACAGTAATCTTCCTTATTGAGGTTTAATTTCTTTTTAATGATGTTTGCTTTAGCATTTCCTGTTTTAATGTCAATTTTCTTGGTTGAGAATTCAGAGCCTAAATAGTCCTGCTTTCTTTGCAGTATATAACTCAGTTCCTACTTGTTATCTCTTTTTTATTTAAAAAAAAAAATTCAGTTTCCCTCTCATGAGTATAAAATTGCAGTCCAAAAATTTGTGCTAAGTCAAAGTTATATGCATCATTAGTTTTTATATCACTTACATTATCTTATTTCTGGTTTTTAAATTTATTCATAGCTATCTCTCTCTCAGAATCCTGGTATGGCATGATAGATAAGCACTGGATTGCTAAACACATGGTCAGCAGTTCAAACCCACCAACCACTCCTCAAGAATCCTATACTTGGTCAACATGAGTCGATACTGACTCTATCACACTTAACAACAATGTCTACCTCTCTTTCATTATAGATACTTCTTTATAAACCTGTGTTCTTTAGAAAATCTTCTGTGCAGTAACTTTTATTCTCCAGATAGTACTTCTGTGAGCTTCCTTTGTATCCTTACATTTGTTCAATTATATATATTTTTAATGCAACGATTCCTTTAAAATCTTATTTATGCTCTTTTACTGATTTTATTTTTTTAATCATGTTTTTAAATTTTAAAATAAATGAATTCATCCAATCTACTCTCTAAATTCCCTTTCTTATTTTGAACTGCCTACCTTGCAGCTCAAACTGACCATGCAGTCCAGTGCATTACCCTGCAACACCACACCAGGACTCCACTCAAGGCATTAGAGCAGCCTATCGACTCCACAGCATATAACTACCACTACCATATTCCAATTATATGTCTTAAGTCTAGATTTTAAATGTCTGTCTGATAAAAGAGAGAAAGACAAGAAATAATAAAAAAGCACAAGTATTAAAAAAAATCTATATTCTGGATGCGGTACCTCAAGCGTCCATAATAATATACAGCTTCTTTTCTATTCTCTTCCTATGTCAACCCTAGGTTTCCAGATGATTTAGCATTAAAAAGACTCTAATGAAAATTATCACCCACCTGCCTCAAATACAAGTAACACCTATAAGTCAATTCATAGTAGCACTGTTATGCAGTAAAAAGGCTTTTGCAGCAAAAATATTTTAAACTGTTATTGCTATATTATTAATCTGCTTCATACTTTTTCTGAAGTTTGACAGTGAACAGACTAAACTGACAAACCTCTTTCTTGTCTCCATCATCCCAAAAGACAACTGTGAGAGGAGAGGGAAAAGGAAGCAGGAATAGCACATTTATAATTATGTTTTCCATTCTGCACATCTGTTTTACTTAAATAGACCTTGTCTTCCTGGTGGGTGTTTGCATTGGTTCTTAAAGTTCAGCCTCCTGGGGCTGGCATTAATGACTTTCCCATAATCCCTATTTTCCTAAAGGCAATGGACAGAGAACTTCAATGGGACATTAACATCTGAATAGGTCAGGAGTTCTGATATTTAGAGTGCCAAGGGTTTGTAATATTTATTCATTTAATTATGAATCAAAAGTGTCTGGGCTTTTATCAGCATTTGAGACTCACATTCAATTTGAAGTCTCCTCTCTGAAATAAACTAAATAAAATAGTTATCACATGTGTTATTCAAACAGTATACTGTATATATTTATATGAGTGTAATGCACAACTCAAAACTTCTTTCTGTGGGGGTCAAATCTATGATTTTATAGAGTGGTTCCTGACCACATAATTTTCCTATTCCTGCCTATACACTCTTTTCATGAGCAGTCATATTTTAAGGGGTTTGTCACAGAAGTCTCTAGTTACTGAATCAAACATTAAATAGACAGCAAGAACAGAGATTGGTTTCTCTGTGAGTACCACTATTTTACTATCATTAATCATGACAGTTTTGTGATTTTTTTTTTTTTGGTCATATTTTGTGGCCTGAGGAATCTGCAATAAAGAAATAAATAAAAAACATAAATTATCTCATTTGCAAAAGAAAAAGAAAGATGAACTAAATAAGAGTGAATTGATATGTTTCAATGCATTTATTTGTAATTGACACTGAAGGCACTCTGATGGCTAGTGAATAAACTTATTGGGCTGCTAACCACAAGGTCAGTAGTTTGAATTAACTGGCCTCTCCATAGTAGAAACACGAGACTTTCTGCTCCACTATGAATTTGAGCCAACTTGACAGCACATAACAATGTTTGCTGAACACTTGCTATATATAAGATATACTCTCAATGTGGTATAAAAATTTATACCTATATATTAGGCAATATGTATAAAAAATCATAGTTTGACTCTCTTTCTATATATAACTGTCAACATTTTATCTAACTTTTAAATATCTTTGTGTCAAATCTATAGCATGAAAATTATGACAAGGTGGTGAATTGAAGGATTCAAACAAGATAAAACATTTTAGAATTTTACTAATACCTGGATTATCTGGGATTGAAAATAAGGATGCTTAGATGTATGTTGGTGCAAAAATGGCAGCACAGGGAAATCTGACTTCCTTTATCTTCAAGAGGGGAAGGAAAGAAAATCATCATCATCTTCAGTTCAAAGCTGATTTCTATGAAGTAGAGGACAGGCATACTTCATCTCTTCAATCATTTTACCAGTTATGACACCAGCCATTCCTCCCATGACACTCACAACTTCTCTTCTGGGTTTGATAATTCATTGCACTGGTCACATAGAATTCACAAACAATACTCATAATTATGATTTTTATTAGGCAATTAGGAGTCCTTGTATGGTAGAGTAGGGTATACATTGGATTGCTTCTCCTAGGAAAGCTTATAGAAGGTTGGTATGAGTTGGAACTGACTAAATAACAATTGGCCAATACCAGTCCATTTCAGCTCACTAATATCTAAGATATCAATGTTAATGTGTTCCATTTCATTTTTGACAACTTCCAATTTTCCCAGATTCATACTTTGTACATTTCATGTTCCAATTTTCAATGGATGTTTACAGTTGTTTCTCTTCATTTTGAATTGTGCCCCATAAGCAAATGAAGGTTCTGTGGGCTTTTCTCCCATGCATTTAACTCCATTCACGTCATCATGGTCAACTCTGCTTTGAGGAGACATCTCCTCCCCAGTTGCATTTTGAGTGTCTTCCAAACTGAGAGGCTCATTTTCCAGCACTGTATTGAACAGTGTTTCTCTGCTATTCATAAGGTTTTCAGTGATTAACGATTCGGAAGTAGTTCATCACTCTTTCTTCCTAGTCTGTCTTTGTCTGGAAGCTCATCTGAAATCTGTCCACCATGGGTGACCCTGCTAGCTATTTAAAACATGGTGGCATAGCCCTCAGAATCACAGCAACTCAAGCCACCACAGCACAACAGACAGACGAGTTGTGGCTGTTTGGTTTTATTTTGAAACTGTCACTTTAAATTTCGATATCAATACTGATACAATCAAGATGTACTCTCCCAAGATGGCAGCTCCAGGAGCATCTTGAATGAAAAAACAATGGATTTCTTAATTCTCCTAAAGGTAATACAGAAATGGCTACAATCATACATTGACAGAGAACTTCCAGAGGTTCAAGTCAGATTCAGAAGAGGTCGTGGAATGAGAGATATCAATGCTGATGTC
>NW_006408891.1:87973-88574 GCF_000296735.1 Chrysochloris asiatica | reverse complement strand
TATGTCGAGGTGGGTCCCCGACACCCAAACCCATTGTAGCATCCTTGCTCTGTGGTCTGGGAAGTCAACCAAATTATCTCATGCTGACCTACTACTAGTTCTGATGCCACTGTTTCTGCCACTGCTTCATGTATCTTGTGCCATCTCTGGTGTTAAGCACACTCTCTCTCTGTCTCTTGGGTCTAGGAGGTTCTTGGTGCAGGGAACTTTGATCTAATGAATATGCTTTGATCTCATCTTTTTTTAGTGGTAGTGAGGTCCCCTCTGTCTTGAGACTGGCTCTCTTTAAAGCTAGAGGGGTGGCAAACATGATCAATCTCCTTGTCCTGGTTCGCATGGCCAAATACACTGCAAGGGTTCCATACATATTACTTGCAATATTAGCAAGCTGCCAAATCCTGTTGGTAGACCACAGGCATCCTACTGATGTGTTTTTATTGTTAAGTGCCTCCCAGTCGATTTTGATTTATAATTATCCTGTATAGGGTTTCTGACAATGTTTCCTCTGGACAATATGTCCAAAGTATGAGAGACAAAGCGTAGCCATCATGGCCTCCAAGGAGCACTCCGGCTGCACTTCTTCCAAAACAGATCTATTGGT
>NW_006408891.1:86550-87393 GCF_000296735.1 Chrysochloris asiatica | reverse complement strand
CAGCAATGATATCTCTTGCTCCATGGCCTCTTTTTTTTTTTTTTTTTTTTAAACAGTACTCTGTATAGGCCCACCTAATAATTTGGTAGGAGAAACAGGACCCTGGTGAAAAAGGCCACATAGACTGATTAATTACACTGCAGTTAATGTAAATACAATATAAATTTAAGGGAGTCAAACTGTAATGGTTAAGACCATAGACTCTGGATTTTCATCTCAATTTTGTCATCTGCTATGTTTGTAGACTTGTGCTATTTTTCTAAGTTTACCATTGCCTCAACTTCTTCATTTGTAAAATGGAGATAGCAGCTTATTAATAGTCAATAATATTATGAGGATTTTATCAATTAATCTCTGCTGGAAAACTAATCTCCTCAAGCTTTGTATCTGGTTCCAGCTGGGTGATTTGTCTATAAATCTTGCTCAGGTCACATCTGTAGCAACAATCATCTGACTGTTTCACTGGAGATATATGATCTAAGATAACTTCCCACACAAATCTGATATAATGTCAAATTACCCAGTAAGCAAGCTAAGCATAACCTTACTACTAATTTGAAGTCAATAATTTCACAATTTTTTATTCCATCCATGATTCCACTTCTACATATGGCTAACATCTGTCTCTCTCCCAACCCCACAAGTCCTCATTATAGAACCAAAACCTCCTCACACGTACAGTCCCTAACATGGGCTGCCAAAAGAACCAATAGATCTGTTTTGGAAGAAGGCAGCCAGAGTGCTCTTTGGAGGCCAAGATGGCCAACTTTGTCTCTCATACTTCTTACATATTGTCAGGAGGGACCATTTGCTAGAGAAGGATATCATGTTTGGTAAGGTGGA
>NW_006408891.1:83665-86190 GCF_000296735.1 Chrysochloris asiatica | reverse complement strand
GTAGTCTCTTATCCTCATTGAAGCTAGCCTGGCTTTTTTAGTGGCAATCACAGGGCAGAAGAAAGTGAGAGCAGAAGCTATAAATTCTCTTGAAGCATAAATAGCAAAGGAGATAGATTGAAAGATAAATACACTTGGAAGGTTTGAAAAAGTCACAGTACAAATAAGTATGCAAACACATTATTTCACAATTTTCCAACAGAGATTAAATGAGATTACATTTTAAAAGCATTTAGAACAGAATTTAGGTCGTTTTATATAAATGTTTAATTCAGTAATACTATATCCCCCTGGAAAGTATACATCACTACTTCATAACATATGAAATGAGGCTGGGAAAAGTGTCATACATGTGTTAACATAAATGAAGACTTTAGAGAGGACAATGACTACTTCTATTTTGATGGAAAGAAACAATTGCCAGAAACAACAACAACAACAACAACAAAAAAAAAAACTTATGCAAGGCCTTGAAGGAAAGGTAATAATTAAACTGGTAAAAAGTTACAGGCAGATTTCTGCCTGCTCTCAGCTACAATCTCAGAATTATTTTATCATGTTTTGCAACATGCCCATATAACACTTTCTCTACACTTTCTAAAGGTAAAATATCAGATTTAAGAAGGGAAGCAATCATGCAAGCTAATATGCTTGCTTTAACTGAAAAAATCTAGATGTCCCTGCTCACTCTTTTCTAATGCATGGTACATTTTTCTAATCCTCAAAGGTAATGCTTTTCATTTAACTTGTTTTCTTCTTCCTACTTAAGCAGGTGAGGAAAATACTAGTAACTAATATTTACTTAAGCAGGTAAGGAAAATACTAGTAACCAATATTTAGCATAGTGGTCACGAACCTCCGGGTCAGCAGTTCAAAACTACCAGCTGTTCCATGGGAGAAAGATGAGGCTGTCTGCTTCCATAAAGGTTTACAGCCTCAGAAACCCTGTGCAGGGTCGTTATGAGTCAGAATTGACTCCACGGCACATTACCACCACCAATATTTATTGAATACACACCAGACACTGTTCTAAATGCTCTACATGTATTGATTGATTTAATCTTCACACAAACACTATGAATTCAGTACTTATCATTATCCCTAGATTAGAAAATTGAAGCCCAAAGAGATTAAGTAATGTGTTTAAAGTCATATAACTAAATAAGTGGCAGTCCCATGATTCAACTGTAGGTGATTTGATCCCAGTTCCCATGCTTCATCAATGTCTCTTTTTTTTCACACGACTCCTTCAAAATATAATGTATTCTAAGGTTCCATGTTTACAGTTTTTTGTGAATTTTTTGAACAATATGAAATATCTAACCATTACCAAAATATGAAAATCTGCAATAACTACATTCCAGTGAATCACAGAATTTTGAAATTTTAGACCATTATAGCTGGAAGGCATCATAAAGTTGATCTGTTTTTTTTTTTTTTTTCCTCCTGGTTTTTATAGGGAAGGAAGCTGAGTAATGTTTCATTTATACTACAGGCTCTGGGGAATGCCAAAATAAATAAATAAATATAATAAGTTCTTTTTTCCTAAGTAAACTTAGAAACAGGGGATCTAACACCTGGAATGGATTTAATGATTCTATTTTGTTCACTAAATCCAAACATCAAAGTCATTTAAAATTTTGCTATAAAGCTCAAATTCATCTGCTTGCTTTTTTTCGGATTCTAAAGAAAATAAAATTCATTTAAAATTCAAATACTATTGAAATATATGAAAGCATAAAATGCATGATGATGATAGTGGTTATGCACCATAGAATTGGTTCTGATTCATAGCCTCTCTTTATAGGGTTTTAAAGGAGCATAAAGCCTCCTCTGTCTCCCACAGAGAGACTGGTAGATTTGAACTGCTGACCTTGCAGCTAGCAACCCAACTCATCACCCAGTAAGCTATCAGAGCACATATAAAATACATTATCATTGTTGTTAAGTGCCATTGAGTCGATTCCGACTCATAGCGATTTCCAAGGAGCAGCTGGTAAATTTGAAACATCAACTTGGGGTTCAAACCTGCCTTGTGGTCCAGCATTTATCCTACAGCACCATACTAGGTTTCAAAAAAATTCATGTTGTTGTTAAGTGCTATGGAGTTGGTTCCAACTATTAGATCTTGAGTTTTGATGCTGCTTAGGATACTTTGATCAAGCTTCCTAAATACCAGAACAACAAAGATTTTGAAGCTTCAGAAATACACAAAAGACAGGTTTGAGGTGTCATTTTTTTTTTTTTTTTTTCTTTTTTAAGTTCTTATTGTGAATTATGTGACAGTTTACATGGGAGAACATTAGCTTTACATTCATCCTATCTTGTTGCATTTCATGGCAATGATTACAATTCCCTGCATGCATCATTAAACAGTCTGCCCCCTGACCATCAATACACAAACCCTCTCCCTCCTAGAGTCCAGAGTCCCCAGCTGCTCCATCTCTCCACATCATCGTCTCTGCCTCCATCTCTGGTGATGCTGCTTCTCTGGATAGGGTCCTGCATTCTGCTGTTCTTACTTG
>NW_006408891.1:72648-80645 GCF_000296735.1 Chrysochloris asiatica | reverse complement strand
TTATTATGATTATGTCATCTTGCTCAATTGACCCTTTAATCATGAGATAGTGTCCTTCTTTATCTCTTATGGTCATTTTTGCCTTAAATTTTATTTTATCAGAGATTTGTATTGCCATTCCTGTTTGTTTTTTATTGCCATTATCTTGGTTTTCTTTTTTTGTTTTGTTTTTTTTTTTTCAGTCTGTTTTGTCTTTGTGTGTAAGATATGTCTCTTACAGGCAGCATATTGAAGGAGAGGTGTAATTTTTATATCTAGCCTAGAAGGAAAATAATCATTTAGTATATTAATTTTCGGTCAAAATGAAGTATCATTTTCCTCTATGAAATTCTCATCATGATCTCTGAATACTTGACATGTCAAAAAAAGAAAGATAACAAAGTACTGCTGAATGTTGTGCTTCCTTTCATATTCAATTTTTATTCCATTGAGTTGTCTAGAAGGGATACAGCATTGTTTTTCATTACATGATTGTTGCTCTTTTTAAGTGCTGTAGAATTGGTCTGGACTCACTGCTATCCTGTGTAGGGTTTCCAAGGAACATCTGATGAGTTTGAACCATCACTTTGTGGTTCAAGTAGACCTTGTATTCTAATGCTTATCTTATAGCACCACAACTGGACTCACTATTTATTATTAGATAATTGGACATATTTTTTCTTCCTATTTTTTATGTAATTCTTTGAAAAGTTTAGCATCTAGACATTTTTTCATGCCATTTATAAAACAGCATTATTTAAATGTCCATTAATAAATCACCTTTTCACTCTATATTTCAGAATATCATGGAGTGTTTTTATGAGTTGCCCCTCTTCTGCCTGAATGATTAGAAGCACACCTATATGTATGTGACTGAAGTACAGTTTTTTTATGGTTCTTGGTTAGGGTTCAGTCTTAGCTCTTAGTAGCCACAATCATCTCCTTGATATTGTATTTTCCATGGTCACTTTTATAACAAGTCAGCTTAGACTTCAAGACCAGCAGTAGAGTGATTCTGTGCTCAGGGATGACCTAAGTCTTCTTTTGTAGAGTTCACCAATTTAGATATGGCCCAGGAAACTATCCTTATAGTAAACTAAAAGTTAGCTGATCAGAGACTTAGATTATATCTGAAAAAATACATTCACCTATGCTAGACAGTCTTCAGTATGGATTGTACCTTAATGTAAAGAAAACAATATACTCAGAACTGGACCAGTAAGAAACATGACAAATGGAGGAAAGATTGAAGTTGTCAAATAACTCGTTTTGCTTTGATCCAAAATCAACACTCATGGAAGCAGAGATCAAGATATCAAATGACATATTACATCAAGCAAATCTGATGTACAAATCTTCTTTAAAGTGTTCAATAGTAAAGATATCAGTTTGAGGACTAAAGTATGCATGATGCAAAATTTAGTATTTGCAGTAGGTTTGTATGTATGTGAAATTTAGACAATGAATAAGGCAGAATTGATGCATTTGAACTATAGTGTTGGAAAAGAACATTGAAAAGTACCATGGACTGCCAAAACAAGCAAATCTTTGTTGAAAGAAATATATCTAGAATGTCTCTTAGAAGCCAGGATGGTGATGCTTTGTCTCTCATATTTTCAGCATGTCATCAGGAGGGAACAGTCCCTGGAGAAGGACCTCATGCTGGTAAAATGGAGGATCAGTGAAAAGGAGAAAGACCCCCAACTAGATGGATTGACACAGTGGAAGCAGCAATGGACTCATGCATGACAACATTTGTGAGGATGGCCCAGGACCAGGCAATGTTTTGTTCTGTTGTGCATAGGGTGGCTATTAGCTGGACTCAACTCAAAGGCACCTAACAACGTACCATATAAATGGACATAGTCCATCATATTTATAGATCTTTCGCCATAATCAAAGAGACAGGATTATTAAAGAATCTAATGATTTTTAAATTTCTAAATACCACTAAAAACAATTCAACCTTTCCAGTTTCTTTACCACACTGTCATTCATCTTTGTCCTGTGGTGCTGTGAGTTAATGCGCCAGACTGCAAAGCCATTTGAACTGCAAGGTCTGTGGTTCAAGCTCATCAGATGCTCCTTGGAAACCCTATACAGGATAGCTATGGGTTGGAATCAACTCGGCGGCACTTAACAACAACAACAAAAATCAGACAAATTTGTCTCATGTTTGATGTTGATATAGTTCAGTGACATATGGGAAAATGTTGTTGTGTTGTTGTTAAGTGCCATCGATTCGGTTCCAACCCATAGCGACCCTGTACAGGGTTTCTGAGGGTGTAAATCCTTATGGGAGTAGAAAGCCTCATCTTTCTCCCGCATAGCGGCTGGTAGTTTCGAACCGCTGACCTTAAGGTTCGCAGCCCGATTCGTAACCACTACGCTACCAGAGCTCCTTATGGGAAAATATGCATATATGATTTAATGTGAGCTCTGGATTTAAATCTTGGGTTTACCACATGTTGGTTACTGGATAAATTATTTAAGTTCTCTGAGTCTCATATAAAATACTTTTCCTCTTTAAAATGGGGATTAAAAAAATGACCTCATTGAGTTCTTAAGAGGACCATTTGAGATCATAAATTCAGTCATCAAATGCAGGATCTGACATGTAGCAAAATATCTATGAATCATAGTTATTATTAACAGTGCTGTTATCATCAATAGTTTTTTGTTTTGTTTTTTCGACCTGTTTATTTTGATACAACTACAAACTTATAGAAAACTTGTAAGAATTGTACAAAGAATTTCCAGATACTCAACACCTAGATTCCCCAAATGTTAGAACATTACCTCATTTGATTTACCCTTTTCTTTCTTAATCCTGATGTGTAATCCTAAAACATGGTAATGGTAAGTCTGAAGAATATAAAATAACATTTTACAAAAGTCTGGTATTGCTTTTTATAGGATTAGCTCCCTCATGCCCAATAATTCCAATATTAGTCAATATCTGAAGTAAGTCCTGGGGTTAGGGTAAGGATGATGCTTCTCCTCATGTGCTTTCTGTATGCCCCGATGTGGCTCTTTTTAATGTGGTGATTGTCACAGATGCACCAGGAACATGTTCAGGCACTCAAAATTCTACACACAGCAGTAATCACGTGATGGAAGTTTCCTGGGTCAAACTTGGTGGCAGATAGATACCTGATCAACATGTAGAAGGGTACTGATTCCTCATCATGCTCTTGACCACCTCTATTGTGTAAGAATTTGCATGTTTACTACTGGTGTTGCGAGGAATTCATATGTACAGTGTTCAAGATAGTGCTCGCCTAGGTGTAATTAGCAACAACCTTGATCTGGGCCATGAGTTCCTTGGGGAATGAAAGTTTACTGGGATAGGTGCATTCAACAGATTCCCTATCTAATACTGATATTTATCCAGTCAATTGCAGCAAAGTGCATGTCACATCAAACAGTCAGCAGGACAATCAGGTATGTTCTTTCGATTAATGCCAGAAATACACAAAATATCTTCTGAACTTGTTCAGTGGTGTTTGATAGCTTCTTTGAAGACCCAACAGCCACACCACAGATTATTTCAAAGACCTTTTGGTTTGGAGGAATGAAAAGTTAAGGTGGCCTGCACCACTTGATGCCCTTAGAATCTGGCAAGATGAGAGCTGACCTCTTTGCAACACCAGCTTTAGTCAAGCAATCCTGTAAGTCCTCTATAACACCACATAGAAAGACAAGCCAGAGTTGCTGGAAGAAGGAATATTCTCCATGGTGACTGTAACATTACTCTGGGGCATGCGTTGATACCCTTTCTTTCCAATTTCAAGGCATCAGTCTTCATCACCAGACTCAAAAAATGAACTTCTTTCACTTATGCTCCGAAAGCCTGACTCACGCTTTCCCAGCACCCAGGCAGGATGCTTCTGACCCGGTTGGCAGGCAACTCCAGTGAGAAGTCCATCAATAGGTTTTTTGCATTGCCTTACACTAATGGATTACTTATTAGTTTGTGATAATATTGCTTAACAAACAAGATAGGTGACTAGAACAAGGGCTGAGTATTTACCTGCTAGGCTATTTGTTGTTGCTGTTCAGCTTGAATATACTTTTTGATTAAGAGAATCAGTAGTTCAAATCAGAATTTAAAATTTAACCAGCAAAATCAGCGATTCTCATTCTGTTTTATTTATAAGCATACATTACTGATGACATACACAAATAAGATATATTTTCCCAGGAGATACCTAGAATTATAAGCGATTCTAGTTACAGAAGTAGAAACTATTTTTCTCTCTCCCACTCTGAATTGCACAATAGAAAGTAAATGTGTAGAATGATGTTATTGTAGCAATCCCTGGAATCGAATTTAATAATAAAAGAGATTATAAAATACTACTGAAATTCCTCACAAGTGATCTGGAGATAATCTTGTGATAGAGGTCTTTGAAACAGGTTTTTTTTAAACAATGTATTTTGTTTCACAATCTCCTTTTGGTTCAAATTAATGATGATTTATTTTACATGTGTGGTGCTGTGATACTGAGCACTGGGCTGCAAGATCTCCATTTGAACCACAAGGTCAGCAGTTCAAAATTACTAGCTACTCCTCAGAAACCCTACGTAGAGTCACTATGAGTCAAAACTGACTCAATGGCACTAAGTAACAATGACAACAGCAACAACTTTATATGTAGTTTAGAGCTAAAATTGTACAAAGTCTAAATGTCCCAGCAGGGAAGAGTAGTTAGTGAATTCATTTATTATCTGTTTACACGTTAATAAAGAACACAAATGTGATTGTTTTTGCATTTACCACAAGTGTGAGTTAAGGGAGGATTGTTCATTTAGCCAGTTTGGTGCCTAATGTGAAATGCAGATTTGTGAAATTCTAAAAGAATTCCCTGTATTATTAGTGCAATGAGCCAAAGAGAATCTATTCCCTAAACAATTAGCTTTCTTAAATGAAGTGTAAAAAGAAAGGCAATCGATGAATTCATTATTTGCTCTTCCTGAGTTCAGACATTAGCTGACATTAAGGCTCTTTGAGTCGTGACATATGAGGTGTGATTCAGAAGGAAGAAACTGATTACACTTGTCACACAGGAAATCAATCACAACCCTTTATAGTTACACCCTCATGCTCATTTTCTTTTATGGGGGACCACATTTTACCCTGAAAGTAGAAAACTGTGGACTAGGTGGTTTTAATTTTTTTTCTTCCTACAATTCTTGACAATTTATGTTAAGTTTTCAGTTATCAATATCTTTTATTAGCCATTGTTTGACTGATATTTTATGCGAGAATATCCAGATGCTATCCAAACGAAAACTGGCAATTTTTGAGATAGTGCATTTCAGTGACTATAAATCAGAAACTACAGCTGCATTTATGGTTCATTCTGTTGTTTGTACATTGCTTCAGGTGGTACACCGAGCTGAGCTCTTTGCAGGTACATTTATGCTCTGAAATCAGCAAATAAATGAGTTAAATGTTGAATTCTTAACCAATTAAAAAACAATTAAACATGACAATCAAGCATTTTTATGAAAAATTTTCAAGCTATTATTGGGTGCTGTTATATGGAAAATAGAGTTTGGAGTTTTAAGGGAAAGTATTGCATCTGCTGCTTCTTAAGAGCCTTACTATTTAAATAACAAAAACCTGTGAAAATTAGTGTACTCACCTACAAAATTGGGATAAAAATCTGTACTATTGTTCAAAGCACAAGTGTTCTTTGTGTTCTTGAACACTTTGTGGGGAAGTGTTCATGAGCTCAGACTCTAGAACAAGACTACCTGGTTTTAAATCCTAGCTCTAACTCTTATTAGAAGATATAATCTTACACACAATGTATTTATTTTGTTCCTCAGTTTCCTTATGTTTAAAATGGGAACAGCAAAGATTACTAATGCAATAAAACAGAACACAACAACAATAAAATACACCAAAGCTGTTATCATCAAGTCAATTCCCATTCATAGCAACTCTATAGGAGAGAGTAGAATTAGTTCCTAGGATTTCCAAGGCTGGAATTCTGGTGTGATACTGTATGATAAGTACTGTACTGCCAACTGCAAGGTCAATAGTTCAAACCCACCAGCTGTTCCTTGGAAACCCTATACAAGTTCCTTATGAGTCCGAATCAGTTTGCTTGCACTTAACAAAAACAATAACATATCTTTATGGAAGCAAAAGACCTCATCTTTCTATCATGGAGCAATTGGTGGGTTTGAACCACAGACGTTTTGTTAGCTGCTAAGTATTAAACCAAACCTTCTGTCATCAAGTCAGTTCTGACTAATAGCAACCTTACAAAGGGTTTCCAAGACTGTAAATCTTTATGGGAACAGAGAATCTCATCTTACTCCGGTGGAGTGCTTTTGGGATTTGAAGCACTGAACTTGAGGTTAGAAGTCAAATTCTTATCTCACAGCACCAGCAAATCAGTCAGGATTAAGTAAGTTAATAAAAATAAAGCACATAAATAATGTATGGCACATTGAAAGAACTACATGGATATTTGCAATTAGTATTATTAATATTGTTATAATTATCATCATCACTATTAAAGAATACTTTTCAAAATATTTATTCTTTAAATTAATTAAATGTTAAGTCATAATAATGGGATTTCAGCATTAATTTTCATTTCTTGTGACATGCCATAGTTCTTGGCTCTTTTAAACCTCAACCATGGAATGCTTTGGAGAACAACTTCTTTCCATAATATAATGTATTTCATAGTCAAGGTGCTATCTGATGCATACCATTGGTATTCATAAGATTTTCAGTGGCTAAACATTCAGAAGTAGCCTGCTTCTCCTTCCTAGTCTGTGTTAGTCTGGAAGGTCAGCGACACTTGTCCACTATGAGTGACCCTGCTAGTATTTAAAATGCCAATAGCAGAGCTTCCAGCATCACAGCAACACCCAAGCCACCACAGTACATACAGTACACTACCTGGTCCTGCAGCATATCCCAGCTGTTAGGTTTGAACCTACTGAAGCAGTCACTGTGTTGATCCATCTTGTTGAGGGTCTTCATCTTTTATTTATTTATTTTTTTGTTGACATTTTGCTTTCCGAAACATGATATCCTTCTTTAGGAACTGGTCTCTCCTGATTACTTATCTAAAGTAAGTGAAATGAAGCCCCCATCCTCTTTTCTAGGGACCATTCTGGTTATACTTTTTCAAAGCAGACTGGTTCTACAGTCGATCTATTATATTCAATATTATTTACCAATATCGTAATTCAAATGCATGAGTTCTTTTTTCAGTCTTCTTTATTCATTGTCTAACATTAGCAATACTATGATTTAACTCAAAGACAGTTTGATATAGATCTGTGATATTAAATACATATTAATGAACTTGTTGTTAACTGCTGTCCAGTCAGTTTTTAATTATAGCAGTCTAATTATGGACTCCTGGTGTGGCTCTGTAGGATCAGCACTGGGCTGTGAAGCATAAGATTGGGAGTACAAACCCACCAGTTGTGTTCCTTGGAAACCCTATACAGGATCTCTATGGGTCAGAAAAAATTTGATTGCACTTAACAACAATTATTGCCCTTATTAACAACAACAATTCCATGTATGACAGAGTCCTTGTGTGGTACTGTAGAATAAGTATGGGACTGCTGACCACAGGTTGACAATTCAAACCCACCAGCCACTCATTAAATACATTAAATACAGGGTTGTTGTGAGTCAAACTGAGTTGATGACAATTAACAACAACAACTATATGTATAGCAGAATGAAAATTTCTCATTCATGTTCCATTACCACACCTGTTGTTGCTAAGTGTTGTTGAGTCAGTTTTGAGTCATAGCGGCCCTGTATAGGATTTTTGAAGAGCATATGGTGGGTATGAACTACTGACCTTGTGGTTAGCAGTCCAGTGCTTATCATACAATACCACACTAGGACTCTTCATCCTCATAATATTAGGTGTATATGAGCCATTATGTCAATCCATCTTGTTCAGAGTCTTCTTAATTTTTTAGTTGACCCTCTACTTTATCAAGCATAATGTCCTTCTTTAGGA
>NW_006408891.1:69249-71318 GCF_000296735.1 Chrysochloris asiatica | reverse complement strand
TTTATCAACTCAATAGTATGACATGTGAGTGTGATGGACAAGATATTGCTTCTGACAGCTTGGGATTTTGGTAAAGGGTCCATAGTCTGTCACTATAGCAACCTCACCTTGGAAAACAGTATAGAGAGCAGGCAAGTTTTCCATGGTCTCAGGTCTTCCCAAATTCATTCTTAATATTCTATGGCTACTCCATTTCTCTTTTGCTAAACTACTTCAAGTATCCAGGTCCTAGCTCCAGATTGCCTAGTTGTGACACTATGCAAAATCTTGACTGTACTTCTTTCCAGACCGATTGTTCCTTCTTCTGGAAGTCTACAATATATTAAGTATTCTTTGCTAATGTGATCATTCGATATCTGTTCTTCGTTGGTCTTTCATTTTCACTGTTAAGTTTTCACATGCATATGAGGAAATTGAAGATACCATGACTTTTGTCAGGTTCACCTTTATCTTCAAAGTACAATCTTTTTAAAGATTTTAAAGAGGTCTTTTGTAGCAGATTTGACCAGTGAAGTATGTTGCTTGATTTATTTACTGCTGCTTCCGTAGACTTTGATAATGGATCCAAATTAAAGGAAATCCTTGACAACGTCAATATTTTCTATATTTATCATGATGTTGCTTACTGAGATAAAGTTTGTTTTCTTTAGGTTGAAGTGGGATCAATATTAAAAATCTGGTCTTTGGTCTTTATCAGCAAGCGTTTCATGTCCTTTTCATTTTCAGCATGCAAGGTTGTATCATGTGCACATGGCAGGTTGATAATGAGTCTTCTGATGTTGATACCACGTGTTTCTTCATGTACTACAGGATATTAGATCAGATGGCATAAATATGATAAGAAGAAACAATTCAAATGCACAGCTCTTCCAATTTTAAATTATGAAATATTTTTAAGGTTGTTTCCATTTTGAAAAAGTGATCCTTCCCCATACATATTTTGAATGCCATTCAATCTGAGGGACTCATCCTCAAGAACTATATCAGAACATATTATGTTGTTAATCATTAAGGTTTCACTGACATTTTTTTTAAATGGATCATCAAGCCTTCATCTTCATCTGTCTTAGGCTAGAAAACATTAAAACTTGTTCATCATGGGAGACACTGCTGGTATTTCAAATAATGGTGGTATAGCTTCCAGCATCAAAACAAAACACAAACCACCACAGTTTGACAAATTGACAGACATGTTGTACATTAATGAACTAGTCCTATGGATCTCTGCAATGTTTACAAATTTTTGGAAAATGATTTCATAATATATATTCAGCTTCTAAGTTTTAACTAAAATTTGTCTTCAAAGTGTTGTTCTTGTTGTTAGGATCCATCGAGTTGGTGCTGACTCATAGCAATGCTATGCACAACAGAACAAAACATTGTCCAGTCCTGAGCTAACCTCACAATCATTGCTACATATAAGCACATTGCAGCTACCACTGTGCCAATTAATCTTGTCTTCCTCTTTATGTCTTTATGTCTGATTATGCAATGTTCCAAACATGAAATGCTTATCCAGGGACTGGTCCTTTCTAATAATATGTTCAAAGTATGAGAGACGAAGTCTGGCTTCCAAGGAGCATTCTGTCTGTAATTCTTCTAACATAGATTTGTTTATTCTTTTTGCAGTGCATAGTACATTTAATATTCTCCTTCAAAACCAAAACTCAAATGCATCAATTCTTCTACAGTCTTTCTTATTGATTGTCCAACTTTCACATGATGTTATTAAAAATACCCTGGCTTGGGTCAGGTGCACCTTAGTCCTCAAACTGACATCTTTGCTCTTGAATGCTTTAAAGACATCTTGTGCAGTGTTGTTGATGTTGTCAGGTGCCATCGAGTCGGAATCGACTCATAGAGACCCCATGTACAGCAGAACAAAACAATGTCCGATCCTGGGCCAACCTCACTACCATTGCCACACTTGACGCCATCAATGATGCCACCTGGCTGATCCATCTCATTGGGGGTCTTTCTCTTTTTCTCTGACCCTCCACCTTACCC
Organism: Chrysochloris asiatica; assembly: GCF_000296735.1. Lineage (NCBI taxonomy): Eukaryota > Metazoa > Chordata > Mammalia > Afrosoricida > Chrysochloridae > Chrysochloris > Chrysochloris asiatica. The sequence goes on along the minus strand of NW_006408891.1, from coordinate 69,311 downwards.
AGCATGACATCCTTCTCCAGCAACTGTTCCCTCCGGACAATGTGTCCAAAGTAGGAGAGACA
>NW_006408891.1:60394-67434 GCF_000296735.1 Chrysochloris asiatica | reverse complement strand
TCCTGCAGTCAGTTGTTTTTCAATCTTTGCATAGATCATTGAATGCCTCCAGTACTACATCAGTTTGTGGTAAGTTTTTCATTTTTATTGGATCTCTTCCCGGAGCCTCGTTCTTTGTCAGTGTCTTCAGTACACCTTGTACTTCTTCCTTCAGTATCATTAGATTTGATCATATGCTACCTCTTAAAATAATTGAACAATGACCATTTCTTTTAGGTACTCTGACTCTGTGTATTTCTTCCATCTTCTTCTGATGCTTTCTGCAATATTTTATTTTTTATTGCATTGTATAGATAAGATATTCAAGCAAAATACTCCAGGATTGCAAGTTGAGACTTGAATTTTGTCTTCAATTCCCTAAGCTTGAGAAACACTGAGTATGTTCTTCTCTTTTGATTTTCTAATTCCAGGTCTTTGCACATTCATTATATTTGATTTTGTCTTTTCAAATTGACCTTTGAAATTTTTGTTCAGATCTTTTACTTCCTCATTTCTCCCATTTACTTTAGCATCTTTACACTGGAGAGCAAGTTTCAGAGTCTCTTCTGACATCAGTTTTGTTCTTTCCTTCTTTCTTGTCTTCTCAATGGCCTTTTGCTTTCTTCCTATATGATATTCTTGATGCTATCGCACAACTGTTCTGGTTGTATAATTTCATCAAATTTGTTCTTGAGATGATCGATAAATTCAGGTAGGATGTGTTCAAGGTCATATTTTGGCTCCCATGGACTTGTTTTCATTTTCTTCAGCTTGTTTTATCCTGAACTTGCATATTAACAATTGAAGGTCTGTTCCAATATTTGAGTCTGTCTTACTTTGGCTTATGATATGGAGATTTTCATTGTCTCTTTTCACAGACATATTCAGTTTGATTTCTGTGTATTCCATCTGATGAGGTTCATGTGTATAATTATTTTTTATGTTGTTTAAAAAAGGTATTTTCAATGAAGGAGTCATTGGCCTTGCAAAATTCTATCATGCAATCTCGAGCATCATTTCTATCATGAAGACGATATTTCCCAACTATTGATCCTTCCTCTTTTTTTCCAACCTTTGCATTCTAATCACCAGTAATTATCAATATATCCTGATTGCACATTTTATCAATTTAAGACTGAACAAGTTGGTAGAAATCTTCAATTTCATTATCACCGGCTATATTGTTTGTTGCATAATTTGGATAATAGTTATATTAACTGATCTTCCTTGTAGGCTTATGGATATTATACTATCACATACATCATTATACTCCAAGGTAGATCTTGAATTGTTCATTTTGATGATGAATGCAATGTCGATTTGTCATTCCCAGCATACAAAATCATGTTGTTGTCAGATTCAAATTGGCAAGTACTAGTACATTTCAGCTCACTAATGTCTAGGATGTTCATGTTTATGCATTCCATTTCATTTTTGATAATTTCTAATTTTCCTAGATTCATATTTAATACATTCCATGTTTCAGTTATTAATGCATGTTAACAGCTGTTGGTCATCATTATGAGTTAGCCCCATTAGCAATTGAAGGTCTCCAAAGTTTTACTCCATTTTCATCATTACAGTCAGCTACATTATAAGAAGACAGCTCTTCTCCAGTTGTATTTTGAGTGGCTTCCAACCTCAGGGCTTATTTTCTAGCACTATATCTGACAATATGGTACCCTTCATCATGCTTCAATATTCAATAATTTGGTGCTGCCTGGCAGAGTTCCTATGCTATCCATAAGGTTTCAGTGACTAAGTATTCAGAAGTTAGTCTGTCAATTCTTATTCCTAATCTGTCTTTATTTGGAAGCTCAGCTGAAACCTGTCTACCATGGGTGATCCTACTGGTTTTGAAAATACCCATGGCATAGCTTCCAGAATCACAGCAACATGTAAGTCACCACATTAGGACAAACAGAAAAATGAATTAATGGTAAACAATATAAAAGGCATATAGTATATAGTCTTTCTGATGTGGTAATCAATAAAAAAACAAGGTTATAATCTTCTTGATGGACCAATTAATTATATTTTAATTGTGTTGGAGATAGTAATTGCAATTGTAAGGAAAATAAAATGTGATAAATTAAGAAAAGAGATAAATAATTTGAATAAGTTCTCATTTGTGTAGTCATAAAATTCTTAAAAAACTAGTTATATTTAATATTAAATCTTTAAGAATACAGTCAAATGGAAGGGGAGATTAAAATTTACACATAACTTAAGGATCCATGGAACAATATAATTAACTTTTTGTTATGTATCATCCTGTTTTTATAGATACTTCTGATAAATAGTTAACTATGATATGCCCATAATTTATGTTAAGTGTCAGCTAAAACTTCTTCTGTAACACTTAGTAAGGAATAGTAAAAGAGTATACATTTTGGAGTAAGACATACAGGTTTAATCCTAACTCTTCAGCTTCTTGTTGTACATCATTATACATATAACTTAAGCCTTGAGTGCTTTAGTTTTCTAATCTGAAATAATGAGAAAAATAGTTCATAGTTTATCAGGAAAAATATTAAATAAGACAAAATATTTAAAAAATAATGAATGCACATTTTATTATTTGTTTTGTTACCAGTCGCCATTTGGTAGGGTTCAATGAAATGCTGCCCAGTCCTGTACCACCTTCATTGGTAGTTTGAGTCCATCAGGGTCACTCATTGATTGTCTCTTTTAATTGATCCTCTCCCACACAAAATGTCCTTTTCTACCAGTTTGTCTTTTTTGATTAAATGTCTAAAGTAAGCAAGGTGAAGTCTTTTGTTAGATTCTCCAAATTTCATCAGTGAATCAATAAATATAGCTATTTTCTTTTCTAAATTATAACTTCTATGTAACTATTTTTCAGTTTCTGTTTGCCTGCATATAAGGTGCATGGTAGCTAAGTAGGAAAGGCACTTGTTTGTGAATCACAAGTTCTGCAGTTTGAGTTCAGCAGGCACTCCAAGGAAGAAAGAAGATGCTTCCTGCTCCTGCAAAGGGTTAGAGTCTAGGAATCCCTGTATAAGGTCATGATGTGTCAGAACCTACTCTATAGCACTTAACAACAACAACATACCTATACATCTAGGAAGTAATAGAGAAAATATAAACAAATGAATAGTTTCAATGTTTGCTATTTACTAGAGCAATAGAATATCTAAATTGTTTTCTTCTCAGCCTTGTATGTCTAAAATGCTGTAATTATTCAGTAATTTATAGCCAATGTATTATCACTCGTCTTTCAGCATGTTGCATGTAGTAACTTGTGTGTTGTTGTGATGTTGAAAGGTATATCACCAGTATTTCATATACCAGCAGGGTCACCAATGCCAGACAGGTTTCAATGAAGCTTCCAGACTAAGACAAAGAAGGAAGAAAAAGAGGTGGACTACTTCTGAGTGTTTTACCACTGAAAATTGTATGAATAGCAGCAAAACTTTGTCAGGTATGCTAACAAAAGATTAAAATATTATGAATAGGAACCAAAAATGGTCAGATATATTGTCAGAAGATGAGCCCCTTGGGTTTAAGGCACAAAAAATATAATTGGGGAAGAGTTGTGTTCTCAAAGTACAGATGACCATGATGATGCAAATGGAGTAAAACTTTTGGAACTTTCATTTGCTGATGGGTCAAAACTCAAAATGGGGAGAAACAGCCACAAAACCCATTAATAATTGAAGTACAGAATGTACAAATATGAATCTAAGAAAAATGGATCTTTATAAAAATGAAATGGAACACATACAGAATGATATTCTAAGCATTATTGTTGTTGTTGTTGTGTGCCGTGGAGTCGGTTCTGACTCATAGAGACCCTCTACAGGGTTTCTGAGGCTGTACATCTTTAGGGGAGCAGAAAGCCTCATCTTTTTCCCGTGGAATGGCTGGTAGTTTTGAACTGCTGACCCTGAGGTTAGCAGCCCAATTCGTAACCACTATGCTGTTAAAATGGACTGGTACTGGCCATTTTGAATCAGACTGTCCTAGGGTTTATTATGCCAGAGAAGACAAACTGAATACAAATGGCATCACATTCATCATCAAAAAGAACATTTCACAAACTATCTTGAAGTACAATGCTGTGAGTGATAGGACTGTATCCACATACTACAAGGAACACAAATTTGTACCACTATTTTTCAAATTATGCATTACCCACTAAAGCAAATGATGGAATTGAACAATTCTACCAACTTCTTTTGGACTACTAATGTGGTGCTGTATAAAAACATAGGACTGGAAAGCACAATGTCAGTGGTTCAAGCCCACCAGTGCTCCTCAGAAACCCCATACGTGGTCGTTATGAGTCTGAATCAACTAATTTCTTCAGCGCAAAATTGATTAAACACGCAATCAAGATGCATTGATAATTACTGATGATTGGGATGTAAAGGTTGGAGAAAAAGAAGAAGGAATCAGTAGTTGGAAAATATGGCCTAGATAGTAGAAATGATGCCTCAGATTGCATGATAGAATTTTGCAATACCAACAACTTAACCATTGTAAATACCTTTATAAAACAACATGAAGGGCAACAACACACATGGTTCTAATAAGATGGAATACACAGGATAAAGTAGACGACATCTTTGGGAAGAGATAGTAGAAGAGCTCAGTATCATCAGCCAAAAGAAGGCTAGGGGCAGACTGTAGAACAGATCACATATTACTCATATGCAAGTTCCAACTGAAGCTTGAAGAAACAGGATCTTAGGAACATCAAGGGAGAAGAGCACAAGCGTAATGCAGTACCTTATCCAAAGAAGCAGTGACATCAGAGTTGGAGGCAGAGATGGGAACATGGAAAGAGAGAGCAGCTGAAGACTCTAGATTCATGAGAAAAGAGGGACTGAGAGCTGATGGCAAGGAGGCAGACTTGCAGAACATGCTTTTGGTGGTGTAAATTATTATATATTCCTGAGTGTTAAAAGAAAAAAAAAAAAAAAAAGAGCTAAAATGAGTAGAGAGAAATACTGTTCACTGATGTTACATGGAGGGGATTATAATCATTGTAATGAAATCAGGTGTATGATTTGTTGAATGTAAAATTGATGATCTTCCCTGTAAACTTTCACTCAATTCACAATAAAAAAGATTGAAAAAAAAAAAGAGTATGGAACTAATGCATGGAGTCACTGCACCAAAAAGAAATGGCCGATGTTCAATCATTTCAAGAGGTAGCATATAATGAAGAAACAATTTTACTAAAAGAAGAAGTCCAAACTGAAAAACAGGACTTCATGAATTTGATGTAATACAAATTAAAATCTTTCAAGAAACTGATGCAGCACTGCTGGTGCTCACTCTTCTATGCAAAGAAATTTGGAAGAAAGATGTGTGTCCAACCATCTGGAAAAGATCCATATTGGTGTTCATTCCAAAGAAAGTGACCCAACCGAATGTAGAAATATCATTAATATTACATGCAAGTAAAAATTTGCTAAAGGTAATTGAAAAATAGTTGCAACAGTGCATTGACAGAGAACTTCCAGAAATTCAAGCCAGATACATAAGCGGATGGAGAGCTAGGCATAGGTGTATCATTGCTGAATTTAGATGCATCTTAGCTGAAAACAGAAAACAACAGAAAGATAGTTGCTTGATTGACTTTCAGTGTACAGGAGCAATGGGCTCAAACATAGCAATTATGAGGATGGCGCAGTACCAGGCTGTGTTTCATTATGGTATGAAAAGGATCTCTATGAGTTAGAGTTGACTCTGCAGCACCTAAGAACAACAACTACCTTGCTGTATAACAATTGTTATTATTAAGTGCCATCGAGTTGATTTTGATTTATAGAGACACTGTATAGGATTTTGAAGACTGTAAATCTTTTCAAGAGCAGAATGCTTCATCTTTTTTACACAGAGCAGATGATTACCTGGAACCACCAACCTTGTGGTTTTCAGTCCCATGCATAACCTACGTCATATAATATTTTAAAACATTGTGGCATAAAACAACAATAAGCACATATTCTCTCACATAGTTTCTATGGCTCAGAAATTTGGGAGTGACTCAGCTGGATGGTTCTGAATTGATGGATGTCTTCTGTTTTTGAAGTGAGGATGTCAACCAAGGCTGTGAAACACAAGGTTCAAATCCATTAGCTGCTCCTCAGAAACACTATTTAAGTTGCCATGAGTCAGAACTAACTTTAAAGCAATTAACAACAACCACACAGGGAAAATTCACCACCCATATGTCAATTTTCCAGAGTGATGGATTTTGTTGCTGAAGCTAGAAGCTATGCCACCAATAATTCAAAGACCACAATGGTCATTCAATACAGACAGGTTTTTACAAAGCTTTCAGGCTGAGACAGAGTAGGAAGAAAGATCTGATCTTCTACTTCTAAAAATCATCCCAAGAGAATTTATCGAATACAAAAAAGCAGTGTTAAATGCCTTTGCTTTGGACATTGTTGCTGTTGATGTTAGATGTCATCAAATAGATACCAAAACATAGCAACACATTGCACAACATAACAAAACACTGCCCGGTCCTGGGCCAACCTCACTATTGTTGCCACGCTTGAGCCCATTGATGCTGCCACTTTGCCAATTTAGCTTGCTGGGGGTCTTCCTCTTTTTCACTGACTGCCCACCTTACCAAACATGATACCCTTCTACAGTGACGGGTCCCTCCTGAAAATATGTCTGAAGTATAAGAGATGAAATTTGGCCATCCTGGCCTTCAAGGAGCACTCTGGCATCACTTCTTCCATCACAGATATGTTGGTTCTTTTGGCAGCTCATGACATTGTCAATACTCTCCTCCAACACCATAACTTAAAAGCATCATTTCTTCTGTGGTCTTCCTTATTCAATGTCCGGCTTTTACATGCATATGAGGTTATTGAAAATGCCATGCAATGGTTTGAGTCAGGCACACCTTAGTCCTCATACTGACATCTTGCTCTTCAACACTTTAAAAAGGTCTTGTGCAAAAGATATGCCTAATGCAATACGTTGTATGATTTATTGACTGCTGCTTCCATGAGTGTTTATAGTTGAACCAAGAAGAATGAAGTCCTTATAGCTTCAATCTTTTCCCT
>NW_006408891.1:49564-57049 GCF_000296735.1 Chrysochloris asiatica | reverse complement strand
CCAGTCCATTTCAGCTCACTAATTCCTAAGATATCGATGTTTATGCCTTCCATTTCATTTTTGATAATTTCTAATTTTCCTAGATTCGTACTTTGTACATTCCATTTTCTGATTATTAATGGTTGTTAGTAGCTGTTTCTCTTCATTTTAATATGTGCCCCATCAGCAAATGAAGGTCCCAAGGGCTTTACTCCTACAAGTTTTACTCCATTCGCATCATCATGGTCAACTCTACTTGAGGAGGCAGCTCTTCCTCACGCGCTTTTTGAGTGCCTTCTAACCTGAGGCGCTCATTTTCTCGCACTATATCCTACAGTCTTTCTCTGCTATTCATAAGGTTTTCAGTGACTAATATTCAGAGGTCCATCACTCCTTCTTCCTAGTTTGTCTTCATCTGGAAGCTCATCTGAAACCTGTCCACCATGGTTTGTACATACAAAGTGAAATCAGTCAGAGGAGCATCACATCAAATTCAGTGACGTAGTGGGTCAGTTGTTTTTGTCACTAATTGCTATAGAGTAGATTCCAACTCATATCAACTCTATATACAACAGAACAAAACAGGATCTGCTCCTGTGCCATACTCACAATTATTGCTGCTACTAAGTCAATACATCTTGTTGAGGGTCTCCTACTTTTTTATTGTATCTGCACTTTACCATGCATATTGTCCTTATCCAGGGACTGGTCTCTCATGATAACATGTGAAAAGTATAAGAGTCAAAGTCTGGCCATCTTGGCTTCTAAGAATTACTGATTTTATTTCTTCCAACACAGATTCATTTGTTCTGACATTCTATTTACAATTCTTCTTCAACACAATTACTCAAGTATATACATATGAGACTACTGAAAAATAACCTCTCAGACAGACATCTTTATTCTGGAGCCTTTTAAAAATTATGTTTAGCGAAGCTTAACTTGCATGTAATATTACTCATATTGTCCTATACTTTCTGTATTCTGCTGTGTTAACTCTCCTTGGAATGGGGACAAATATGGATCTCTTCCAATCAGTTGGCCAGGTTGCTATCTTCCAAATTTCTTGGCATACATGAGTGTGTGCCTCCCGTGCTGCGTCAGTTTTTTGAAAGATTTCAATTTGTAATCCATCAATTCCAGAGCCTTGTTCTTTGCCGATGGCTTCAGTGCATATCAGACTTCATCCTTCAGTATCATTGGCTCTTGATCCAATTGAAATATTGAGTCCTATTGAAATATTTTAACATCAACCCATTTCCTTTGGTACAGTGACTATGTGTATTCCTTCAATTTTCTTTTGATGCTTTCTGCATCATTCAATGTTTTGACCATAGAATCCTGAAATATTAAAAGTTGAGGCATTATATTTTCCCTCAATTCTTTCAGCTTGAGAAATGCTGACCATGTTCTTCCCTTTTGATTTTCAACTCCAGGTCTTTGCACATTTCATTTGAATATTTGACTTTGTCTTCTCAAAATGCCTATTGAAATTTTCTGATTGATTTCTTTACCTCTTATTGTTTTCCATTTGCTTTGGCATCTTTGCTCTGGCAAGCAGGTTTCAGAGTTTCTTCTGACATTCATTTTGGTATTTTCCTTCTTTCTTGTCTTCTAAACAATCTTTTGTTGTCTTCCTTTATGATGCTCTTCATGTCATCCCTCAACTCTCTTAGTTTTCAGTGATTAGTATCTAATGTATGAAATCTGTTCTTGAGATTAACTCTAAATTCAGGTGGAATATATTCAAGCTTATATTTTGACTCTTGTGGACTTTTTTTCATTTTCTCATCTTCAGTCTGAACTTGCATATGAGCAATTTATGTGTATTCCACAGTCTGCCCATGGCCTTGCTTTGGCTGTTGATATGGAGCTATTCCATGATGTTTTCACAGATGTGGTCAATTTAATTTATGTGCGTTCCATCTGATGAAGTTCATGTGTATAAATATCTTTTATGTTGTTAAAAGAAGGAATTTGCAATGAAGACATTATTGGTCTTGCAAAATTCTATCATGAGATATTCAACATCATTTCTATCACCTAGGATTATTGGGAAATACTGATCCCTCTTCTTTGTTTCCAACCTTTGCATTACAATAATCAGTAATTAACAATACATCTTTAGTGCATATCTGATCAATTTCAGGATGAAAAATTTGGTAGTATTCTTCAATTTCATTTTCACCTTGTGCCATAGCTTCTGGCATCACAGCAACATGCAATCCACTACAGTGTGACAAAGTGACAGCCGAGTGGTGCAGAGGGTCAGTAAAAGCTAGGAAGATCCTTGATGGGTTGTATCAGCACAATCACTGCATCTATGGAATCTAACAAGCCAGATATTGTGAGGGTGACCCATAGCTAGGCAGATTTCTTCTGTTGTATATAAGGTCTACATGAGTTGGAGTCAACTTGACAGCAGTTACCTGTCTCTTTCTCTATCAGAAGACAATAATCTTCTGATATCCTGAAGACTTTCCTAACTACTCATTCAGGGATTCAATCTATCAAATTAATTTACTAAGGAGGAAAACACTTTAATTTTTTCGCAGATAATGTAATGCTTGTATCAATATGCTGCTGTTGTTAGGTGGCATGTTGTTGTTGTTTTTGCTAAGTGCTGTCAAGTCTGGATCTGACTCATAGTGACCCTATACGGGGTTTCTGAGAAGCAGCTGGTAAGTTGGAACTGCCGGCCTTTACGGCCCAAACTGACTTTGCAGTTTACCATATTAACTGGCAGTGCCGCACCAGAAGTCCTACTAAATGACATGCTACTTACAACAAAAGAAAACACTGGCCAGTCTTGGCCATCCTCACAATTGTTGTTAAGTTTGAGTCCATTTTTGCTGCCACTGTATCAATTCATCTCCTTGAAGTTCTTACTACTTTTCACTGACACTATTTTCCCATAAGGAGCTCTGGTAGCGTAGTGGTTACGAATCGGGCTGCAAACAGGAAGGTCAGCAGTTCGAAACTACCAGCTGCTCCGCGAGAGAAAGATGAGGCGATCTGCTCCCGTAAAGATTTGCAGCCTCGAAAACCCTATTCAGGGTAGCTATGGATCAAAACCGACTCGATGGCACTTAACAACAACAACAACAATTTTCCCATGCATGATGTCCTTTCCAAGGGACTGGTCCTTCTTGACTACATGTACAAACTGCAAGAGACAAAGTCTTTCCATGATTGCTTCTAATGAACATTCTGTACTTTTTTCAAGACAGATTTGTTTATTCTTCTAACAGTCCATGGCATTTTCAATATGTTTCACCCACACCATAAATCAAATGCATTAATTGCTCTATGATCTTCCTTATTTATTGTTGAACTCTCATATGCATAAGAGGCAATTGAAATCACCTTTAGTTGGGTCAGATGCACTTTAATTTTCAAAGGGACTTCTTTGCTTTTTTGAAACAGATTTGCTTAATACACTATGTTGTTTGATTTCTTGACTGCTATTTCCATTAGCTTTGATTATCGAGCCAAGTAAATTAAACTCTGACAATTTCATTATTTTCTTTGTTTATCATGATGTTGTATATTGATTCAGTTACTAAGATTTACATCTTCTTTTCACTGAATTGCAATCAGACTGAAAACTGTAAACTTCCAGTAATTAAGTTTGTGTCATCTTCATATCACAGGTTGTTAAACAGTACTCCTCCAATCCTGTTTCCACATTTTTCTTCAGATAATCCAGCTTCTCAGATCATTTGCTCAGCATACAAACTAAATAAATATGGTGAAAGATTACAATCCTGGCACAAACCTTTCCTAATTTTAAACCGTTCATTATCCCCTTGTTCTCTTCTAACAATTGCCTTTATTCTATGCATAGTTTCCTCACAAACATTCTGGAATTTCCATTCTTTAGCATGTTACCCATAGTCTGTTCTGATTCACATAGTCAAATGCCTTTTCACAGTCAATAAAGCACAAGTAAACATCTTTCTCTGTTTTCAGTCAAGATCTAGTTGATATCAGAAATAATATCCCTCACTTCATGTCCTCTTCTGCATTTGGCTTAAATTCCTGACTGTTTCCTCTGGATGTATTTCTGGTACTGTTTTTGAATTATCTTCAGCAAAAATTTACTTGCATGTGATACTAATAATATTATTCTATTATTGCCACATTCCATTGGATCAACTTTCCTTGGAGTCAGCACAAATATAGATATCTTTTATTCAATTACCTAGGTTGCTCTCTTCCCAAATTTTATGGCATAAATTAATGAGTTCCTCTAGAGTTACATCAGTTTGTTGAAACCTTTCAATTTGTATTTCATAAATTCCTAGAGATTTATTTCTCACCAATGTCTTCAGTGCTGTTGAGAAATCATCCCCACAAACCATTGGTTCTTGATCATTTAGTACACCAACCAATTATTTTTGGTGTAATGACTCTGTATATTCCATCTTCTTTTGATGCTTCCTGTGTCATTGAATATTTTGTCCATAGAAATCTTTAACATTACAATCAAAGGCTTGAATTTGTTCAGTTCTTTCAGCTGGGGAAATGCTGATTGTGTTCTTCCTTTTTGGTTTTTTTATACTCCAGATCTTTGCACATTTCATTATAATACTTGACTTGTCTTCATGAGCTGCCCTTAGAAATTTTCTGTTCAGTTCCTTTACTTCATCATTTCTTCTAGTAGTTTCAGCTTTCCTGTTTTCAAGACGAAGTTTCAGTCTCTTCTGACATCATTTTTTAACTTTTCTTTCTTCCCTGTCCTTTTAATGATCTTTTTCATCGTTCCTATATGTTTTTCTTGATGTCATGCCACAACTTGTCTTTTCTTCAGTCATTCATGTCTAATGAATCAAATCTGTTTTTTAAGACAAACTTTAAAGTCACATGGGACATAATCAAAGTCATATTTTGAGTCTCATGGAATTGTTTTTATTTTCTTCAGCTTCTGTCTGAACTTGCATATTGTGGAGCAATTGATGGTCTGTTCCACAGTCAGCCCCCTGACCTTGTTTTGACTGATAATATTGTAATATTGTGCTCCACAGTTGTCTCTTTATACATAGGAAGTCAATTTGATTCCTTTGTGTTCCATTTGGTGAGGTTCATGTGAATAGTTAATATTTATGTTGCTGAATAAAGTTATTTACAAATAACATTTGGTTGGTCTTGAAAATTTCTCTCCTATGATCTCCTTTATTTCTATCATCATGACCATATTTTCCGACTACTGAGTCTTCCTTTTGTTTTCACCTTTTGCATTAACATAAAAAAATGAAAAAAACAAAACTATTTTTACAAATGGAAATTGTATTAATAGCAAACATTAATTGTTTACCTGAATGAAAGACAACATAACCAAAGGATCTGGTGTCCATTAAACTTTCTTTCTCCCTCTCTTATAAGGGGTTCTGAACTTCTTCCCTTCTGTGCTCCTTTTCTTCTCCCAGTTCTTCTTATTCTCTCTTTTCCTCAATTCCATTCAGTCTATTGCTCAGTTACTTCTGGACCCCTTACAAAACTTGTTTGGCCAAAAGTGGACTGGTATATGAGTAAAAGGAAAAAATAGCAGAACAACAAATCCTAAACTTAACCAATAATTACATTTTTAAATCTTAAAATTAATTGGGAAATTCATAGTATTACAATCAATAGCTATTTATTTTTCCATATAAAATTATTTGGTAATATAAACCAGACAGATGCAATTACCTGAAACAGTTATTTAACAGCTTTCTCCAAGTTGTTAAATAGACTGCAATAAAAATAGAAAAAAAAATCCATATACCACAATTAACAATTTATTTTCATGCCTTCAAATGGAATTTCTGTAATTTAAAATAAAGTTAAAATAAGTGCATTGATTTTATGCATAAAGAGAATCAAATTAAGTGCAGTGCTAATTTTATTTTAATAATTTATCGCAGCAGTTAATCTATGATTTAAAAATAAAATCTTAAAAATACTAAATTTTTGTTGACTCTACTATATAGAGAATCATGTTATGCTCTTCCACAGTGTTTTTTTGTGCCTCCTTTGTTGTTGTTGTTGTTTTGTGACAGCTAATTATTTCTTCAAAATTTTTCTCAACCATTACTTCAGTAACTTCACATTATATAAACCACACTAGAAACACATATGTATTTAGTTCAGATTGCCATCTAATCAATGTAAACCTTCTACTTTAATAATCAGGATAGTTTGCATTCTTCTTATTATCAGTTATAATTTCTAACCAATGTTCCAATGCCATCTTTTAATGAATGGCCTTTCAGTGTCTCACTCACTCTCATGTTTATGCTATAATCTAAATACATTAAATTAATTTATCTTCTCCTCAGAAGAGTCACTTCCCCAATCTTCTGAACTCAATAGCATCCCTCTGTCTTCTCTATCAGTTTACCAATTCTTAAATTAGTTGTTTCCAAATTTCAGTATATATTAAAATTACGTGGGAAGTTTGGTAATAATATTTCAGAGAGAATAGGGAAGTCCTGGAGTGGCACTATAGGATAAGGAGTGGTCTGTTAACTGCAGGTTGGCAGTTCAAACCCACCAGTCTCTCTCCTCAGAAACCCTTGCCAGGGTTGCTATGAGTTGGAACCAACTCAAAGGAACTTAACAACAACAGCAGGTTGGGATGCAGAAATTTACCTTTTTTTTTTAAAGTATCCAAAGTGAGGTTTTACACACGTAACCTTTATGAACTATTCTATGTCAAAAACCTCATGTTCTTAATACTATGTCTTTTCTATAAGCTTCTACTCTCCTAACATTCTTATTTCTTCCTTCAGCATATCCTCTTTTCCAAGCCCACCATGACGTCAAAACTTCAATCCTCTCTAAGTTTATTCCAAATCACATGCACTCTATCACATACATTTGTTGGTTTTGCCAACTACCTGTTGGTCAATCACTTGGTATATATGAATAAGCACATAATGATTAATTTAATATGAGAAACCTTCACTTAAGTGATTTTTTTCTTACATGCATATTTATTTTTCAAACCAAGATAAGGCACACATTTAGCAACTTTTTAAAATAATAACATTTTCTGATTATAATATTATACATTTTCATAATTGAAATTTGGAAAACACTCACTATTGTTTCTGTTAGGTGCCTTTGAATCATTACTGCCTCATAGTGACATCATGCACAATAGAACAAAACATGGATGGGTCTTGTTCCATTTTTAAATTGTTATATTTGATTCCAATGTTGTTGTTACTGTGTCACTACATCATCTAGTGACTAAGCTAATGCTCAGATTTTCCAAACTTCATGTCCTTCTCCAGGGACTGATCCCTCCTGATAACATACCCAATTACCCAATGTATGTGAGACGAAGCCTTGCCAACAGCTTCTAAAGAGAATTCTGGCTGTACTTCTCCCAAGATAAATTTGTGTCTGTTCTTCTTGCCTTCCTTAATCATTTTAACATTTTTCTCTGACATCGTAATTCAAATGCAGAAATTATTCCATGGTCTTCTTCATTCTTTGTCCAACTTTCACATGTTAATG
>NW_006408891.1:48217-48783 GCF_000296735.1 Chrysochloris asiatica | reverse complement strand
CTTCTCAGATTATTTGCTCAACATACAGGTTGAATAAGTATGGTGAAAGAATACAACCCTGTCGCACACTTTCCTTAATTTTAAACCATTCAGTATTCACATTTTCTGTTTAAACAACTGCCTCTTGGTGCATGTCCAGATTTTTCATGAGCACAATAGAAGTGTTCTGGAATACTCAGGCTTTGCAATGTTGTCCATAGCTTGTCATGATCCACACAATTGAAAGCCTTTGCTTAGACAACAAAGCACAGGTAAACATCTTTCTGATATTCCCTGCTTTCAGCCAAGATCCATCGTACATCAGGAATGATATCCCTCATTCCATGTCCTCTTTGAATCCTGCTTGAACCTCTGGAAGTTCTCTGTCAATGTATGCTTACAGTCATTTCTGTATCACCTTTGGTAAAATTTTACTCGCATGGGATATTGAAGAAATTGCCCGATGATTTCTATATTCCATTTGGTTACCTCTCTTTGGAATGGGCACAAATACGGATATCTTCCAATCAGTTGGCTGGACAGTTTTCTTCCAAATTTATTGGCATAAATGAGTGAATGCCTTCTGT
>NW_006408891.1:45731-48117 GCF_000296735.1 Chrysochloris asiatica | reverse complement strand
TTCATTTACAACAAGCAAGGTTGTGTTATCTGCGTATTGTGGACTATTAATTAGTCTTCCTCCAATCCTAGTACCATTTCATTAATTATCGGAAACTTGCTTTTCACTAATGTTTTCAGTGCAGTTTGAACTTCTTTCTTTCAGTTACATTGGTTGTTAATCATATGGTGCCTTTTGAAATGATTGGACACTGACCAATTATTTTTAGTTCAGTAACTCTGTATATGTTTGCCATCTTTTTTTATGCTTCCTGTGTTATTAATATTTTAGCCAGAGAATATTTTGATATTATAACTGGAGACTTGAATTTTTTATTCAGTTCTTTTGCCTCGAGAAATACTGAACCCTTAATTCCCATTTGTTTTTATTAAAATTCAGGAATTAGCAAATTTCATTTCAATATTTTGTCGTCTCAATTTGCTCTTTGAAATTCTCTGCTCATCTCCTCATCTTTCCCATTTCTTCTAGGTGCTTTAGTATCTCTACATTCAAGAGACAGTTTCAGAATCTCTTCAGACATCAATTTGGTCTCTTCTTTCTTTCTCATCTATTAAATGTCATTTTTCTTTCTTCATGCATAATGTTCATTCTTCAAGTATAATGTCCTTGATGTCATTCCACACCTCCTTTGCTCTTTGGTCATTAATGTTAAGTGTATCATTTCTGTTCCTGAGATGGTCTCTAAATTCAGGTGAGATATGTTTATGGTCATATATTGGCTCTCATGGACTTGTTTTAAATTTCTTCAGCTTCAGCCTGCATTTGCATAGGAGCAATTGACTGTGTGTTCCACAGTCTGTCCCTGAGCTTGTTTTGGCTGATGATACTGAGATTTTCCATCACCTCTTCCCACAGATGTGGTTAGTTTGATACCCATTTATTCCATGTGGTGAGGTCCATGTGTACACTCAATGCTTATGTTGCTGGAAAAAAGGTATTTGCAAAGAACAAATCATTGGTCTTGCAAATTTCAATCAAGCCATATCCAACATCCTTTCAGTCACCATGGCCATAGTTTCTTATTACAGTTCCTTCCTCTCTGATTCCAACTTTACTATCCAATGGCCCATAATAATTCATCTTAAATGCATGTTTGATCAATTTTAGATTGAAGAAGTTGGTAGACTTCTTCAATTTCATTATTACTGGCTTTTGTGGTTAGTGCATACATTTGAATAATAATGATATTAAACGGTCTTATTGATTTTTGTTGCTGCTATTATGTGACCTCTGTGTGGTTCTAACCCTTAGCTACTTTAAGCACTGCAGATTGGAAAACTGGTGCTGCACTAACCTCCCAACTGTTACATTTGAGCCCATTGTTGCTGCCATATCAATCCATCTAGTTGGGAGTCCTTTTTTTTTGCTGACTCTTTGTTTTACCAAGTATAGTGTGCTTCTCCAGGGACTTGTCCCTTTTGATAGCATGTCCAAATCTCACCATCCATGATTCTATGGAGCATTTTGGCTGTATTTCTTCCAAGGTAGATTTGTTTGTTCCTCTCATTGTCCATGATTCTTTCAAAATCCTTCTCACATACCATAATTCAAATCCATCAATTCTCTGATGATTTCCCTTACTTGTTATACAACATACACAATTAAATTTGTTGTTGTTGTTAAGTTCTGTGAAGTCAGTTCTGACTCATGTTTCCAAGAACTGGATGGTGGATTTGAACCTCTAACCTAGTGATTCAAATTGACCTGTGGTCCAGTGCATTACCCTGCAGTGTCAAAAATGTTTTTGTTGTTGTCAGGGGCCATCGAGTAGGAACTGACTCATAGTGATTCCATGCACAGCAGAACGAAACAATGTCCAATCCTGGGCCAACCTCACTACCGCTGCCACACTTGACGCCACCAATGATGCCACCTGGCCGATCCAACTCGTTGGGGGTCTTCCTCTTTTTCTCTGACCCTCCATCTTACCCAGAATGACATCCTTCTCCAGTGACTGTTCCCTCCTGACAACATGTCCAAAGTATGAGAGACGAAGTTTAGCCATCTTGGCTTCCAAGGAGCACTCTGACTGGAAGAGAATACTAAAAGTGCCATGGACTGACAAAAGAACCAATAGATCTGTTTTGGAAGAAGTGTCAAAAATAGGGGATTAAAATTACCATGGTTTCAGTCAGGTGCAATTTTACCTCTAACTGATGAATTTGTTCTAATACCTTAAAGATGTCTTTTACAGATTTGTGGATTTTGTTTTGCTAGTTGCCCTCATCACTTATTTCTTGACTGCTGCTTCATTGAGTGTTGATTGTAGATCCAAGCAAGATGAAGTCTTTGACAACTTCTGTCTTTTCTGTTTATCATGATGTTATTTACAGGTCCAATTGTTAAGAGTTTTCATTTGGTTTACACTGAGGTGCAATCCATAATG
>NW_006408891.1:9612-13002 GCF_000296735.1 Chrysochloris asiatica | reverse complement strand
ATTTATATTACCAAGGCCTTATTTTCCAATGATTGATCCTTCCTCTTTGTTTCTAACTTTCACATTCCAATCACCAGTAATTATGAATGCATATTGGTTCATGCTTGATGAATTCCAGAGTGAACAAGTTAGTAGATTTCTTCAATATTGTCATCACTGGCTTAGTTGGTTGGTTATGAATAATAGTGGTATTAATTGGTCTCTCTTGTAGGTGTGTGGATATTATTCTATCACAGATAGCCTTATACTAACAAAAACCTTGAAATGTTCTATTGACAGTGGATGTGACCCCATTCCTTTTCAATGTGATGTTCCCAGCACAGTAAACCATATGATTGTATAATTCAAAAGGACCATTGCAAGTTCGTGTCAGCCCACCAAATGCCTAGGATATCAATCTTTATGCATTACATTTCATTTTTGACAACTTCCAATTCTCTTGTATTCATAATTAATACATTTCACAATCAGCTTATTAATGGATGTAGGCTGCTGTTTCTCCTCATTTCAAGTTGTGCACCATCAGCAAATGAATGTTGAGAAACTTTTGTTCCATTTACATCACTGTGCTCAACCGTATTTTGAGGAGGTAGTTTTTCCCCTGTCATATTTTTAGTGACTTCCAACTCATAGGGCTCATATTCTGACAGTGTTCTGTTACTATTCATCCTGATTTCATCTCCATCAATCTATCTGACAATGTTCAACTGCTATTATTAAGGTATACAGTGGCTAGCCATTCAGAAATACTCTGCATCTCCTTCCTTCTTATTAGTTGGTCTTAGTCTGGAGCTCAGCTGAAATCTCTCCACTATGAGTGACACTGCTGGTAACTTAAAATATCAGTGGCATAATTTCCAACATCACAACAACTCACAAGTCATGATAGTTCACCAAGCTGACAGATGAGTGATGGTTTTTAGCTGTATACTAATGTTTTATGCACATTTTGTATATATGTTATAGCTCAATAAAATAGATAAAACAATAGGTATATGTATTGGAAAAATTCATATCACTTATTGCTGAAAAAAACTAGTATTTCCTAGTGGTCCCTGCTTCATAACCAGATACAAAAGCTATAGATAGTTCAGTGTATGAACTTGAGGAATTTTCATTAAATAAGCAGACAAAGAAAAAAATACATGGTGATTTTGTTATATACACTTGCTACATCTGCATATGCGGATGATACAAACCTTGCTTGCTGAAAATGAAGAGGACTTAGTTACTGATGAAAAAAAAAGATCACAGCCTTCGGTAAGGATTGCATCTCAATGCAAAGAAAACAAAAATCCTCACTACTGGACCAATAAACAACATTCTTATCAACAGAAAAAAAAGATTGATGCTGTCAAGGACTTCATTCTTCTTCGCTCAACCATCAACCCTCATGGAAGCAGCAGTCAAGAAATCAAACGACATATTGCATTAGGTAAATCAGCTGCACAAGTCCTTTTTTAAGTGTTGAAAAGCAAAGATGTCAGCTTGAGGACTAAAGTGCGCCTGACCCAAGCCATGGTATTTTCAATAACCTCATATGCATGTGAAAGTTGCACAGTGAATAAGGAAGATGGTAGAAGAATTGATGCTTTTGAGTTTTGGTGTTGGAGGAAAATATTGAAAGTACCATGGGTTGCCCATAGAACCAACAGATCTCTGTTGGAAGAAGTGCAGCCAGAGTGCCCTTTGGAGGCCAAGATGACAAAACTTTGTCTCTCATACTTCAGTCATATTGTCAGAAGGGAGCAGTCATTGGAGAAGGATATCATATTTGATAAGGTGGAGGATCAGAGAAAAAGAGGAAGACCCCCAATGAGATGGATTGGCCAAGTGGCAGCATCAATGGGGTCAAGCATGGCAACAATAGTGAGGTTAGCCCAGGATTGAGCATTGTTTTGTTCTGCTGTGCATAAGATAGCTCTGAGTCAGCACCGACTCGATGGCACCTAACAACAACAACAACAACAATAAAACATCTGCATGAATTTCTATATTTATGCATATATACACACTTTGATGTGATTATGAGTTCAGATTTCTTCAAGTCCTGAAACATCATACATGATTTACTCTTGAACCCACCTCTCTGTCTCCATTTCTTACTTTGCCACTCACTCCCCCTCTTTTTGTTTACCCTCAAACTCACAGTCCACAATGTTTCTAAACCAGCTAGACACACTCTTACATTAGTATTTTGCTGTAAATTTTCCACAGTCTAGAATGTTCTTCCACCAGATATCCATTTGGGCGATCTCTTTACATCTTTAATTTTCAAATGTATGCTTCTTGATGAGGCTCATCTTTCCTACTATTTTTAATACAGGAGTACAATTTTATTGTGCTTTCCTTTATTGTGCTTATCAGATATTGAGCTTTTTGTTTTATGTTTTGCAAATTTAAGGTCTAAGACAATTTTTTATCAAGCAAGTCTACTAGTGCCGTTTTTCCAATAGCATATACTCACTTTGTGTCTAATTCTCACAATATTTCAAACTTTTTAATAATGCTATTGCACACATAATACTGTAAAATAGTGCACACATAAATTGTATATTCATTGGGAATTTTAAAAAATCATGTGACCTGCTTTACTGTAATATTCACTTTATTGTGGTGTTGTAGAATTAATTGAACCTGAAATAGCTCCAAAGTACAGCAAATACCCTCCAACTACCCTTCAGAACACCAATTCTTTGTACTTTGCTTTAACTTTTCTCTGTCTCCTTACCTTCTAATATGATTCATGATGTAATAATTTATTGTATTGCTTATATATTATTTGAATTCTCCTACTGATCTCATATCCACAAGGACTGGGATCTTTGTTTTATTTACTGAACTAGATCAAGCACACAGATTTGTTTCTAGAACATAAAAGATGCTCAATAATATTCAGTTAATGAATGAATATATATACTTTTTGAAGACGATATAAAGATCATATTATATAATACTCTTGTAGCAAAGTGTTTACAAGTTGGACTGCTAACCTCATGGTCAGGAGTTTGAAACTACCATTTGTTTTGTGGGAGAAAGATGAAGCTTTCTGCTCCTGTAAAGATTTACAGCCTCAGAAACTCTATGTAGGGTTGCTATGAGCCGGAACCAACTCCATAGAATACCACCACCATCAGCACCACCAAGGCTCTATAACTTCCTTTTTTCAATTTATATCACAGACACTTTTAGTTCTTGGGATGTATAGATGTCACTGTTTTAGATTTTCAAAAGAATTCTATAGAACAAATACAAAGAAATATATTTAAGCATTTCCCTAATTAGGAACATTTGAATTATCTCCTATCTTATTTCAAGGATTATTAAAATTAATATCTTTATACCCATATATTTTCAAATATAAAGTTATTCCCTTTAAATGTGAAATTG
>NW_006408891.1:5629-8524 GCF_000296735.1 Chrysochloris asiatica | reverse complement strand
CATAGAAAAGGATCTAAAATATATTATTTACTTTTGTGGATATTGTATCTTTTTTGTTGTTAGTTGCTGTTAAGTTTCATAGAGTCAGTTCTGATGCATAGTGACCCAGTATAGGGTTTATGGGGAGTGGTTCATGGGCTTGAACTTCCAATCTTGCAGTTAGCAGTCAAGTGCATATACTATAGCACCACACTAGAACTCCTATGTCTTCGCTAGTGCTAGTTTAACATGATCAGGATTATAGTACGGGTAGTTTATAAGGTGAAAATATCATAAGCTTTAGAGTCTAACACAACTGGGCTTGAATTCTTGATTCATAACTTGATATGTGTATTCCAAGGGGAAAATCTCTTTAATTCCCTGACATGCCATTCTGTCATTTCGAAAATCAATGTTATTTGCAATATTATGTTAGATATTATTATTATCATTATTTTAAATCTTCTCTCCATTTATCTTGATGTTGCTTAGTGGTAAGGATTTTTATTACTTTACATTGAGATGCAATCCATACCAAAGGCTATGATCTTTGATCTTCATTAGTAAGTATGTTAATTCCTCTTCATTTTCAGCAAGCAAGGTTGTAGCATCTGCACATCTGTTTTTTGTTCATTTGTTTGTTTTGTTTTGTGTTTTTAAATTTTTATTGTGAATTGAGTGAAAGTTTACAGTGCAGATCATCAGTTTTACATTTAACAAATTGTATACCTTGTTTCATTACGATGATTATAATCCCCTCCATGTACCATCAAATAACAGTATTTCGCTCTATTCTCTTTAGTGTGCTCTCTCTCTCTCTCTCTGTCTCTCTCTCTCTGTCTCTCTCTCTCTCTCTCTTTAACACCCAGGCATGTATAATAATTAAACCATCAAAGGGTACGTTCTGCAAGCCTGCCTTCTGGCAACCAGTTCTCAGTACCTCTCTTCCCATGAATCGAGTCTTCAGTTTCTCCCTCTCTCAATGTTCCTGTCTCTGCCTCCATCTCTGGTATTACTGCTTCTTTGGATAAGGTCTTGCATTCCTCTTGTGCTCTTCTCCCTGGATGGTCCTAGGGTCCTTTTTTCTGGACTGTAAGATGAACTACTCCCCCATGTTTGATGCAAAACTTCTGCTTTTGCAATTGTGACTGTCACAATTAATCATGATAACTATCACTCACTATTGAATCATAAGAATTTTATTCCCATATCTTTTAACCAGACCCATCTAGACAAGAGCAGAACTTTTCAGTGGGGACTCTTTCTTCCCCCTCACACTCTTAAACTAAACTCCTTTTTGAAACCTTGTAAGCCAGTCACTTTTGGTCTTTATCACCCCCTTATTTTAGGTAGCCAATGTCTAAATTGCCCATCCCTATCTACCTTGCGTAAGAGGGGATAGCATTGATACTTGATGTGAAGACTCCTTCACTCTCTGTTTGTATGTAGAGTTACTACCACCATGAATATAGGTCAAGTTCATCAAATTGTAGCAATTTACTTTTGTTTCCTTTATCAAAAATTGTTTTTTTGGTTTTTGTTTTTCTATCTTCCTCTAGTCGAGTTCTGATTATCAAGCCATTGAGGCTAGGTCAAATGGGCACTCTCTGAAAGTTTAGATGGTCTTGTGCATCTCCCCTCACTTCATATCAGCTGGATACGACAGGTCTAGTTCTCTGTGGGTATGTCCTTGCCCATGGGCTTAGGTGTCCCCAGGTCTTACCACACTTTTTACCAACCAGCCCTTCCTCTTCTCTCGCTCATCTCCAAGTCAACGGGAGTATGTGGACTGTAGTGGAACTCAGCCCATTTTTTCATTGCTGCCTTTCACCCTCTTCCATTCATCGTCAGCAAGCTTACATGCCTGCTCATGTGTTTCCTTTGAGTTTCAGTCTTAGAAGGGGTTGTCCTGAAGGAACTTGATTGCTTAACTTGATGGCTTCCCAGCGAACAGCTTGCTTGTAGTAGCCAGTCATACTGCCATTTTTTGTTGTGGGTTTCCCTGATGATATTACTTTGAAGATGTATCTTCTGTAGCTCTGTTTGTCCCAGACTGATCTGCTTGTCCTTTCTAGTGGCAGTGTCCCACCTCAGAAGGTTCTGGATGGGATTCAGGATTCCATTTAAGGTCTTAT
Organism: Chrysochloris asiatica; assembly: GCF_000296735.1. Classification (NCBI taxonomy): domain Eukaryota; kingdom Metazoa; phylum Chordata; class Mammalia; order Afrosoricida; family Chrysochloridae; genus Chrysochloris; species Chrysochloris asiatica. Next base: position 6,410 of record NW_006408891.1, on the reverse strand, counting down.
ACACTGCAAAGACTCCTCAAGAGGCCTATTTCACTGGGCAAGTTCTAGAACCCCTTTTTGCATATCGCTGAAGCCTTACTTACATACAAGTTTTCTGTAATCATGTTTCCCAATATTCTTTTCTATCCCACTCATATGTCTACTTCATAATAATAGTCAAGGGAAACCAATATTCATAAGAGAGTCAAGCATCATAGTATTATTTCCCCTCTTCAAAATAAGCTTAGATATCTGTATCAAAGAACCCTGTTGTTACAAGGTTGAACATGCATCATTATTTACCTCTATCTCATTTAGCCCATGCAAAGTTGTTTCAGTGTTACCCTATCTACCTTGTACTTCCACCTCCTCCACCTTCTTGTCTTGCCTTCCTGAACACCCAAACTCTGATGTGTCTGCCCCCTATCCTGTGCTCTACCATCACCTCCCTCCACAGCCCCCTAACTCACCCACCTCAGCACCACCATTGTGGCTACCTTATCGTCCATTAACTCTTCTGTCCATTTCTAACAGTCTATTTTATTCTGAGATTTTATTGTGAGGTTGGTCCAGGAGCGGGCAGTGTTTTGTTCTGTTGTACATATGGTTGCTATGAGTCGGTACCAACTCAATGGCACCTGACAACAACAAATGTTCAATATTATATTTTGGGCTTTCGTGGACTTGTTTTAATTTTCTTCAGCCTCTGCCTATACTTGCATATGAGCAATTGATGGTCTGTTCCACATTCTGCCCCTATTCTTGTGTTGATTATTGATTTGGATCTTTTCTACCATCTCTT
>NW_006408891.1:0-525 GCF_000296735.1 Chrysochloris asiatica | reverse complement strand
GCATACATCCTCAAGAAATAAGAGCTATGACATAAGTAGATATACGCATACCTATGTTCATTCCAACAATATTCACAATAGTATAAAGGAGATAGACAAAATGCCCATCAATAGAGAATGCCTAAACACTTTGGTTCCCACACACAATGAAATATTATGAAATGTTGAACAACAATAATCAACCGGTGAAGCACCTTAACATATGGATGCACCTGGAGGAAATTGTGTTGTATGAAAGTAGTGAATCACAAAAGGACAAAAAATTGTATGACACCACTATTGCAAAATGTCAAGCAAAGGTTTTCATGCTAAAAGAAACAATTTTTTGATGGTTACCAAGGATGGAAGGGAAGGGAAAATAATCCATTAGTCACAAGGGAGACATATGTTAAATTGGGTGGTGGGGAAAGCAATATACAATAAGAGAAAGGTTGATAGAAGAATGATGAATACATACGGATTGGAAGGAGAGAAAGCATTAAAGGGAATAGAGATTGTTAGGTTCTTTGAATTCCTTTTGAACTC
>NW_006408890.1:2135117-2139641 GCF_000296735.1 Chrysochloris asiatica | reverse complement strand
TACCAGTGATTATTTGTTTCTTCATCAGATCAAATTCTAGTAAGCAACAGTTTTGATTGCTATGCAATCTGGACACTTTTCTCATTTATGTTGGAAACTGTTGCGCCTTTCCAAAGTGTTTTGAATCCCTGAAGCCAGCTGATATATATGTGTTGTGTTTTCTGAGTCAGTTCTGACTTTTAGCAACCCTTTGTTAACTTTCCAAGTAGTAGCTATTGTTACATGCCGTGAAGTCATTCCACTTTGTGGTTCAAATCTAGCTTTCCGCCTAGTGTTAATTCTTCATCAGGACCCATGTATATATGTATATGTGTATAATCCTGGCTGTAAAATGATGGGAGTATAAGTCAGCGAAATGTGTAAATCATGTTTCACTTGGACATAATGAGCAGGAAGAGTTACACATTGATGGAAATGGTAGTCGTCATCCTAGATGACTCTTGAGACAATTCAGGGAAAAACATGCATGTTCACTGTGTTTGGTAATGCTGTCATGCAACATTTGTTTCCAACAAGATAAATGACTATTTTTACTTGTCTCCTTGTTGACAGTGGAGTAGTTTTCTGAGGACACCATTGTTTTACATTTACACTCCCTGTTTTTAACAGAACTGGTGCAATCGAGAACCTGGCTGAACGTTCTGAAGGCAACCAGTGTGGGGAAACCTCCAACCCGATTCTTGGTCTTTCTGTGCACCAAATAGATCCCATAGAAGTGGATCCTTTTGAATGCTGTGAGTATGGAGGAGCCTTCCTGGATCATTCCCTAGAGAACAATCATGGTAGAGCTCACACTGGAAGCAGTACCTGTCAGTGTCCGGACTGTGGAGAAGACTGCAGGTGTCCTTTTAAGCTGACCACACCTGTGAGAACTCAGGATGGAAATAACACCCATAAATGTAAAATATGTGGGAAAGGCTTCCTTTGTATATTGACCCTCAAGAATCCTGTCTCAGCAATCACCAGTATTGAAGGGCATGAATTCAGCAAGTGGATGGAAAGTTTCTGTAGTTTCTCACCACCAGTTAGGACACCTTTGAAAGGTCATCAGTCCAACTGTAAAGAATGTTTTAGAATGCATACTAGTCCTTCATCTCTCATTTTAAACAATAACTCTCATAAGCGAGAGAAGCCTTCTGAATGTAAGAAAGCAATTCCCGAGGCTTCCTCCCTCACTCTACATGTAAGTAGTCACAGTGGAAAGATGCCTTATGAATGTAACGAGTGTGGGGAAACTTTTAGAGATTCCTCAGTCCTGACTGCACATAGAAGAATCCACAGTGGAGAGAGGCCCTATGAATGTAAGGAGTGTGGGAAAGCCTTTCTCCGAGCGAGAAACCTCAGAACACATAGACGAATCCACAGAGGAAAGAAGCCCTATGAATGTAAGGAATGTGGGAAATCCTTTACTCAGCGATCAAACCTCACAACACATAGAAGAATCCACAGTGGAGAGAGGCCCTATGAATGTAAAGAGTGTGCGAAATCCTTTACTCGGCGGTCAGGCCTCAGAACACATAGAAGAATCCACAGTGGAGAGCGGCCCTATGAATGTAAGGAGTGTGGGAAATCCTTTACTCAGAGGTCAAACCTCACAACACATAGAAGAATCCACAGTGGAGAGAGGCCCTATGAATGTAAGGACTGTGGGAAATCCTTTGCTCAGTGGTCAAACTTCACAACACATAGAAGAATCCACAGTGGAGAGAGGCCCTATGAATGTAAAGAGTGTGCGAAATCTTTTACTCTATGGTCAGACCTCACAAGACATAGAAGAATACACAGTGGAGAGAGGCCCTATGAATGTAAGGAGTGTGCGAAATCCTTTACTCGGCAGTCAGGCCTCAGAGCACATAGAAGAATCCACAGTGGAGAGCGGCCCTATGAATGTAAGGAGTGTGCGAAATCCTTTACTCAGAGGTCAAACCTCACAACACATAGAAGAATCCATAGTGGAGAGAGGCCCTATGAATGTAAGGACTGTGGGAAATCCTTTGCTCAGTGGTCAAACTTCACAACACATAGAAGAATCCACAGTGGAGAGAGGCCCTATGAATGTAAGGAGTGTGGGAAATCCTTTATTGTATGGTCAGCCCTCACAAGACATAGAAGAATCCACAGTGGAGAGAGGCCCTATGAATGTAAGGAGTGTGGGAAATCCTTTATTGAATGTTCAGACCTCACAAGACATAGAAAAATCCACAGTGGAGAGAGGCCCTGTGAATGTAAGGAATGTGGGAAATCCTTTATTGTATGGTCAGTCCTCTCAAGACATAGAAGAATCCACAGTGGAGAGAGGCCCTATGCATGTAAGGAATGTGGGAAATCCTTTACACAGAGGTCAACCCTCAAAAAACATAGAAGAATTCATAGTGGAGAGAGGCCATATGAATGTAAGGAGTGTGGAAAATCCTTTACTCAAAAGTCAAGCCTCACAGTACATAGAAGAATCCACAGTGGAGAGAGACCCTATGAATGTAAAGAGTGTGGGAAATCCTTTACTCAACGGTCAGGCCTCAGAACACATAGAAGAATCCACAGTGGAGAGAGGCCCTATGAATGTAAGGAATGTGGGAAAGCCTTTACTCAATGGTCAGACCTCACAAGACATGGAAGAATCCACAGTGGAGAGAGGCCCTATGAATGTAAGGAGTGTGGGAAATCCTATACTCAACAGTCAGGCCTCAGAACACATAGAAGAATCCACAGTGGAGAGAGGCCCTATGAATGTAAGGATTGTGGGAAATCCTTTACTCACTGGTCAGACCTCACAAGACATGGAAGAATCCACAGTGGAGAGAGGCCCTATGAATGTTAGGAATGTGTAAAAGTCTTTATTTCTTCCTCATCCCTCACTGCACATATGCGAAGTCATAGTGGCGAGAGGCCAATGACTGTAAGGAGTGTGGGAAATTCTTTCGTTACCACTCAGATGTCACAAGACATAGAAGAATCCACAGTGCAGAGAGGCCATATAAATGTAAATTATGTGGAAAATGTTTGGTAGGTACTCATCCCTCTCTAAACATGTGCAGACTCACAGTGGGATGAGGCCTAACGAATATAAGGAGTGTGGGATTCCTCACACATTTAAGGGTTCCTTACACCACATTAGACATGTGTAGACTCACAATGGAGACCCGCTTTAATGAGTGTATACTGTGGGAAAGTGTTCAGGCAGCCCTCAGTCCTCACTGGACATAGAAGAAGCCACACTAGAAAGAGGCCATATGAATGTCAACAGTGTGTACAAGTGTTTGTTTATGCCTCATCCCTCACTGTACATGTGATATATCATAGTGGAGAAATTCACTGTGAATGTAAGGAATATGAAGAAACGAATCATAGTTGTCCATCCCTCAGTACACAACTGAACTCATAGTGAATTAGCAGAGGCCTTATGAATGTAGACAACTTGGGAAAGTGTGTGTTTGTTACTCAGACCTCATTTCATATTTAAGGATGCACAGTGGAGAGGAATGTGAAATTAATGTAAAGAACTACTCATGATTCCACAAAAGTTACCATGATTCCAAAAAGGAAAGAACCCTTATTGATGTAATGAATGCAGCAGAGGGTTTAGATGCTTATCACACTACAATAGACAAGCTCTGCTCACTGAAGAGAAGGTCGCTGTGAGTGTGAGGAACGTGGGGAAGCTGTTACTTCCACTCACGTATCACAACTCAAGAGTTGAGAGGTTGTGTCAGAAACTGGATGTTCCATCCACACTGATCAGTGACTCTACCATGAAACACGGCACTGAATGTGGGAAGAGATTCTCAGTGACACATGACAGTGTGTTTGTAACTGCAGGGGAGTGTCCTCATCAGCTGTGCAGACTGCCTCTGTTCACATGTCATTTTGCCTTTGTAAGTCTTCAGTTATTATAATAAGGACAATGACCGGCCTTGATCATTGTTACTATGCTATAATCAATTCTTCTATGTTTCTTAACAAGAATTCTGTAAAGCGTTACTTTGCCCTCCCAACATTTATCAAATTGTTGTTAACATTGGTAGTGCGTGTACACACATACACAGATATGGTCTTATGTGCACACGTGTCCACATTAGTTTATGCTAACATTGGCAGTGAGTGCACACACATACACAGGTGTGGTCTTATTCACACGTTTGCACATTAGTATATGCGAACATTGGTAGTGAGTGCACACACATACACAGGTGTGGTCTTATGCACACACGTTTGCACATTAGTATATGCTAACATTGGCAGTGAGTGCACACACATATGCAGGTGTGGTCTTGTGTGCACATTAGTATTAGCTAACATTGGTAGTGAGTGCACAGACATACACAGGTGTGGTCTCATGTACACACGTGTGCACATTAGTATATGCTAACATTGGTAGTGAGTGCACACATACACAGGTGGTCTTATGTATACACGATTACACATTAGTATATGCTAACATTGGCAGTGAGTGCACACACATACACAGGTGGTCTTATGTACACACGATTACACATTAGTATGTGCTAACATTGGCAGTGAGTGCAC
>NW_006408890.1:2131069-2135017 GCF_000296735.1 Chrysochloris asiatica | reverse complement strand
CACACATACACAGGTGGTCTTATGTACACACGATTACACATTAGTATGTGCTAACATTGGCAGTGAGTGCACACACATACACAGGTGGTCTTATGCACACATGTGTGCACATTAGTATGTGCTAACATTGGCAGTGAGTCCACACACATACACAGGTGTGGTCTTATGTATACACGTGTGCACATTAGTATATGCTAACATTGGCAGTGAGTGGACACACATACACAGGTGTGGTCTTATGCACACATATGTGGACATTAGTATATGCTTCATATTATCCACATATATTACAATCCTCAGTGAGGAACACTTCTTTAGAGTTCTTAAACCTGAACATGTAGCACATGCCGTTGGTTTACAGTGCTAAAATCTCATAGATAAATTTAATAATTTAGCATAGCATCTTTCTACATCTAAATATGTAAGGTCTTAAAACCCTTGGGGTTTATATTGATAATACAACTTTTGACTTATGCTCATATGGACCAGAAATTCAAACAGTAAAAAAAGAAGAAAGGAGAATGAGTTCATTTGTATCACAATGATATGTTAAACTTGTAATAAGCATAGTTAAAACTCTGCAAAATCCCACTCAGATCTCTGAAGGGTGAGTCCCAACGGAACCCCTAAAGGCAGAAGTTACATTCATAACCTTTTGGTGAGTGTCAGCATTACTGATCTCAAGAGAAATATGTAAAAACGCACTTTCACATTAAGAAATTTATTATCTGTGGCATCCAGGATATGGAAGCTCCATAGAAATATGAGATGGCTCTTGTTTTATATAACAATGTAATCACCTTCCTCAACCCAAATACTGGACTAACCATGGTGTGTAAAACGTTTCCCAAGACTACAGGAATACCCACCACAATAAAAGATCTCATTCTCTCCCAGTGAGGCCAAGTCTTTCTAGGTTTCCATCCTCACAGCTCTGCAGAATTTTTTATGTTTGACCAAGGAACTCTGGTAGGGGTGTGGTTACAAGTTGGGTTACTAACCTCCACTCAGGAGTGAGAAACTAGCATTCATTCCACAGGAGAAAGATGAGGCTTTTGGCCCTCGTGAAGATTTAAAGCCTCGGAATCCCTATACAGGTTTGCTATTAGTCAGAACTGACTCCCCAGCACACATCCACCACCACCACCAAGGTCTACTGTAAGGTACGTGTATCTTCACTAAATATATTCCCTTCCTGTCTGGTGGCTTTCTGTGTCATAAGATAACAATCCCTCACAGTGTGAATGCAACCAACTGTTGTATTCCTTTCCGTTTCTGGTTTAGAACAGCTAGAAACAGTGACAATTTTGAGAAATGGTCTAATACAGATCATCACTTCATTCTGGCCAAACAGCTATGCCTTCCAGAAGACCCATCATGAGACTCTAAAACAAAACCAAACAATGTAGAGTGAAGGTCCATTGAGGCAGTGAAACCCTGGAGGCACTGCAGAATGGCAGTTCCCTTGTGCCCTGCACTGCCCTTGGATTACCCGGGGCCCTCCCCATACAAACTGACCACACAAGACCCCAGGTGTTCATGTTGTCTTCAACACTAGGAGATTTGGCAGTAGAGACCCACGTCATGAAAATAAAGAACATTCATTGGGAAAATGATGAATATGTACATGTCAGTCACCTACTTTTCGAATTCTCAGTTTTGTCATTTTTTTTTATGTGTTGTCATTTCCATGCCTTGCTTCTCAGTTAACTTTTGTTCAATGCCATCAATTTGGTCCCAACCCATAGCGAACCAATGACCAGTACAAGGATCACGGATTGATTTTATGGAAACACAGACTTAAGGGAACGCAGACTCCCTGGTGACTGACAGGCACTTAGGGAATCTGGAGAGGGAGCCCCCATTTGTAACGATGGAGCCAGGATGGTTGCTTTGGCCTTGGCCTGTGTCCAGACTTGTCGGGGACCCGCCTCCACATAGGGGTTCGGTTCACGAGGAGGGGATACCTGACGGCGATTGCAATATATCAAGAATACACAGAAAGAGACAGACAATGAGGCACTCCAAAGCCAGGGTGGATACATCACTGGTGCACAGGCCTGGGACTACCGGCATCATGGCCTCTGCAGGCAGCAACTCACTGCTCTGCCATCTTTACTGCATTCCCTTCAACCCTTAATGCACTGCAATCTTTACTCCATGTCCTCCAACCAGTAATGCACTCCTGGGGAGGCCCGGGTCACTTTTATTTAGGGGAGGAGCTTCACACCACGCTGGGAGGGACTTAGGCAAGGTACAGCTAACATCAGTACTTTTCCAGACATTCAGGTAACTTTACATCTTACTTCGCTGGTTCGAATCCCTGGCAAGTAACTTGGATTCTCAGGCCCGATTAACATATCTATAGCCCCTGAGGTCAGATGGGGGAAGGTGAGAGTAATGACAAAAGCTTGGGAGGAGTCCCTCTGTTTAGGCTTCCTGAACCAGGTTTCCAGGAGGACTCTGGAGGCCCTGGTGAATGGGCTGCACCTGGAAAACGATTAGGGAGGATGGGTTCTTTGTCCGTAGAACAAAGAACCGAGAAGTAGCTAAGATATTTTTAGTTAATCCTTTGGAGAAAGGCTTAACCTTGCAACCTTTAGTCTTGGCTTTAGGAAAATACCACATTTATCTGTGGATTGTCAAAGGCTCCGTGTATTAATTTAATATATATAACTGAATATTAATATGAAAGCAATTTGACATTAACTGCCAGTGGCCTCATTTGTTAAACTCGGCCCTAGAGAGCCTCGAACCTCTGACTAGTCTTACAGGGTCAACAACACAGACTGAAATAAAACCATCTTGGAAGCCCAGCTTTCTGAGCAACCCATTTCAGTAGCTGAGTGGCCAGAGACTACAGCCCGTGTCTGGGGTGCAGATGGTCTCCCAGCACCTTCCCTGGTCTCAGCGCAATTATTGGCAGCCTTGCAGCGTCTATGTCCACTCGAAGTTTGTGAGAAATACAGAATGGGGCCTTCCAGGGTCCTAAGCAAAGTATCCACCATTCCAGTTCCAGGCCTCCACCAGTAACACACTCGTTCTATCATTTGGATTGGGATTGGGATTGGAATTCCCCCTGGACGCCAAGGAGTATTACCATCCCCACGCTGGGCCTGGTGCTTTGTGTAGAATGAGAGTCAATGGACCAGAACTGAACCTGGAACAACTATTGATGTACCTGGCCCAGCAGAGCCAGCCCTGTCCCAGCTCTCTTAACCTCCCCCATATCCTTCACAGCGACTGGTTCCTCCTGACAATATATCCAAAGTATGAAAGATAAAGTTTGGTCATCTTGGCCTCCAAGGAGCATTCTGGCTACACTTCTTCCAAAATGGATCTGTTGGTTCTCTTGGCAGCCCGTAACTCTTTCAATATTCTCTTCTAACACATTACTCAAATGCGTCAGTTCTTGTAAGGTCTTCCTCATTCACCGTCCAGCTTTTGCACGCGTATGAGGTTATTGAAAATACCATGGCTTGGGTCAGGGGCACCTTACTTATCAAGCTGACATCTTTGCTCTTCAACACTTTAAAAAGGTCTTGTGAAGCAGATTTGCCTAATGCAATATATCGTTAGATTTCTTGACTGCTGCTTCCGTGAGTATTGATAGTTGATCCAAGAAGAATGAAGTCCTTGACAAGTTCAATCTTTATTCCATTGATAAGAATGTTGTTTATTGGTCCATTGGTGAGGATTTTTTATTTGTTTACATGGTGATGCAATCCATAGGGAAGGCTGCGATCTTTGATCTTCATCAGTAACTTTTAAGTCCTCACTTTCAGCAAGCAAGGTTGTTTCATCTGCATATCACAGGTTGTTAATGAGTCTTCCTGGAACCCTGATGCCACTTTATTCTTCATTGAACCCAGCTTCTCAGGTTATTTGCTCAGCATAGAGGTTCAATAAGTATGTTGAAAGAATACAACCTTGTCGCACACCTTTCTT
>NW_006408890.1:2128565-2129654 GCF_000296735.1 Chrysochloris asiatica | reverse complement strand
TCTGGCTGCACTTCTTCCAAAACAGATCTATTGGTTCTTTTGGCAGTCCATGGCACTTTCAGTATTCTCCTCCAACACCACAACTCAAAGGCATCAATTTTTCTAAGATCCTCCTTATTCACTGTCCAGCTTTCGCATCCATATGAGGCTATTGATAACACAATGAATGGCCTGGGTCAGGTGCACCCTAGTCCTCAAGCTGACATCTCTGCTCTTCAACACTTTAAAAAGTTCCTGTGCAGCAGATTTGCCCAGTGGAATAAATCATCTGATCTCTTGACTGCTACTTCCGCGATGTATTCCATCTGTATAGTCGTCTTTTATGCTTTCTAAAGAAGGTATTTGGAATGAGTAAATCATTGGTTTTGCAGAATTCTATCATGCGTTCTCCAGCATCATTTCTATCAAGGCCATATTTTCCAACTCCTGATCCTTCCTCTGTGCTCCCAACCTTTGCATTCCAATCACCAGTAATGATCAATACATCTTGATTGCATGTTTGATCAATTTCAGATTGAATAACTTGGTAGAATTCTTCTGTTACTGGCCAGGTCCATAATTAATTAAGGAATTGAAAATAAATAAATTGAGACATAGTAATTGAGGGATTAAATAAATGAGACATGGGGAAACCTGTGCATGAAGAATTCATTGTCTTTGCAAAGCAACAATGGACTACTTTCTTTTTCTTTTTCTTTCTTTCTTTCTTTCTCTCGTTGGATGGCAGAGCCACAAAGAGTTGTTTTATTATTTTTATGCACAGACCCCTAGTTGAAATTTTCTCTTGTTAAATCATTCTCTGATTTATTCATGATTTTATTAGCTACATTTTATTCTACTTGTAATCTTAGGTAGTTTTAATATTTATATTAACAGTGTTCTTAAGACTGCTAGGAGACAGGACTTGTCAATTGAATTACTGCCAGGTTAGGTTTAGTGATTGTAAACATTCTTCCTTGTAGCCTTAGTTTAAGGCAATTAAGAATCCTAAACTTGAATAGCCATAAATAAGGGCTGTGGGTGCAAGAATTTCTAAACACAATTAGATAAAGGGTATGGGTATATACAGATACTAAATAAAAAGTCTGA
>NW_006408890.1:2125148-2127318 GCF_000296735.1 Chrysochloris asiatica | reverse complement strand
CATTTCATTTTTGACAACTTCCAACTTTTGCAGATTCATACTTCATACATTCCATGTTCCAATTTTCAATGGATGTTTATAGGTGTTTCTCTTCATTTTCAGTTGAGCCCCATCAGAAAATGAAGGTCCTGTGGGCTTTACTCCTTATGTGTCATCATGGTCAACTCTACTTTGAGGAGGCAACTCTTCCCCAGTCACATTTAGAAGGCCTTCCAACCTGAGGGGCTCATTTTCTGGCAGTATATCTGACAGTGTTTCTCTGCTATTCATAAGTTTTTCAATGACTCAATATTTGGAAGTAGTTTGTCATTCCTTCTTCGTAGTCTTATCTTCATCTGGAATCTCATCTGAAACTTGTCCACCATGGGTGACCCTGCTGGTATTTAAAATAACAGTGGTATAGCTTCCAGAATCATAGCAACTCACAAGCCACCACAGTAAGACAAACTGACAGAGGAGTGATGGTTTGGCTGTGTAGAACCTCATAAACTGTACATTACCTTGCAACAAATGGGTATTCCAGAACACTTGATTGTGCTTAAGTGAAATCTGTAGAGACCAAAAGGTAGTCAATCAGCAGTTGTCAAGAATTCAAATGTTGTATTGTATTAGGCAAATCTGCTTCAAAATGATCTCTATAAGGTAGACACATGTCAGCGTGATCAAAGACAATAACAGAAGGGGGAGGGTAGTATACAAGAAGAGGGAAGATGAAGATGATCGAGGACTAAGATGAATAATGAAGACTGGTGAAGATACCGGGAGGTATGCATGGGCTAAAGGGGATATATACATAACCGTGGAAAAACAGAGTTCTGTGTGTACATAAATGAATTGAGATATAGGATGACAGGGTAAGGCGGGGAAAAATGTTTTGTGTGTTTGACTGCTTTGTGGATATTGGTTCCTTCTGTGTACTAATGTAAAATAGACATATATGTGTGATGGAAATGAATATTATAAGCCTGAAGAAAAAAAAAGACACCTTTGATTTATGAACATACAAAAATGTCTGTTTGAGGACTAATGTGCACCTGAAACAAGCCATTGTATTTTCAGTCACATGTGAAAGTTGGACAATAAACAAAGAAGATTGCAGAGGAGACAATATATTTGAATTTTGTTGTTGGGGAAGAATTCTGAATGCACTATGGAATGGCAAAAGGACCAACAGATCAGTGTCGGAAGAACATCTAGAATGTTACTTAAAAGCAAGGCTTACAAGACTTCATGTATCATACTTCCAACATATTGTCAGGAGGAACCAGTTCCTGGAGAAAGAAATCATGCTTGCTAAAGTCAAGAGGAAGATGGATTGACAAGGTGGCAGTCCCCAAGGAATTGAACTAACAATTGTGAAGATAGCATCCTATCTGGCATTCATTCAGTTGTGCATAGGCTTGCTTTGAGTTAGAAGAGACTGCACATTATCTAACAAGAATGGCAAAATATTCAACAAAACAAGAAAAACATGAATAGAAGTTGGAAAGAATTCAGTCACTCTTCCTGAAATAATTGGTCAACATCAAGTAATTTCAAGATGTAATGTATGATTCACAACTATCTTATTGTAAGAAATACAAGTACACTGAAGGCATTAGCGAAATACAGGGCTCCAGGAAATGATGGAATAGCAATTGAAAGGTCTAAACAAAATGAAGCAGTGCTGGGAGTACTATCGTCTATGAAAAGTAATTTGGAGAGCGTTACATGGTCAAAAAGACTGCAAAAGATTCCATACTTGGGCCATTCCACAGGAAAGGTGCCCAACATAATATGGAGGTTGATATAACAATATTTATTTGACTCAGTGAAAATTGGTAAAGATAACTCAAAAAGCATTTCAGGTGTAAAACTATTAAGGAAGTGAGATGCCAGAAATTAAACCCAGATTTAAAAAGGACGTTGATGAACATTGGCTACCCAAAATGGGAGCGTGGTGGGAGGCCTACAAAGGCAAGAAGTGACTGATTTACAAGCTTTCAAGAGGGAACCTAGATCCAGAGGATGCTGAGGAAGGTAGACTCTCCACTGAGTAGTATCCAATCAGCCTGGGAGGGGCTGATGAAAGGAGATGTGGATAGATCCCTTGTGGTACAATAGTGAAAAATTGTTATCAGGAATGACTGTGAGGGTTCGAAATGTAAAGGTAGATGTTGTGTAGCAAAAG
>NW_006408890.1:2120906-2124706 GCF_000296735.1 Chrysochloris asiatica | reverse complement strand
ACAGCCCGATTCGTAACCACTACGCTACATACTTCATAATAAAACATTAAAAAAAAAAAAAAAAGGATGTTGAACCAGTGATATTGTTATAGGAAGACTAACAGCCCCCATTTAAACTAGGTATCCACTGAGTCCTTTCAGCCCCATTTCACCCTGCCCCCGCCTTCCTTACCCCCGCTTGGAAAAATAATAAACTTGTTACAGAAAAACCACGAAGGTCAGAAAGACCCAAGGACACCTGAACAAATAAGATAAAACTTACAAATAAGATAAGGCTTTATTGGTGGGTTTACTCCCACTTACAGGATAAGGATCTTATGGAATTTACCACGTCATGTGACAAGACAAGTCTGTTTCTTTTAACCGCTCTGGGTTTCTAGTATAAAACCCTGTTCCCCTGCTCGCTTCGGGGTCTTAGTGATCTAGGCTGGAGCTAACTCTGGTCGCCGGAAATAAACTTTGCTCTTTAAGATTTTCGAGTTGAGTTCTTTCTGACTCGCGCTGCCGGAACAATACCATTGACAAATAAAATAAATCTCGACTAAAAACCACCTAGGATGGCGATCCTACACATTTCACTTCAAACGTAATATTGAGGAAGTCCTAGACTCCTCTAGCCTGGAAATAAAGCCTTGGCCAGATCCCAAATCCACGGAAGAAACTGAAACTCATGGTCATAAGTTCGCCGCTGGATGTTTTCGCTGGGAATGCCTTCTCTGCTGCACCTAACGTCCCAGAAACCGGAACCTGGGGTGTGCGTTTTCGGTCGGCAGAGATATGTAGTTGCACTTGCGCCTTGTTTGTCTGTCAACTGTCTGCGTGTTCCTCTGGCTCCGCAGTTTCCAGCGGGCGCAGCGCCCACTATTTTGCGCATGCTCAAATGGGAATGGGCGCTTCGCTCAAAACTCGCGAGATTTCTCGCCGGAAGGAGTAACTAGCGCTTGGTGCGAAAACTTTGTTACTCACCTGTTGCTGATATAAGCAGAGCAGAGGCTTGATGTAATATTGGGACTCGGCTTGGGGACCAGAATCACCCAGGTGTGCCTCTCTGGCTGAGGAAAAGGGGGACGGTTTTATGGGGATATTGGGCTAGAGGTTGGGAGCCTGAGGAATCCTAAGAACTTTGTGGCCGCGTTGATTAAAGTCACGCTGACTCTTGGAGGCCATTTTGTCTCCAACAGGCACCGGTAGTTTCTGCAGCTAGTGAATTTCAGGGATTATCCTGAAATATTTGACTTTGATTTCATTCCTTCTGTAATTATTGGATTGGGATACAACTACCGATTCAAAAACAGCGGGTTTATTTAAATAAAATGACCTGTGGTCTAACGGGCAGTTAGGGAATCTGGAGAGGGAGCCCTCGTTTGTAACTACGGGGCCAGGATGGTCACTTCGTCCTCGTCCTCTGTTGTGCTTCGTCCAGGCTGAAACCATCTCGGCACCTGGTTCCTCAGAGCCCGGTTTCAGGGGGAGAGTGGCCGCAGACCACAGCTGATTTCTGCACAGACGGTGGGTGGGGTGCAGCTGGTCACCCACCACTTTCTCTGGTCTCATCCGGTGCATCCCTGCCCAGCACAATGCTTTGCAGCCCCGCAAGGCCCGTGTCCCCTGGGAGTTAGTGAGAACTGCAGAGTCGGGCCTCCCAGGGTCCCTAACCTCAGTCTCAACCATCCAGGTCTCCCAGTCTCTCCCCGCTGCACACTCGTCCCCCTCTGTTTGTATTTGGTTTGGGACTGGCATTGACCCTGCAGACAAGACTAGGAATGCAGTCTGTGAGGAAGCCAAAAACCTATCACCTCCCCCCCATCGCCCACTCTGTTAACCCTGTTTCTCCCCCATCCTTTTTACATTTCAGCTCTCCAGTGTGGTCCCCAGTCAAGTGGGAGCCCTGAGTGACCATCTTGCATATCCATCCGTAAGTCATCAGGAAAGACTTCAAGTGTTCTGCCTTTGTGTGTGGACCAGACATTACACGTCTCCTTCCATAGTGCCCAGAGCTCAGCTTCTACTCCGGACCCTCTTCCTGAAGTGACCTTTGGTGATAGTGTCCTAAACCACCATAAGGGGGAGCAAAGAAATGGTGAGTTCTGTAGGGATTTGGTGCTGAGTGGGATTTAATTGATGGAAGTGGGTTTGGGTTTATGGACAACTGGGTCATCCTTCCTCATAGTGGGTGAAGCTGTGCAAGAATTTGAGGGGGATCACTGATGTGTGAGAGGCCGTGGTTCCTCCGTGAGGAATAAAGGTGGCACAGAAGGCCCAGGGCCTGAACCCTAGCAGGACCCTTAGATCCTGTTCCTCTGTCACTAGGCCCTTCCTCTGTGCAGATGTCAGCATCTAGATGCTGGAATCCCTTTCTTTATGTGACTTGTGGCTGACACCAGGGAGCATTACCATCCCCCCTGGGCCTTTGTGCTCTGTGTTAGAATGAGAGTCTCCTGACCAGACCTGAAACCTGGAACAGCTGTTGATGTTGAATGCTAGGACCTGGCCCTCCAGATCCAGCCCTGTTTGAGCTCTCTTGACTTCTCCCAAGTATGGAAGCATTTTCTGGGCAGTGTTCACGTTTTAAATTATTTTTTGGTAAATGTGTATTGGTAAGAAATTATTTGCAAACCTTGTAATTTTAACAAAGTTTCATTTATGTCCCCCATTTAAATTTTTTCGTATTGTATCTGGTTTTTAATTTTCTATCTAGAAAGTCATTATCAAACTCGAGTTTCTTCTAAGTTGTCTTCTTGAAGTATTATAGTTTTGCATTCATATTTAGGGCTTTAATCCATTTTGAGTGAATCCTTATGTAATATCATCTCTGTCTAGTAATATCTCTGTCTAGATCTTTGGTGTTTTTTGCTAGTGGCTGTTCCAGGACCGTTTCAGGTGTTCCAGAATCATTTCTTGAAAAGGCTATCCTCTTTTCCTTGAACTGCCTTTGGTCCTTCCTCCAGGTCACACAATTCTGTTTTGGTCTCTCTTTCTGGACTTTATGTATTTCCGTGGATGCATTTGTTTAGTGTTTTACCAAAACATCAATATCGTGATTATTGTAGCTTCAGAGTGTAATGAATTTGCTGATAGTCACAAAATGAATGCTGGGATTTTGATTGGGATTCTATTGAAGGGGATAGATCATCTTGGGTCGAATTGGCATCTTAACAATATTGAGTTTTCCCATGCAGGCACATGACATAATTGTGTTATTTAGGCCTTTCGGTTTGTTGATTACAGTTTTGTCCTTTTCCTCATCTGTATCATTTGCATATTTTGCTACATTTACACCATTTTGTTTTTGTTGTTAACAATGTAAATAGTGTTGTGCTTTTTCAATTTCAAATCGCAGTGCTTTTCTATTGGTCCACAGTAACAGTTGGCTTTCTGTTTTTGACAAAATACCACCTATAGAATACATAAATAGACATTTCTCTTTAAAGTAGGAAAACGATCAATAATAACTTACTCAATAACTAATAATTTACTCATGCATCTGCCCATAGCAGGCATATGTTAACATCTTTTATATACTAGACGAAGAGCAGTGTTTAATATAAATATTATCCGTAACATTTAAGAACTGTGGATATCTGACCTACTCACAAAACCTTCTTCAAGTGACATTTTAGGCTGTAGAAAGAATCAGTGCACTCCCACCTGTAAGGAGAAAGACTACAGCTATGCCTTGTTGTCAAAAACAGCGGGAACTTTCATTGAAAAAACTATCCAGTGGTCTGATGAAAGGAGATGGGGATAAGATTCTTAGGATTCATTAATCAGTAATTTTTATCATGACTAATTGCGACTGC
>NW_006408890.1:2115752-2118622 GCF_000296735.1 Chrysochloris asiatica | reverse complement strand
ATTATCAACTAAATTATCATCTTAGAAATTAGCCTGCTATATTTGGTGAAACGTTTGATTAATTCACCTCTGATATGCTAGCTGTACTGGTTATGAATAGGGCTGCGAACCGCAAGGTCAGCAGTTCGAAACTACCAGTTGCTCTGTGGGAGAAAGATGAGGCTTTCTGCTCCCGTAAAAATTTACAGCCTTGGAAACCCTGTACAGGGTCCCTATGAGTTAGAACCGACTCGACAGCACTTAACAACAACAACCCATGGTGTGGCACTATAAATTAAAAGACTAGACCACAAGGTCACAAGAGTCACGGTTCCTACTCACCAGCTCCTAGTTGGAAGGCCTGTACAGGGTCACTATGAGTCAGAACCGACCCGACGGTGCTTAACCACTAACTATATGATGCCGGCACTGCTGGTATGGAGCTGTGGGTTCTTTTCCCCACAAGATTGGTGGGAGAAACTTACCAGGCGCTTCTTGGCAACCCTATCCTATAAGTCAGACCCAACTCGACAGTACTTAAGAACAATATGATGGCTGGAAGTTTGGTTGCCTTGGCAGGACCAGACCAAATCATTTCTTGGGCCTTACATGACCCATTGACCACACGTTTCCCATCCCTATTTTAGAGGCTAAGCAGAAGACTGCAAACATAAGGCCATCAGCCACTCCTTGGGACAAAGAGGAGGCTTTCCACATAGGTTTATAGCCTAGGAAACCCTGTTCAGGGTTGCTATGAGTTGGAATAGACTCGACTACACTTGAAAACAATCTTACAACAGGACTTGCATTACAGTTTTTAATAGGAGAGGTCATTGGGAAATCCTTGCCTTGTTCCTGGTCTTCACAAGAAGGCATCTTGTCTCCAGGCAGTACTTATTCCCTGTAGGTTTACAGGAGCCGTTCTTTGTTGAGTTGAGACTCTTTTTCTAATTTGAAGAGAGCTTTCCTCTGAATGGGCTTTGTGTTGGTATGGTGCGTCATCAGTTGATGTTCTAGTATGCAACTACACTAAACCCCAATTGGTTGTGTCATTTTTGCTATGCACTGTTGTATACAATTTCCTAAGTTTCCTAATTTTCATTGAATTTTCAATCTGTGCTCTCAAGAGATATTGGTTTGTATTTTTCATGTAATATTGTACCTTTGTCTGATTTTAGTATCTGGGTGATACGCATAAATTTAGTTAGCAATTTGTCCCACTTCTGTGTTCTGGAAGAGATGGTGTATTTAGTATGCGTCCTTAAATAAGTGTTTCATCAGGTACATCAGTGAGTAAATCTAAGCCTGGTGCTACTCTTTTTATATTTTATTAATGTATCTGATACAGACCTATGTAAACGGTTGCTTTTTCATATTTTGGTTCAAGGAATTCATTGGTCCATTTATTTATCAAGTGTGTAGTCATGAAGTTGTTCATATTATTCCTTTCAAGTTCTTCTTATATCTATGGCCCTACTTTGATTTATTAGATTTGTCATTTTTGTCTTTTACTAATTTTATTTTTCTCAGAGTCCCAGTGTTTGGATTTGGTATCTGGTGAATCTTTGTGTTGGTTTTCTGTTTTCATTTTTATTGAAAGGTACTCTCGCGCACGCGCTCTTTTTATTTTATTTTATTTTTAACTCTTATGAATCTTGTGAAATTTTATATCATCAGTTTTACATTCTCCAAATTGTACACATTGTGTTTCCTCTCACTGATTACAATCCTCTTCACTGTAAGATCTTCCATTGCTTCCTGTGTCCAGTTCTTCAGTAATGTCCCTTGTGAACTTTCTCCCGGTGTCAGGGCTACCCATTGGCTCTCTGCTTGCTGAGGAGTCTAAGGTGGTCTGAAAGCTGAGCCACAGGTGTGAGTTCAGTTCCAGAGATGAAGAACCCTGGTCTCCAGGATTGCAGCAGTCTCTCTGCAAACAGTAAGCCTGGCCTTTTTTTGTTGTTCCGTATTTTTTGCCTTGTAATAGGATTTTTCCAGGGACGTTTGTATTGGCTTGAAGGAAGCAACTAGTTTTGGTTTCCCGGTTCTACTGTAGACCAAGGTTCACTTGGTACATGAATCCTTTGGTTGGTTTCCATGCATTTTCTTTTCCGGTTATTTTGTTGTTGTTTTTTTAATCACCCTTCTTTCCTGGTTGCATCTCAGGAGGCCACTCAGAACCTTTGAAGCCCCCGCCAGTGCCCCCACAGTGGGATGTGGAACGTTGTCTCTGAGGACTGTGTTATGCCAGTTGATCATGGTGTCCCCTGAGCCCCACAGCCCACCAGTTCAGACCCTCAGATGTTGGTTATATCTAGTGAGTTTTCTTGTAACTTTCCCCTCTTTGTTCCTCCACAGTCCTGGATTTAGTTGAAGCAAAGACAAAACAAGGAACTGCTATTCATACCTGTCTCATGGGTTCTCTTGTCCTTGTTGTAGAGAATCTCTGTAGCATGTGTGACTGGTCGGTCCACCTTGTGGCTGAGGTATTCCTTCTGGTTTTCTGCTTCCTCTCAATTTAATGGGCTCTTGTCTTTTGTTTTCTAAGATGGAGTCCTGAGAATTGATAAAATTAATTTTACTAGGATTTTAGCTCTGTCTTCTTTCTTAATATCATCTTGAAGTGCTATAGATTTCTCTCATGGTATCGCCTTGTCTGCATCCAAGAAACTTTCTGTTTTTATATTGACTTATTTTTTTTTAATGATTTATTGTGAATTATGTGATAGTTTACATGGGAGAACATTAGTTTTACATTCATTCTATCGTATATATAGTCTCATTGCCATGGTTACAATCCCCTCCCTGCAATCCTTCCCCCATACCCCCCAGGTCTTCAGCACACAGTCACTCTCCCTCTCTGGATCTAAAGTCTCCAGCTGCTCCATTGCTCC
>NW_006408890.1:2112907-2114937 GCF_000296735.1 Chrysochloris asiatica | reverse complement strand
GTGTATTCCCATTGAGTCTTAGTCTTAGAAGGGGGTTTGCACTGAGGGGACCTGACCACTTGCCTTGATGTTTTCTGGGCAAACCTGTTGCTAGTTCTTGTAGTAACAGTATATTGACTTATTTTTAATAAGCTGTGTAACTTGTTTATATTTAAAGAGTAGTAGCATGATTATCTTTTTTGTTAGTATAAATGTTTTTTTTAAATGCTCTATTCAGATAAATTCACAGCTGTCAATTTAACTCATTAATAGGGGGATGATTCAATAGTTTTTATTATATTTACAGAGTTGTGCGTTGTGACAAAGCGCTTAAGGACATTTTCATTATTCTCTCCCCACAAAAAATCCTGTATCCATTAACAGTCATTCCTCATTTACCCCTAAACCTTAGGCAACCACTGTCTTATTCTTTTTACAGCGGCTTAGTTTTCTGTAGTTAAGATAATTCAATCCTTCCCTACTGACAAACTATTTAGGCCATTTTCAGTTTTTCAATATTAAAAATAACGTTGCCATCTAGAGGGGTTGAGGAAGGAATCGCCATAAATATCACCATAGAAAGCTTGTAAGTCCGTCTTCTGCCTATAATTGATTGGAATATCTAAAATGGGGCTACAACATGCCCAGTGAAGGAGGCTTCCTGCAGAGCATCTGCATCACATGAGACATAAGACCTGAATGGCATCCAGAATCTTCTGAGGTGGGAAATTTCCACTTGAAAGGACGGGCAGACCAGCCTGGAATGGCTAGAAAAACAGAAGATACTTTTTGAAAGAAAGACCCACAAAAAAAAATCCAAAACAATAACAGAAGTCTGACTGCTCAGAGGAAACTCTTCAGAGATGTAATGATGGACCGTTTTAGAAACCTGGCTTCAGTAGGCATGAATGGCATCTGTTTCATTCCTTAAGTGCATGATAATATTTTATTCATCCACGTTGCTATATTAACTGGGATGAGCTATGGGGAGACATTGTTCCGTTAAAGAGGCAGTTTCCTCTCATAGGAAGTCCACATGCAGCAATTTCTCCATAAACATAAAGCTGCTTTATGTAATAGGGTTCTTTTGTGAAGAAAAGAGCTGAGGCTCTGTAAGTGTTGTTAAGTTCAAGCATTGGCTTCAGGAGTCAGTGTCAGGCATGACGCGATTTGTGGTGCCTTTCTGAGCGTTTCATTGTGTTTATGTGTTTAGTTGAACGTGATTATTTTGCTGCAAATCATCTCACAGTTGGTTCATCTTGAGAGACTCTGGGGATCCAAGAATTGCCTCGTTGTCACGGAAATGCTCATTGCTCATTATTGTCCCTCACCATGTCTGTTTCTCTATGATTCATGTCAACTGTGCCCTTTTGGTTTCCAAAGAAACAAAGAAAAAATCCTAGAAGAGTGAAGATAGTAGGACTCATTTAAAGGACACTGTGTGGAATTTTTAAAGGACCGTTTCTGGAAGGATCTTAAAATTTGATTTGGTCACCTAGAAAATTCCCTTTCAGCTGAACAGACAACTTCACAGACACCTGAGTTTTTCTTTTCTGGCATTAGCAGTCCACTCATATCTATGGTCTGGGAGATCCTTTTCTAATTTTCGTGTCATGTATGTGTTGTCTTTGATATCTTTCTGTTTATATCATTATTCCCATGTGTTATTATGACTCAATCCTCACAGAAACATTTCCTAGTAAACTCCTCTTTACCCATCGACAAAGTGCTGGAACAGGACATGTGACGGCGCATCTCTTTATTTGCAGAAGCCCTTTCTTACTTATTTATTTATTTTAACTAATCGTTCCTCTTTGTTACATATTGTGAACCTCAACTGGAATTACTGGGTCAGTATCAAAACTAGAGATGGAGCGGCTGGGGACTGATGACCAGGGGGCAGGCTTGCAGGGTAGACCCTTTGGTTGATTGATGAAGCATCAAGGGCAGAGTAAGCATTGCAGTGAAATGATATACAACAGGATGAATGTAAAGCTAATGTTCTCTCATGTAAACTGTGACATAATTCACAATAAAACATTAAAAAAAAA
>NW_006408890.1:2096294-2111037 GCF_000296735.1 Chrysochloris asiatica | reverse complement strand
TTCTGTGTTTAACTGCTTTTTAGGTATTGGTTTCCACTGCGTACTACTGTAAAATAGAGATAAATGTGTGATGGAAATGAATATTGCATATTGGGAATTATGATTACAGAGATCGTGTAAGCCTGAAAAAAGAAAGACCACTTTGAAGTATTAAACTACAAACACGTCAGTTTCAGGCCTAACTAAGGTACACTAGAAACAAACCATGGTATATTCAATCAATGTGTGAAAGTTGGTCAATAAGTAAGGAACATTGCAGAAGAGACAATATATCTGAATTTTGGTGTTGGTGAAGAATACTGAATAGACTGTGGACTTCCAAAAGAACCAACTGATCTGTGTTGGAAGAAGAATATCTAGAATGTTACTTAAAAGCAAGGATGACAAGACCTCATGTTTCATACTTCCAACATTTTGTCAGGAAGGACCAGTTCCTAGAGCAGGAAATCATTGCTGAAGTCCAGGGTCAGTGAAGAAGAGGAAGATGGATTGACAAGGTGACAGCCACAATGGAGTTGAATTAACAGTTGTGAGGATGGCATAGAATCCAGCATTACTTCATTCATGTTATGCATAGGGTCCCTATGAGTCAGTTCTGACCAGACAACACCTAAGAGTAACTTCAAAATATTGAGCAACACAAGAATCATGATTAGAAGTTGGAAGGAATTAATTCAGTCACTGTTCCTGATATAATGTGTTAACATTTAGGTATTTCAAGTGGTAGCATATGATCTAGAACCGCTGTTATTTACGAAGTACAAATACACTGAAGGCATTAGCGAAATACAAGGCTTCAGAATATGACAGAATATCCGTTGAAATGTCTACACAAAATGATGCAGTGCTGGGAGTACTGTCGTCTGTGTCAAGTCATTTGGAAGAGAGCTTCCTGGCCAGAAAGACTGGAATGTGTCCGTTCCACAAAAGAGGTATCCAACATAAAGCGGGAATTATCTAACAGTATCATTTATCTGATAGGACAGTGAAAACGGGTAAACAGAACTCAAAAACGATTTCAGGTGTACATCTGTTACAGGTTCGAATCCCAAAGAAAGATGATAGGATGATGATGACCACGATAATGTCCAGCTATTATTGACACAGCTGTAACCGGATGGCAGGGAGACAATAGATTTTCCTAAGCCTGCGTGTCGCAGAGAAATGGCTGCTAATTTATATATGCTAAATTCTTGGCTCAGGGTCTAGAGGTTTATCTAAAGGAATTTGTTGAAGCAGGGAGTACAGAAGCAAAAATCGCGGATTAGCTCACAGGAACACTAGATAACAATGACAGGGTTAGTGTGACCGCATGAGTTGGAACAACAAGACCGTAAATCAATTATAATGTCCCAAGAGAACTTGAGGCATATGGTTACATTAACTACTCTAAAGAATGCTCAAGGTTCCTAATCACATAGTAAACACCACCTGTGAGGCTTGTTTCAACTCTATCTGCCTCAAGGCCAGGGAAATTATACTGACTTTAGAGATTCTGCGTTTTCACAAGGAGCTCTATTGTTTCACATCTAAAAGGGAGGGAGCTGCCAGAAATTCAAGCCCGATTTAGTAAAGGACATTGAACCTGGCATTTTATTGCAGACGTTAAATGGATTTGGGGTGAAAATCGCCTAGGGAGACCATCCTACATTTTTCATTCCAAACTTATTAGTGAGGAAGTCCTAGACTCCTGTAGAGTGGAAATAAAGAAAGCCTTGGCCAGATCCAAAATCCAAGGAAGAAACACTGCATCTCACGGTCATAAATTAGCATGCTCTGTGTTTCCACAGGGAACACCTTCTCTACTGCACTTAACGGCCCAGAAACCGGAAGCTGGGGTGGCAGAGATAAGTGAACGCATTTCCACTAAGTGAGACTTCCTTGACTGTGGGCGTGGTCCACTTTAACCCAGGTGCCCCGAGGGTGCCGCTCCCACTGTTGTGCGCATGCTCCTGAAGTCTCCAGACTCTCACCGGAAGCAGCAATTGTCACTAGGTGAAAACAGTTTGTTACTCTCCTGCAGGTGACCCAGCAATGAGCAGAGCGTTTGTGGAATATTGAGATTCGGATTGGGGAGCAGAACTCCCCCAGGTGTGCCTCTCTGGCTGAGGAAAAGGGGGAAGCAGGTTTTATGGGAATCTCGGGCTTGAGATTGGGGCCACAGGAATCCCAAGAGCTTTGTGGTCTAGTTGATCCAAGGTCGCACTGAATCTGTGGGGCATTTTGTCTCCAACAGGCACCGGTAGTTTCTGCAGGTGGTGAATTTCAGGGATTGTTCTAAGATGTACCTTGATTTCATTCTTGTTGTATTCGTGGAATGGGGTTCAACGAGCAAGTCAAGAACAGAGGATTTATCTTAAAGAAAAGGGAACTGATCTGTGGATTTGATGGGCAGTTAGGGCATCTGGAGAGGGAGCCCTCGTTTGTAACTATGGGGCCAGGATGGTCACTTCAGCCTCGTCCTCCGTTGTGCCTCGTCCAGGTTGAAATAGAACCATCTCAGCACCCCAGGTTCCTCAGAGCCCGGTTTCAGTGGGAGAGTGACCGGAGACCACAGCTGATTTTTGCACAGCTGGTGGGTGGGGTGCAGCTGGTCACCCACCACTTTCTCTGATATCATCTGGTACATCCCCGCCCAGCACATTGCTTTGCAGCCCCGCAAGGCCCCTGTCCACTGGGAGTTTGTGAGAAATGCAGATTCCCGGCTCCCTAACCAGAGTCTCGATCATTCTTGGCTCCCAGCCACCACCCGCAGCACACTCGTCCCTTTTTTGTTTGGATTTGGTTTTGGGACTGGCATTCCCTCTGAAGACTTGACTAGAAATACAGTCTGTGAGGAAGCCAAAAACCTATGACCCCCTACTCGGTTAACCCTGTGTCTCCCCCATTCTTCTTCCATTTCAGCTCTCCAGTGTGGTTCGCAGTCAAGTGGGAGCCCTGAGTGACCATCTTGCACATCCGTCCGTAAGTCATCAGGAAGGACTTCAGCTGTTCTGCCTTTGTGTGCGGCCCAGACATTACGCATCTGCTTCCGAACTGCCCAGAGCTCAGTTTCTACTCCGGACCCTCTTCCTGAAGTGACCTTTGGTGATAGTGTCCTAAACCACCATAAGGGGAAGCAAAGAAATGGTGAGTTCTGTAGGGATTTGGTGCTGAGTGGGAATTCATCTGATGGAAGTGGGTTTGGGTTTATGGACAACTGGGTCATCCTTGCCCTCAGTGGGTGAGGCTGGGTAAGAATTTTGGGGGAATCACTAATGTGTGGGACTCCTGACGTGGCGCTGTTGGTTAATGCGTCACACTGCAAAGCCATTTGAACTACAAGGTCAGCAGTTCAAGCTCACCAGCTGCTCCTCAGAAACCCTATACAGGGTCGCTATGGGTCAGAATCAGTGGACGGTACTTCACAACAACAGCAACAACAACTGATGTGTGAGGGGTTGTGGTTCCTCAATAAAAAATAAAGGTGACAGATAAGGCCCAGGGACAGAACCGTAGCAGGCACCCTGAGATCCTGTTCCTCCGTCACTAGATCCTTCCTCTGTGTAGATGTGGCTCTTCTGCATCTCGATGCAGGAATCGCTTTCTTTATGTGACTTTGTGGCTGACACTAGGGAGCATTAGCATCCCCATGCTGGACCTTGGTGCTCTGTGTAGAAGGAGAAGTCTCCCGACCAGAGCCGAAACCTGGAACAGCGGTTGATGTTGGAAGCTAGTACGTGGCCCTCCAGAGCCAGCCCAGCCCCAGCTCTCTTGACTTTCCCCAAGTACTGGACGATTTTGTGGGCAGTTTTCATGTATGAAACCATTTTATTGTAAATGTGTATGGTTATAAAAATTATTTGTGAAATTCTAAATTTTAACAAAGTTCAATTTACTCTTTTATTTATTTGTATATCTTGCTGTTGACGTTCTATGTGGAAAATCATTAACAAACTCACGGTCACTTAGGTTTCCTTCTACGTTGTTTTCTTGAAGTTGTATAATTTTGCATTCGTACTTAAGGCTTTGATCCATGTTGGCGTGAATATTCGTCAGTGTTATAAGACTTCTGTGTAGACTCTTGTTTGGCTGGTTCGTTGGTTTCTACCTAGTGACTGTATAGAGGTATTACAGGACTGTTTATTGAAAAGGGTATCATGTTTTCCTTGAATTGCCTCTGGTACTTACTCAACATCACAGGATTCTATTGTAGTCTTTGTTTGTGGACTTTCTGTGTTCTGTTTCCATTGATGCATTTGTCTAGTGTTTTGCAAAAACTTCAATACCGTGATATTGTAGCTTCAGAGTTTAATGAATTTGCTGATAGTCACAAAATGAATGTTGGGATTTTGACTGGGATTCTACTGGAGGGGATAGATCACCTTGGGTAGAACTGGCATCTTCACAATACTGAGACAAGATGCTGTCAGTGAGGAAGTGAATGTGGTGAAGGGACAAGGCAAATGGCTGTTCCCTAGAGCAGACCTTGGGTAGAACACAGAACCTCGAGTTACACACCTGTGACTTCTCAGTGTTGGGGAATGGCAGCCTCACCTTGTGTTCTTGCACCTAGTGGAGTGCAGGCTACCTTGCTGATCAGGAATGTATGTGATGTTCTAGGACCCAGTGGTTGTTGAAGATGTGGCCGTGGTCTTCACCCAGGAAGAATGGGATTTTCTGGATTCTACTCAGAGGAAACTCTACAGAGACGTGATGGTGGAAACTTTCAGAAATCTGGATTCAGTAGGTATGAATGGCATCTTTTCTTTAGTTCCTTATGTGTATAATAATATTTAACTCATCAACATTGCTCAATTAATGTGGGATGAGCAATGGGAAGACATTGTTCCATTAAAGAGGCACCTCCTTCTCATAGGAAGGTCACATGCCCGCGCTTCTCCATAAACATAGAGCTGTTTTATGTAGTAGAATAAGTGTTCATTTTTCTTCTGAATAAAATAGCTGAGGCTCTGTGAGTGTTGTTAAGTGTAAACATTGGTTTCAGGGGTCAGTTTCAGGCACTGATGATCTCTCTGTTTAGCTCCTGATTCCCATGTGTGTCTCTATCACTCAGTCTTCACATAAACATTTCTTAGTAAATTCCTCTTTAACCATAACCAGACATATGACTGCACGTCTCTATTCACGGGAGCCTTTTTATATTTCACTAATTATTCCTATTTGTTTCATATTGTGGAACTCAACTTCAATTATGGGGTCAGTGTCTCAAAACTGTCACGATGAAGAAAAGTTACCCAGTGAACTAATAATGGTGCAATTCATGAAGAACCACACCTGGTCCTGTATGGTAAATGAATTCACAGCATCACCTGGCAGCAAAGAGCATGAAAACCAGGGCACACATTTGAGGTGAGTGCTATTCCATCAAAGAAAAAGAGTCACTCACTTCAAAGTCCCAAGGTGTCATGACATCAAATTTCAACACACAAAAGACTTGAAGTGGACACTTGTCTTGTTTATGTCACAATTATTTGAGGCTATGTCAGAGTGTACACGGGAATATCTCAGTATCTTTCAATTCCGTTTTTTTACGGCTTTGAGGTCATGTTGTCAGTATTTATAAATCTGGACTGGTGCTTCAAATGTAGTAATGTTCAGTTATTGCTGCCCAGGAAAGGTGATGATGCATGCCTTTAATCGTAGTGATATTTTTCCCGTCGAGTTGTAAACATTGCACAGCGTGCCATTCAAAGATGGTGACCGACTCCCCAGCTCCAAATGTTTTTGCTCTACCCATCTCCCATTGGGGGTGGTTGGTTGTATTCTTGGCTGGATTGTGGGGAGCAACAGTCTATCCAATTGGTGGAATTGATTGTCATCTGAACCCAATACCATGGAAAGTTTCTTAATCAGATCAAATTGTGACAGATAAAAGACACTTGTCTTGTTTATGTCACAGAATGTTTTGAAACTCTCTGATCTTATTGATAGTTTCTGGAAAACATAAAGAGTAATTGTGTTGGTGCTAAATGAAACATGAGACAAATGAGAGCTGAAACCATGTATACTCACTGTCTGGTAATTGTGAAATGGGAACAAACTTATCTGGAACACCATATTGCCTTTTTCTTTTCTTTTCTTAATGCTTTTTATTGGGGATTAGTTAAAGGTTTATAGTACAGCTCATCAGTTTGACCTTCACACTGCCTGTCATTCACAGAAGTCATACAATAGAGAACGTCTATGAGCGTTGTGAAGGCAGCCAGTGTGGGGAAACCTCCAACACGTTACCAGGTCTTACTGTGCTCCAAGGGAAACCCACAGAAGGAAACCCTGTGAAATGCTGCAAATCTGGAAAAGGCTTCATGGATGACTCATCCCATAGCCATCCTACCAGGTCACTCACCGAATGTGATACCTGTCTGTGTAAGGAACGTGGGGATGCCTGCAGATGTTCCTCTCATAAAATCACTCCTATGACAACTCCTACAGGAAAAACAAACCTTAAATATAAGCTCTGTGTGAAAGATTTCACTTGTATCTCAACCCTTAAGAGTCCCCTCACAACAGTCCCTGGTGAAGAATGTTACGAATTTAATGACTGTGGAAAATTTTTCTCATCCTCAAAAGATAGCAGAGTTCAGAAGTATGAATGTAAAGAGAGTTGTAAAATCTATCATTGCTCATCTCTCATTTTAAATGAATGTTTTTATCAGCCTCATAAATGTCAGAAATGTAAGAAAACTTTTAGTGAGGCGTCATTACTCATGCAACATGTACAAGTTCACAGAGGAGAGAGGCTTTATGAATGTAAAGAATGTGGGAAAGTCTTCAGACAGCGCTCACACCTCATTAGACATATGCGAATCCACAGTGGAGAGAAGCCCCATCAATGTAAGAAGTGTGGGAAAGCCTTTAGAAGCTTCTCAGACCTCATAAGACATAGAAGAATCCACAATGGAGTGAGACCCTATGAATGTAAGGAGTGTGGGAAAGCCTTTAGAACAACCTCGGCCCTGTCTGCACATAGAAAAATCCACAGTGGAGAGAGGCCCTATGAATGTAAGGAATGTGGGAAAACCTTTACAGTAAACTCAGCCCTCACTGTACATAGAAAAATCCACAGTGCAGAGAAGCCCTATGAATGTAAAGTGTGTGGGAAAGCCTTTAGAGTAACCTCCGCACTCTCTCAACATAGAATAATCCACAGTGGAGAGAGGCCCTATGAATGTAAGGAATGTGGGAAATCCTTTAGGGAGGCCTCAAACCTCACTAACCATAAAAGAATCCACATTGCAAAGAGGCCCCATGAATGTAAAGTATGTGGGAAAGTCTTCAAGAAGGCCTCACACCTCACTGTCCATAGAAGAATCCACAGTGGAGAGAAGCCCTATGAATGTGAGGACTGTGGGAAAGCCTTTAAAAGTTTCTCAGACCTCGTAACACATAGAAGAATCCACAGTGGAGAGAGACCCTATGAATGTAAGGTGTGTGGGAAATCCTTTAGAGCAACCTCGGCCCTCTCTGTACATAGAAGAATCCACAGTGGAGACAAGCCTTATGAATGTAAGCAGTGTGGGAAAACCTTTACAGTAAACTCAGCCCTCATTGCACATACAAGAATCCACAGTGGAGAGAGGCCCTATGAATGTAAGGAGTGTGGGAAAGCCTTTAGAATCGTCGCAGACCTCACAAGACATAGGAGAATCCACAGTGGAGAGAGGCCTTATGAATGTGAGGAGTGTGGGAAAGCCTTTAGATCAGCTTCCAGTCTCACTGCACATAGAAGAATTCATACTGGTGAGAGGCCTTATAAATGTAAGGAATGTGGGAAAGCCTTTACTGAATCCTCAAGCCTCACAAAACATAGAGGAATCCATAGTGGAGAGAGGCCCTATGAATGCAAAATGTGTGGGAGAGTCTTCAAGAAGGCCGCAAGCCTCAGTAACCATAAAAGAATCCACATTGGAAAAAGGCCTCATGAATGTAAAGTATGTGGGAAAGTCTTCAAGAAGGCCGCGCACCTCACTGTCCATAGAAGAATCCACAGTGGAGAGAAGCCCTATGAATGTGAGGACTGCGGGAAATCCTTTGTAAGCGACTCAAACTTCATAAGACATAAAAGAATCCATAGTGGAGAGAAGCCCTATGCATGTAAGGAGTGTGGGAAAGCCTTTAATGTAACCTCAACCCTGACTGCACATAGAAGAATCCATAGTGGAGAGAGGCCTTATGAATGTAAGGAGTGTGGGAAATCATTTAGAGTAACCTCAACCCTCAGTGTACATAGACGAATCCACAGTGGAGAGAGGCCCTATCAATGTAAGGAGTGTGGGAAAGCTTTTAGAGTAATGTCAGGCTTCATTGCACATAAAAGAATTCATACTGGTGAGAAGCCCTATGAATGTAAGGAGTGTGGAAAGTCCTTTATTCAGGCCTCCAACCTCACAGTACACATGAGAATCCATGGCGAAGAGAGGCCCTAAGAATGTAAAGAATGTGCAAAGGCCTTTAGCCATATGGTTCCCTAAACATATTGTAATGTCAGTGGGTAGAAGCCCTAGGAATGTGGGAAAGCCTTTAGGGATTCCTCACACCTCATTACACATGTGCAAACTTACCTTGGAGCCCTGCCTTATGAGTGTACACAGGTGGTGGAAAAGTCTTTATGTACGCAGGCCTCAAACCTCACTAAGAAGAATCTACAGTGGGGAGAGGCTATCTGAAAGTAAACAATGTGGTAAATCCTTCATTAATGCCTCATCCCTCACTGTACATATGAGATCTGTCAGTGGAGAAAGTCACTGTGAGTGTAAGGAATATGGAGAAACCACTCCTAGTTGTTCATCCCTCACTAAACAGTGAACTCACACTTAGTTAGCAGAGGCCTTATGAATGTAGCCAACTTGGGAAAGCCTTTGTTGATGCCTCATCCCTCACTGTACATATGAGATCTCACAATGGAGAAAGTCACTATGAGTGTAAGGAATGTGGAGAAACCACTCCTAATTGTCCATCCCTCACTAAACAGGTGAACTCACCGTTGTTGTTGTGATGTGCCGTGGCGTTGCTTCCGACTCATAGAGATCCTGCACAGAGTTTCCCAGGCTGTAAATCTTTACGGGAGCAGAAAGCCTCATCTTTCTCCCGTGGAACAGCTGGTAGTTTCGAACTGCTGACAGAGGCCTTATGAAGGGAAGCATCTTGAGAAAGCATATGTTTGTTACTTAAACCTCACTGCATTTTTAAGGACACACAGTGGAGAGGAATGTGCAAACTAATGTAAGGAATGCGTGAGAACTTCCCATGATTCTTCAAAACTTCCCATTACTCTTTCCATAAGGAGTGAATCCTTATGGATGTAAGGGATGGAGCTGAGGGTTAAAACACTACAATAGATGAGAGCAGTGCTGTGAGTGTGAGGAACGTGGGAAAGCCGTTAGTTAGTCTCACATACCAGAAGTCAGAGCTGAGGGTGTTTCAGAAATGGGATGTTCTATCCACACTGCCATGAAAAAAAAGCACTGAATGCGGGCCGAGTTTCTCAGTGACACACCACAGCGTCATTGTAACTGCAGGGACGTGTCCTCATCAGCGGTGTTCATTGTCTACGTACACTTGTCATTTTGCCTTTCTAACACTTTGTCTGTTATAATAAGGACAATGACCAACCTTGATCAAATGCGGGTTATCTTTTTTTTAAAGGATTTTATTGATGTAGCATATCCTATGTATAGTAAAATATACTGATTATGAATTTGGATTAAGACTTTCAATTTCATATTTAGTACATTTCCTTCATAATTATTGTTTCTCATAGGACAACACTTTGAGATGCAATTCTGTTTTTTCATCATACTTTGCTGTTAATGTACTATCAATTGATTACTTGTAGGAAGAGCAGGACGTGTGTGAAACCCACTCTGAGGCAGTTCTCAAACCAAGGAACACCTTGATGAGAACCGCAAGGAAAACCTTGCATGCCAAAGGTTATGGGAGTAAAACACACTGACCAGGTGGCTGGGGGAATAATCTAAAATGATTAGAAACTATGGGTGCCTAACTGTTATCTGGTAAAATCAAGCCTTAGCTTTGTTGTGATGTCTGGATACGCCTTCTGCCTAAGACTGTACGTGAAGCTGTAGAGTAGTTAATAAAGTCGCTCTTGACTGACCATCTCGAGTCCCTTGTCGTTTTCGTTCCCTGTTCGCCTCTGGAGACCCCCACCCCCACCCCCAGTTGTACAGGCTGGTCCTGCAATTACTGTCGTATTTACCAAATTCTATGTTTCAATCAATTTTTCTATGTTTATTAACAGGAATTCTAAAAAACTTTGCCCAAATTTGTTGCCAACATTGGAAATGAATGCACACGCATACACAGGTGTGGTCTTTAGGTACAAGTATGTGCATGTTTGTATGTTTTGTGTGGTACCCACATATATCACTTCTGCAGCGAGGGAACAAGTATTTAGACTTCTTAAACCTCTCCAGACAGCACATGCCATTGTTTTACTAAAAGGTTTAGGGCTGTATTCTCAGGGATCCATTTTGTAATTCAGTATATCATCTTTCGACTTCTAAAACATGTGAGGTCTTAAACCCCTGAGGGTTTATATTGATGATATAACTTTTGATTTATACTCCTATAGACAAAAAGATAATGCCAGAAATCAAAACATTCCAAGAAGAAGCACGTATGAGTTCATTTGTAGCCAAAGGATACGTCAAACTGGTAATAAATGCCGTGAAAAGTGTCTACAAAATCCCACACTAATCTCTCCGTGTCCCAGAGGGACCACTAAAGCCAGTAGTTACATTCATAACTCTAATGAGGCTTAAGAGTTCTTAATCACAACAGGAATAAATGAAAAGTCACTTTTATATGAAGAGATTTATGTTCATCGGTCAGCCAGGATATGGAAGCTCCATAGAATATGAGATGGTTCTTGTTTTAGGTGAGAATGTAATCTCATTCCTCAGCCCTAAAACTGGAGTAATCCTGGTGTGTAAAATATTTCTCATGACTACACGAATTTTCATCACAGTAAAAGATGTCATTCTCTCCCGCTGAAGCCAAGTCTCTAGGTTTCCATCCTCACAGCTCTGCAGAATTTCATTTGTGTAACATCCAGGAAGGCCCACTCTTATGGCTTGTCTGCTTAGACCTAAAATGCCCCATATCCTTTGGGTCAGCAAGGTGTCAAATATTCATTGTGGAGAATGACAAAGTGTAACGGTGACACAGCCTTGGGAAACTGAAATCTCATAGGGATTTTACACAGAATTTGATATTTGCCTAAGGAATTTGCTTAGTGGAATGGTGACAAGTCACTCAACTATGCCAAGAAATTTGGAGGATAGCTACATGGCCAACCGATGGGACAGATACACGGGACAGATACACATTTTTGCCCTGTTCCATAGGAGACCCAAAATTATGTGGAAATCATGGGATAATATCATTAATATTACATCCAAGTAATAATTTGCTGAAGAGCATTCAAAACTGGTTGCAACAGTTCTTCAACAGAGAATGGCTAGATATTGAGGCTGAATTAAGAAGAGGATCTGGATTACTGATGTCATTACGGATGTTCAATGGATCTTGATAGAAAGCAGAGAATTCCAGAAAGATGATTGTTCTATTGACTGCCAACTCTTTGGAGTGTCTGGATCATGAAAACTGTGGGTAACATTGTGAAGAATGGGAATTCCAGGACACTTAGTTGAGCTCATGAGGAACCTGTACATAGACCATAAGGCAGTTGGTCAAGCAGAAAAAAGGGATGGTGAATGGTTTAAAATTAGGAAAGGTGTGTGCCATGGTAGTGTCCTTTGACCTTTTTTTATTCTGTCTGTGTGTTGAGCCAATAATATGAGAATTTGTGTTATATGAAGACTGTAGCATCAAGAATGGAGGAAGACTTACTAACAAGCTCCAGTATACAAAGATACGACTGCATGCTCACAGTAAAGAGCACTTACCATACTTACTGATGAAGATCAAAGACCACAGCCTTCAGTATTAACTGTATGTCAATGTAAAGAAAACAGAAATCCTCACCACTGGACCCCAATAAATGACATCATAAGAAATGTAGTCCAAGCAAGGTGTTTTCAATCACTGCACATGCATGTGGAAGTTTGGACAATGAATAAGGTAGACTATAAAAGAACTGATGCATTTGAATTGTGGAGTTGAAGCTGGATATAGAAAAATACCATGGACTGTCTGAACAAGTAAATTTGTGTTGGAGGAAGCACAACTATAATGCTCCTTAGAATCCAGGATGGCCTCACTTCATCTCTCAAAGTTTGGACCTGTCAGAAAGAAAGACACCATGCTTGGTAAAGTGACAGTTGAGGGAAAAAGAGGAAGACACCCAGGAGGTGGACCGACACAAGATGGAGCGGTGGTGCGGGACCAGGCAGTGTTTCTGTTTTGTGTAAATCCCTAAGTCTGAATGGACGCAACAGCATCTAATGACAACAGGGCTGTGTGCTATTTCTCAGAGGTCAATCTTATCAGGGAATTCCATTGTTCAGTGCTCACAGTCATGGTTCTATGCCTCTTAGGGGACTGCGAGGATGACAAGATTTCAGAGTAATCTGTAGAGCACAGTCATTAGAAAATGGGAATCTAACTTAATGTCGGTCTGGAAACAAGGCAAGCCATTCATGACATGAGCCGCTGACGCTCCACGTGTATTGGTATCAGCTACAGAAACTTGACAATTCTCGGGATATCTAGATTCTTGTACTGCCTGCCACATTTGATCCATTTTTTAAAAAAAATATTTCATTGTGAATTATGTGATAGTTTACATGGCAGAACATTAGTTTTACATTCATCCTGTCATATATCATTTCATTGTCATGGTTACAATCCGCTCCATGCATCATCAACCAACCAAAGAGTATACACTGCAAGCCTGCACCCCGGTTGTCAGCACACAGCCCCTCTCCCTCTCTGGGTCTAAAGTCCCCAACTGCTCCATCTCTCCACGTCATCATTATTTTCATAGCCTTTTTCTATAAAAGTAACGTAGTCCTGGTATTGCACTATAGGATAACTACTGGAGTGCAAGGTTGATTTGAACTCCAAGGTTGGTGGTTCAAATTCACCATCCGCACAGTATTGCTGTGGGTTGGAACCGAGCCGGTGGCATTTATCAACAATGACACAAGCAATAAGTGGCAATGAGAAAACAGAGAATGATACAATTGAGCTTTTCAAAGGTGACTGACAATGTACAAATGCAAAGTAGTCCAGAAGAACGTTCCTTATTGTTGGTAGGTGGGCCTGTACCTCCTGATCTCCTAACATTGAGACAACAGGAATACCCAGGGTTTTCGGTTGTCACTTTGTATGGGGAGGGGCTAGGGTAACCCCATGACCCCTCCAACCACTCCCCTCCTTTTGTTACAAAACGTCTACCTTTACATTGGCAACACTCACAATCAGTCCTGATAGCAGTTATTCACTGTTGTACCACAAGAGTCTTACCCCCATCTCCTTTCACCAGCCCCATCCAGACAGGTTGAAAACCACTCAGTAGGGAGTCTACCTTCCTCCACACCATCTGGAACAAGGCTCCCTCTTGAAAGCTTGTAAGCCAGTCACTTTTTGCCTTTGTAACCTTAGAGTTTTTTTGGTGTGTTTTTTTTCTAGAGATAAATACTGAAAGATTTGTCTTCAACCTCACTAACTAGGGCTTCCACTGATTTAGTTCTACTTCTTTGCTCTTTCATTGTACTATATATTTCTGAAGCCTTAAGCACACTGGTCTCCTAAAAGTCACCTTGAAATCAAACAGAATTTTGCTATAAGAATGCCATGGAGGTGGCGTCTGACTTCCTCCAGCTTCACAAAGTGACTGGAGAATCAAACTAAAAATCAGCCTAGGGCTGGTTTCTATGAAATTCTACCATCTTCCGATCTTCTTTATCCTACTCTGACGTGACTCATTCCTCCCATGTCCTCTTCTCTGCTGGGTTTGGTAACGGCACACAGAGCTCACAGAGTCTACTCATGATTATAGCATTTCGGTGGGCTCAAACGGCCAATCCATCCGGGATATTAACGGTGTAATTCAGGATCAGAAACAACTCCCTGGTAAGGAGCGTCCATTCTCAGCCATACTGTAGGCACGCCTCTCTCTGGTCCTTGGCCTCTCAGCCACATGGCCCTATGGTTTCTGCCTCCTCAAGCAAATGCTGCAAGCCCTTTTAGCTGTCCAGCCAACACTTAACTTTTTCCGTGAGTACATATTATAGCAATTCACAGAAGAAACAGTTGGATAGACTTCCTAAACATATCCAGACAACATATGCCATTGGTTAACAGGGTTAAAAGACTTGGGATCATATTTGTATGGTACAACTTGGCATGACATAGTTCTACATCTAAGCATGTGAGGACTTTGATTTCTAGGGGTGGACATCTATGATACGACCTTTGCTTTATACTCCTACAGAGCACAAGAGAAAGCAGTAAGTCACATTCTCAAAATATTAATTAGTGTGAGTGCCATCTACAGCCAAACAGTCCCATGAAATTTGGAATGAACAAGGAAGCCTGTACAGCATTGCAGATGACAAATGTCTGTGTCCCAAAGTGGCCCCTTGAAGTCAACCCTGACACACATAACATTTCAACTGTTCGATTACTTTTAATCACAAGAGAAGTGTAAACCCACCTTAACATGAAGAGCTGTACTTTCATGGACCAGCCAGGAAATGTGAGCTTCATCAAACAAGGGACAATGCTGATTTTATCTAACCTTTTTTTTTTTTTT
>NW_006408890.1:2092923-2094754 GCF_000296735.1 Chrysochloris asiatica | reverse complement strand
AACAGATATTTCAAGATCGGTCTTGAAGGATCTTACCTATGATAATATCTATACACCTTACAAGGAAGACCAGTTAACACTGCTATCATTCAAATTTACATATCAACCACTAAAGCCAGTTATGATGAAACTGAAGATTTCTACCAGCTTCTGCACTCTGAATTTGATCAAACGTGCAATCATGATGCCCTGAAAATTACTGTTGATTGGAATGTGAATGCTGGAAACCAAAAGGATCAGTAGTTGGGGAAATGTGGACTTGGTCATAGAAAGAATGCTGGAGATTGATTGCGTGTTATAATTTTGCAAGACCAATGACTTCTTTATCACACATACCCTTTTTAAATAACATAAAAGATGAGTATACTCATGGAACTCACCAGAGGGAATACACCGGAATCATAGTAACTACATCTTTGGGAAGTTGTTTTTCGGTACCATCAAGTCGGTACCAACTCATAGAGATCCTGTGTGCAACAATATGAAACAATGCTGGCTCCTGGGCCAACCACACAAGCGTTGCAATGCTTTCCTTAGGAAAGACAGTGGAAAAAGTATAGATCATCATCCAAAGCAAGGCCAGGGACAGACTGGAACGGCATCAGTCGCTCATATGTAAGTTCAGGTTGAAATTGAACAAAGTCCATTAGTGCCAAATTAGAACCTTCAGCATATCCAACCTGAATTTAGAGACAGTCTCAAGAAGAGACACATCATAGTTTGGGCGTTGCAGAGGGCAATACACAAGGAAGTGAAAGAGGTGGCAGAACAAGATAGATAGGGGAACACTGAGATTAGCATGGATTCAGTATTGGAGGAAGACACATTAACAACCTGTAGTACACAGATTATACAACTTTGCTTGCTGAAGTGGAGAACATAAGGTACTTACTAATGAATATTGAAAATATAGCTTTCCGGTGGGTTTCGCACCTGGACCATAACAACATGATAAATGGAGAAACAAGTGAAGTTGTCAAAGGCTTCATTTTGTTCGGATCCACGATCAATACTTTTGCAAGCAGCAGTAAAGAAATCCGACAACATATTGAATTACATAGATCTGCTGTACAAGACTTCTATAGTATTAAAGAGCAAAATATCAGTTTGAGAACTAAGGTACACCGGACCCAAAGCACGGTTATTTTCAGTCACCTCATATGTGAAAGACAGACAATAAATTTGGAAGACAGTATGAGGATCAATGCATTTGAGTTATGGTGTTGGAGAATATTAAACATACCATAGGCTTCTGGAAGATCAAACAAATCAGTGTTGTAAGAAGCACAGACATTTACTCATTACAGACATAGGCCTGCCAGACTTGACCTCTCATACTTCGCACAGGGCTTCCTGACACCTGGCGTTGCTAGCAGGGTCCCCACGTTACCCCATTTCTGCCCTCCATCTGCTGTGCACAAGGTCCCCCTGTTGTCTTTCTTTGATCATAATTTTGTTGTCGAAATGACTTGTTCGTTTTTGTGCTTCATTGTTCGTGATGTTTTTAATATAGTCTGGTCTTGTTTTTAACTTTTTATTGTGATTTAAGGTTTCCAGACAAGATCGTAACTTTTAAGTTCCACAAATCATACCGTATGTTTCGTCTCAGTGACTGCAGTCCCCCTCTGTGGGACAACATTCAACTTCATCCCTGTGACTCATGTATCCCTTCCACTCACCT
Source organism: Chrysochloris asiatica (assembly GCF_000296735.1). NCBI lineage: Eukaryota > Metazoa > Chordata > Mammalia > Afrosoricida > Chrysochloridae > Chrysochloris > Chrysochloris asiatica. The sequence goes on along the minus strand of NW_006408890.1, from coordinate 2,093,073 downwards.
TCCCGTCCCTTCTCACCATTGTCATTAGGTACTTGTTGGCCCTTTTATTCTGAATAATTGAGTGGTCATTCTGCAGGTTAATGTGCTGGACTGCAAGGTTGGTTTGAATCGCAGGGTTGGCGGTTCAAGCTCACCAATTGTTCCTCGGAA
>NW_006408890.1:2091300-2092748 GCF_000296735.1 Chrysochloris asiatica | reverse complement strand
ATATCCAATGCTTGGCGGTGGTCGAGGGCCACAGTCCCAGGTTCCTTCAGTCTCTTTCTGACCATAAGTCTGGTTTCATTTTGTTTTTTAAATAATTTTGAGTTTTGGTCCACACATTGTGCAGTTCTATCCGGGACCTTCTGATATGATCCCGTTCAGAGCAGTTGGTAGTGGTGGCCAGGCATTAGTTTTTCTGGTCTCATGGTCGTGAAGAATGACGTTCATACGAGTTCCATTAACCCATTGGACAAGTTGATTACAACCATCTTCAATTGTCATCACTCTTCTTCCTTCTGGGCCCGGAGAGACCAATGGCTGCACATTCATTAGGTTGCCATCTGCGTGACGTTCATGGTGTATTGCTGGTGGTACAAAAGTAGAAATTATAGTGAGGAACCCTACCCCACCCCTTTTAATATTTGTACGTAAAGAAAACAAGAAAAACTGAACATGCGTTGGAACAGCTATGTATGTACCTCTATGTCCACATTCATTACGTGTTGAGGAAAAGAACATTACATCATAAGAGGTATGATTTGGATAATTTTTAGCTGTTGGGTGAAAATTTTCATCACGATTGTGAGGGAAACAATACCATTTGGTCTGTGCGCCTAGCTTTGGCCCCTCATCTGCGTCTCTGGGTGTGACCTCATCTGGCCCCGCCCCGTAACGCATCTTCTGTTCTTCTAGCTACTCCAGGTTGGTCTTCTTGTCATTTCAAGCGGGAATCTCCCATCTCTGGAGATCTGGATGTGGTTCAGGCTTCCACCTATAGTCTTAAGTGTTGCAGAGGCTCCGCAGGAAGCCTCCTTCACCGGGCATGTTGTAGCCCCATTTTAGGTATTCCATTCAGTTATAGGCAGAAGATGGACTTTCAAGCTTTCTATGGTGATGCTTTTCGCTATTGCTTTCTTTCCCACTCCAGTGTCTATTTTATAATATAATGGAGAATGATTCTTGTTGTAAGGACTTGTTCCCTGTTTTGAGCTACTGCTTCCATAGGTGTAGGTCAAGTTCATCAGATTACTCTTTTTTTCCTCTTCTTTCTTCTTCTGGTTGAACTTTGATCATCCGGTCATTGAAGCCAGGTCAAGTGGGTTATTTATTATCTGCAAGTGTGGGTGTTCTTGTGCATGTGCCCTCTCTTTTTATCAGCTGAACGCTTCACTCTCCACATTGTAGGGCTTAGCTGGCCATTTCATCGTTGTTTTTCCCTCACTTCCCCTTATTGGTGATGAGCGTGGTCACCAATCAGAGCGTGTATTCCCATTGAGTCTTACTCTTGGAAGGGGGTTTGCACTGACGGGACTCAACCACTTGCCTTGATGTCTCCTGGGTGAGCAACTTGCTTGTTCTTGTAGTAACAGTTGGTCTGTCTATATTGTTTTGTATTTTTCCTGTAGGTCTTTCTTTCAAGAAGTATCTTCTGTTCTTCTAGCCGCTCCAGG
>NW_006408890.1:2089448-2090146 GCF_000296735.1 Chrysochloris asiatica | reverse complement strand
ACTAGTAATAGTATTGACACACAGTACCACTCACAATACATTACGTGCTGAAACTCTGAATAAAAATAAAGGAATTTCACAATTTCACTGTAAAGTGACGAATCACCTTGCAGACAGCAATTTGACCTTTATTGCAGGTTCCTGAGAGCTAGACTCTCATTGAGGCTAAGGGATGAGTGCAGATATCATCAGAGGGGCCACCTGGTGCCTGGTGGCGACCCAGTGAGCTACACTTCAGCTTTCAATAAAAGGAAGGCTTAAGGGAGACAAGCCATCCACTTCTGGGTTCCCCAGCAAGAACAAAGGTGAATGAATGCGCTGCCACATGAGAATTGTCAAATAGGGGCCAAGCTTTGTACAAGACCCCAGAAGTCCACCCCAAGGACTTCCCAGCAGGGGCTTGTTCGTTTACGTGCTCCTTTGTCATAAAGCAATACCACAATCCCGGGCAATATACGGTTCTTACCCTGACCCAATGACCAAAATTAATTTTATTGATGTTTCCTGTCTATAACTGCACGTTACAGACTTTTACAGATTACCTTGTCCCCTGTAAATTATAGACGCTCACGGACCACCTAGCCCCCTGAAGGTTATAGACGTTCACGGACCACCTAGCCCCCTGTAGGTTATAGACGTTCACGGACCACCTAGCCCCCTGTAGGTTATAGACGCTCACGGACCACCTAGCCCCCTGT
>NW_006408890.1:2085499-2089348 GCF_000296735.1 Chrysochloris asiatica | reverse complement strand
GTTCACGGACCACCTAGCCCCCTGTAGGTTATAGATGCAGATGGACCACCTAGTCCCCTGTAAGTTGTTGACATTTTTGGACCACCTAGTCCTCTGTGAGTTATGGACGTTCACAGATTACCTAGCCCTTGTAAATTATAGACGTTCACGGACCACCTAGTTCCCTGTAAGTAGATGTTTAGGGTGACTAGACAATCTTGTAACAGAAACTCTTCAGCAGTTAGCACGATGTCATCAACGACCTGGAACCACAGGACATCAGCAGGGGGTGTGTATATTATTTTATATCTATAGGGACTTCAAGACGTCCATGGAAATTGTTCCTTTCCTTTCCATTCCGTAAGTCCACAAATGCACTGAAGCCCACGGCATGTGTCGGCACACACAAACACATACTATATGAATGACTACTGATTTTCAGAAGGACCTGCACAAAGCTACTACTTGTATCTTGGAATATTAAAGGTCTCCCAAAGGAACAAGTTTTCCAACCTGCTGACCAACCCATCCTCTCTAGCATCAATTACTGCTCCTCCCCACAACAGTAAGGACTTGTGGTGGAATACAGGGTTACTCAGCTTATTGAGAGGTCAGAAGTTCGATTCCACCACTCCAAAGGAGAAAGAGGAAGACTTTCTGATTCTACAGATTTATAGCATCAGAAACCCTGTACAGGTTACTGTGATTTGGAACCAATTAGTCCAGCCCCCCCAAGTACACTAAGTGCCACTGAGTCGGTTCCAACTCATAGTGACGCTGTGTAGGGCTTCCAAGGAGCAGCTGGTGAGCTTGAACCGCCGACCTTGAAGTGCAAACAACTTTGCAGTCTGACGCATTAGTCCACAGCCCCATGAATAGGAAATGCGAAAAGGAAATGTGTTAAGTAGAAAAATAAAACAGTCGGAAGTGAAATATAAGATGACTGTTTAATTGTATGCAAGATACCATCAGTAACAACCTTTAAAAGTCAGAAAGCACTTTAGCTCCAGGGTATTCCCTAAAACCTTGTCACAGTCTGTATCTGGGACATGTGAAAGTAAAGAATGCTGATGAGCACCGAAGAAAATGCCACGGATCCAAAGGCACAAAGCGGCTGTAAACACACTTTCACTGAGTTTCTGCTATCATACTCACGGAAAAATGAACGGTGCTCTTCATTTGCACACTTCCCAAGTTTTGCTTTTTAAATTATATCAACAAAGAGAAAGCCACACTCACTGACACCAAGTTGGTTCTGATTCGTAGCAACACTTCGTGACACTGCAGAAAATGGCTTCTGAAAATGTGAAATGTTTACGGGAGCAGAAATCTTCCTTTTTCTCCTGAGGTTTCTCGTGGGTTTCATCTGCCGATCTTGTGCTCAGCAGTCCAATGGACTGCCAGAGTTTCTGGAAATTTTAGTTGTTATTGATGTGAAGTGACGCTGAGTTGGTTTCAACTCTTAACGATCCTGTACAGGGTTTCCAAGGAGATGCTGGTGGGTTTGAAATACAGCCCAGTGCTTATCCTACAGCGGCACACCAGAATTAATGAAGACCCATCCCAGTTTTGACCCATTCTCTGCAGTGTGAGTTCTAACAGTCCAATGAGATCTGAGGACGTGGTAGAGGTTCTTCCATCCCTTCCATTCATAAAGCATCAGCACCATGGGTCCTTCTATGCGTAGAGAGGTTTGAGGCTTGTCTGAACGCTTTCCCACACTGTTTACATTCGAAAGGTTTCTCGCCGCTGTGAATCCTGCTGTGTGTACGAAGGGCCGTGGGCTGATTAAAAGCCTTACCACATTCAACACACTTGTAAGGTTTCTCTCCACTGTGAGTTCTTCTATGTGCGGTAAGGTTTGAAGAACGACTAAAGGCTTTCTCACACTCCTTACACTTATACGGCCTCTCGCCGCTGTGAATTCTTCTATGTTTCTTGAGGGCTGAGGAATCACCAAAGGCTTTCTCACACTCCGTGCATTCATAAGGCTTCTCTCCGCTGTGAGTTCTTACGTGTAAAGTAAAATATGAGGAACAGCGAAAGGTTTTCCCACACTCCATACATTCGTAAGGCCGCTCCACACTGTGAGTTCTGATATGCTTCGTGAGGGCTGAGATCTGAATGAAAGTTTTCCCACAGTCCTTACATTCGTAAGGCCTCTCTCCGCTGTGAGTTCTTATGTGTTGAGTTCGAGCTGAGGAATCACTGAAGGCTTTGCCACACTGCTTACATACGTAAGGCCTCTCTCCACTGTGAGTTCTAATATGTTTTGTGAGCGCTGAGGAATAACTGAAGGCCCTCCCACACTCCTTACATTCGTAAGGCCTCTCGCCACTGTGAGTTCTTATGTGGTCAGAGAGGCAGTTGGATCGACTAAAGGTTTTCCCACACTCCTTACATTCATAAGGCCTCTCCCCGCTATGAGTCCTTCTGTGTGTAGTGAGGTGTAAGAGGCGACTGAAGGCTTTCCCACACTCCTTACATTCATAAGGCCTCTCTCCAGTATGAGTTTTCTTATGTGCGGTGAGGTTTGAGGCATGCCTGAAGACTTTTCCACATTCTTTACATTTGTAAGGCCTCTCTCCACTGTGAGTTCTACTGTGTCTAGTGAGGGCTGAGGAATCACTGAAGGCTTTCCCACATTCTTGACATTCGTGACATTTCTCTTTGTTATGAAATGATGAATGTAAAATGAAGGGGGACGGACAGCAATAGGTTTTGTATCCGTCTTCACAGTCACACTTGTGAACCCTCAGGTGTGTCCAAAAGGATGAGAACGTAGAGAAACCTTTCCCACATTCGTGACATACACACTGTTTCTCACCAGCGGGCGTTGTCACAGCATTCAGAAGTGTCGAGAGACAGAAGAAGTCTTTCCCACAGACCTTACATTTATGGGATTTCGTTCTACTGATACTTTTCCTAGGAGTCATCGTGTGGCAGGAAGAACCGCAGGTTTCCTCTTTACATTCCTTACACTTAGAGGCATTGCATGAAGAGTGTGATGTGACTGAGTGGTTAAGTGATGAGTGACCCACGTAGGCTTCACTTGAAAACCAGCATTCAGAAGGATCTACTTCCGGGTCACTGTCTTGTAGCACATCAAGAGCTGCAATCCAGCTACCAGTTTCGTCACACTGACTGTCTTCAGGACCTTCGAACAGGTTCTCTGTAGTAAGATTTCTGTTAAAAATAAGTAACACGCTGTTGGGGATAAATGTGCTTTACTTTACCATGAACAAACACAGTCATGTCCCATGGGTTACACTGTCTTTCAGAAATACTACCATCACTGGTACTGTTTCAAAAACCTATGGCTTTCTGGTGATTGTGTGGACGTGAAATGTGTTTCAAATACTTGATATCTGACTAATATGAAATGGTATACTATGAAAATTCACACAAAGCTTAGATTTTATGCAATTGTCACTACTGTAAGGGAAGAAGAGTCCCCTCTGAATAGCTTGTATCTTGTGTAGACAGATCTGGTAAAAGGAGATGGGGATACGATAGTTATGATTCAATAGTGAGTAACTGTTATTATGACTAATTGCAACTGTCACAATTGTAAAGGTAGAAGTTTTGTAACAAAAACATGGCAGTGGCTAATCTTACAGTTCAGGAACAGAGGACCCCAGGACCATCAAGGGAGAAGAGCACGAGCAGAATGTGGGACCCTATCCAGAGAAGCAGGGACACCAGAGATGGAGGCAGAGGAAGGGAGCAGCTGAGGACTCTCGACTCATAGAAGGAGAAAGGCTAAGAGAACAAACAAGATGGCGGATCGGGTGGACGTATAGCAGAGAGCTCCGCCAACAACAACACAGAATACCCGACCAAGCAGGCTCAGGGGATGGTCCCAGAACT
>NW_006408890.1:2064596-2082389 GCF_000296735.1 Chrysochloris asiatica | reverse complement strand
TGTAAACAGTCCAGGGGTCTGGTATACATATGTAAACGGTCCAGACATCTGGTATATGCATATGTAAACCATCCAGGGGTCTGGTATATGCGTACGTAAACAGTTCAGACGGCTGGTAACAGTCCAGAGGTCTGCATTCATACGTAAACATAGATTTGTCACGTAATCTCCTGACACCTTAGGGTCTCCTCCAGGTGCACTGTGTGTTCGTTAGCATAATACTCACCTCACACTTGTCGCCTGAGTTTTGTACTCATCTTTCAAGCCAGGTAATTTGCTGATTTCCCTTAACATAGGGGACCAGGTATTAGTCTTCAACAATCTCACCATTATGTGTTCACCGGACAACTTTTCTTCATTGTTAAGATTTTGAGAGACTGATCCAATCATTCAAGTTTAGGTTCACGACATGAAACAACAAAAAGAGAGATTACTGGGGGGTGGGAGGGGAAGGCTGCTGTGAAAAATGGCTGCGCCCTGAGAACGCAACTTTGACAGGAAAATGTCGTTATTAAGCACGGTCCAGTGGTTTCCGTCAGATAGCGACCTGAATAGTTTCCGCGAAGCTGCTGGTGGGTTTGAAGTGCGGACCTTGCATCTAGCAGTCCAGTGCTGGCCCTATAAATAAGTGCCCCAGCAGAACTCCATCAGCAGCTGTCATCTAGGAAGCTACGCCTAAGAGTGACTTACTCAAGTGACAACCTGAATCCTGGTTTCCTCCAGGAAGGCTGCAGTTCCACAAAACGCCCTGCTTCCCCAAGCCTCCCGATGAGTGGGCCTGGAGGTGTCCGAGCTCCAGTATCCACAGATCTTCCCTTTCTTCCGGGAAGACAAGGGGCAGAGCTGGCCCGGTGCTCACAGTGAAACGCACATCACGAGGAGGGGCAGTGCACAGGAATGACCAGCTGCTTGACGTTCAGCCAGGGCTCTCCTCTTTACAGATTTTTCCGGAGGAAAGGTGCGGATTTGTTTGCAGCAAGACTAGCAAATTATACTTGAACTCAACAGTGAAAAACTCCTCACAAGTTCCCAGACCAGACACCTGTCAGTGTCCTACAGTGACCCCTTGTGGCACGGTGAAGTATGGCTCATCTCCTACAAAGACCGTGGTCTTGGGAGTTCTAATGCGGAGCTGCAGATTCATGAGCTGGACTGCAAAGTCACTTTGAACCACAAGGTTGACGGCTCAAGCTCACCAGCTGCTCCTTGGAAACCCCATTCAGGGTCGCTATGTGTCGGAAATGACAGCAATCAACCGTGGTCTTTGTAACTCCCACCCAGTGACTACTGGTTGGGACCCTGTACATAGGGTGCACTAGACTTTACCGTGGGGATCAGTTAGTTTTGCCAAACCACTAGCTATAGCACCGTAGGGTCAGACTGTACCACAAGGTCGGTTTGAACCACAAGGTTGGCGGTTCAAACTGATCAGCTGTTCCTCGGGAAACCCTATACAAGGTCTCTGAGTCGGAACCAAGTCCACAACACCTAACAACATCTTAGAAGTAAAGACAGATGGACAATCCTAGGACCAACAAGAAAGAGGAACCGTGAACGGAGCCAAGTCCTTTGGACCTTGATACTCCCGCGCAGACAATCGGTGGAAACAGAATCCAAGACCTTTTAGGCCCACACATCAGGGGAGCACATGTGTTACATTTATCAACGCAATCCTGTGTCCTCACTACAGATTCTAGACTGAGGACAATGAAGTAAACTATTGTTGTTCAGTGAAGACTTTTTAAAACCTAAAAACTATGAAGTTATTCTTACCGACTGAAGCCAGGTTTCTGAAGGTTTCCATCATCACGTCTCTGTAGAGTTTTCTCTGAGCAAGTTCCTGCAGAGCCCACTCTTCCTGGGTGAAGACCACCGCCACATCCTCTACGATCACGGAGTCCTAGAACACCCCACACATTCCAGATCAGCAAGGGAGCATGTACGCCAATGTGCACAAGAAACAGGGTCCTGCTGACAGTCTTGGGGAGTCAGAATTCATAAGGGTCTGATACAAGGACACTAGGTTCAGTGTTGTGTCCAGGTCTACTCTGTGGTCCAGCTAGTGTCCTCCATCGTTCATTACAGACACTGGCTTCTTCAGGGATAGCCACTTCTCTCAGGTCATGCAATACACTGAAACTACACCTGTGAACAGCTGTGGGCTTCTTATCTGCTTATGGTCTACAGTAGTGAGCAAGCAGTAGCAACCAGCCACAGCACGCTCATGTACGTCATCACGTTCTTGTCAAAAACCTCAGCTCCTTCCGTCAGATGCACAAGAACACTCAATTAGAATAAAGCCCAGGGAGGAGGCAGCCTGAGGTGCTGACTGGGAAAAGGCCGCATTTCCTCTTCATCCTCACAGCCAGGGAGGACTGAGGACCCACACAAACAAAAGGGGCCCCGAGTGGTCGCACTTTCTTGAATTCCACGAGATCACCAAGTGATAGACTTACCGACTGAAAACAGAATGTTCTTTGGAGAATTATGAATTTTTTATGGATCAGTCACCTTTTTTTCTTAAACTCAATTCTGTCATCCTTTCTGGCCCATTCGTGGAGACAGGACAAAATAATAAAGATGTTGAAAAGAGCCCAGGGTAAATATTTGAATGTGACATTCAGGATCGTCCCACAATGCTCAAATTTCAAGACCTCAACCACGTGTCCCCCACGTACGGGTGACTTTTCCCTCAACAAATACACCCATATTCACACAGCAATTGTGTATTACTTATGGGAGACTTTTCCCCTCAACAAACACACTCGTGTTCACACAGCAATTGTGCATTACGTATGGGAGACTTTTTCCCCCTCAACAAACACACACGTAGTCACCCAAGCACGTGCTCATGATATAAGAGGACCGATGGCCACATTTGCAGGTACACGAGCTGCCTGTCCGTATGCTTACTGACTGAAAAGCGATTGTAATTCTTGTAACTGTGCAACTGATAAGACGTGATCAATGTGACAAAGTTTTATATCTCAACGTTGTTCCATCGGCAAATGTTTTCTTTCTCACACGCATACCTACCCCACATAAGCGTGAATTCTGCAAGTGAGGTGAAGGGCAGATGGTTTTCTGTTAAGCTGCCCAGGAGGCTTGGCCTACAGACACAGATGCTGGCTGCTCCTCCACAACTGAAGTCCCAGGAAGCAAAAGTTCAGGGCTACCTGAACCCCACAATGGGATCCCGTTTGTAAGAGTGCAGCTTCATACAGTGAGGAGAGAGGGGCTTCTGAGATGTTGTTAAGTGTCGTCGATTCGGTTCCGACTCACAGTGACCCTGTATAGGGCTTCGAAGGAGCAGTTTGTGGGTTTGAACTGCCGACCTTGTGGTTCGCAGTCTAGCGTGGTCCTACAGTGCCACACCAGGAGTCAAGTTCAAAACTGGCAAAGTATAAACACTGTAGAGTTTTTATAGTTACAGCAACCTTATTGATAACAGATAAAACCTCCTAACAGCACAAAGTCACAGTCTGTAGGCAGGAGCTGCTTTCCGAACGGAACATACTAACAGGCCATCAAACCTAACCGAGGTCTCGGTGTCATCAATAACTCACATTACTATTCAAGTAATACGGGAAACACTTATGTACCACGTACTTGTTCATGAGTCATTTCACACAATGCAGTTTTAAAGCGCCAAAGAAATGTGGTTTTCATATATGATTAAAATCTTATCATCCCAGTTATAGCTAGCTCTATGTGGTTGTTAAGTTTCATGGGGTCGGTTCCGACTCATAGCGACCCTGTTTAGGGTTTTCAAGGAGTGGATGGTGAGTTTGAACCGCCAACCTTGCTACTGAAACCAATCCTGCGGTCGAACGCTTTATCCTGCTGAACCACACCAGGACTCCAATATTGTAAAAGAATTGAGAATTATGTTGTGCAGATCGCACTATGCAAGGGTTACCAGGACAGTTTGTTTACTAAAAAAACCGAAATGCAGAATCCGAGCATTACTTTGAATAACAAACTAGGGGAAAGTAAAAAACAAAACCAAGTCTATTCCTATTAGCTGACTTCCCCTAAACCCTGCTCAGATACTTCAGACCCTAACCCAGCTGGTGATTACACGGAGACTGCGGAAGAGGGAGCGTTGCTTAAAGACAAGCGTAGGAGGAAGTCTTCATAAGGTAGATAATATTTTTTCCACAATTACGGGGTTTATTAGGGAAGTTGGCACAAGCTCAACAGACATTTGTCTGGTGATGACAGCCCCTTCCTACCTGTGCCTGCGGACTGGCCTCTCTGGTCCGTGGCTTCTCAGTCACACAGCCCTTGGGCTCTACCCTGATCAGAAAATGTCACAAGGTGTGTTTCCGGGGCAACTAGGAGTCCTGCTGGGGGTCACTGTGCTGGACCACAAGGCTAGTGTGAACTGCAAGGTCAGTGGGTCAAACCCACCAGCCGCTCCTTGAAAACCCCATACAGGGTTGTTCTGGGTCAGAACCAACTCAAGGGGAGTTAACAATAACAATATTTCTGGTGTGGGGTGTAGGATCAGTATTTGACTGCTAACCACAAGGTTGGCAGTTCAAACCCACCAGCCGCTCCTTGGAAACCCCACCCAGGGTTGCTATGAGTCAGAACTGGCGCCACAGCACTGAACAACAACACACCTAAGGTGTTCTGGTGTGGTTCCGTAGGGTCAGCACTGGACCACGAGGCAGGCAGTTCAAACTCACCAACTGCTCCTCAGAAACCCTATGCAGGGACACGACGAGTCAGAACCGACTGGAAGGTACTTAACAACAGCAATAACATGCCTAAAGGACATGCCCGTGCACCTTCCGCCATAACCAAAAGGAGATGGACTCTAATTCTGGGGTTCCGCAAACTTGGCTGCCCATCGATGGAACGTCTGCAGGCAGCCCCTTCTGAAAGCAATCATCCTGCCTGAAGGGACTCAGGTCCAGGCCCGGAAGGCCCCCGCTCTGTTGGACGCTCTCGCTGTCAGTTCTGCCATAAAATATAAAGTCCAGCCTCAGCTTCGGACTGAGTTTTAGTACACCACATTGTTTTATTAAACACGATAAAAGTCAAATGAGAATTAAGTGTTTTCACTAGGAATTCACATTGCTGACAATCACGTCATTTTAAACGTAATCATTTTAAGACCCTAATGGAAATGGGGGAAATACAGGTGCAGAGCCCCTATTCGATGCCCTGTCCTCAGCATCATGCATTCAGAGATGGCAGGGGAAAACCAGGTCCACCCAGGGCCTTCCTGAGACCTCTCTCCCTGCCCCCCTACAGCCCATAACGCAGTGTGTGAGGGGGGCACACTTCGTTTCAGAAGTGCACAGAGAATACACCCGCGCCTGGGAGGAGGGGGCAGCTCAGGCCACAGAGCTGGGACAAGGATGGCTGTGGAGGTCAGGGCTCGAACTCAGACAAGCAACGAAGGAAGCAGGGGCTCAGAGCACTCGGGGCGCACACACAGCACACAAGGAGCCCCCCACCCACAGCTAGTCGGCCTGCAGGCTCAGGTCAGGAGCTCCTCCGTCAGACAGAACACCCAGACCTGGGGGAGACATTCAGTCCACAGAGTCACATAAGGAAGGAGGCCCTCGGTGTCTAAACCTGGAGTCCACGCAGGACTGCAGGGAGCCTCCTGGGATACATTTTCCGGTCACTAAAGAACCACCGACGCACAGACCAGGTGGTCCCCCAATTCCCATCCTGCCTCTGCCCGCTGTGGTACAGAGCACTCGGTTCTCAACACCAGTCTCCATGATCCTGAGACCAGGAAAACGAAATTGTGCACAAGCATTATTACCAACAACTGTGGAAGGGGTCACCTGACAAGGGCCTGAGCAGAATAGAAGAAAATGTGGGACAAAATCCAAAATCACACTGGTCAGAGAGAGACTCAGTCACATGTCAGGTCTGAAGCTGAACTCATCCCCAGGCTTCAATTTTCAGACAAGCAACAGAAGGCGGACGGGGAGAGACAAGAAAACTAGTGTGTGGTAAACACACACCACAGAAGGATCAACCAGTTGAGATCAAAAGGGCAGCATTTATCTAAAGACAAAACCTACAAGAACCGGACATGGAGAAACGGATACAAGGAAACACTAGGAAAAAGCGGGTGAAGCGAGAAGCAATGTTAACTGAGAGAAAGACATTCAAATGGTGGATACAATGTTTCAAATGTAAAACTGATGATCAGCTCTAAAAACAGTCACTCAATTCACAACTAAAAAAACAAAAACCATTCTGTTGTTAGTACAGTGGAGTCAGTTCCGACTCGTAGCAACCCTCCATAGGGCTTCCAAGGAGTGGTTGGTGGGTTTGAACCGTGTCGACCTTGTGATCCAAACAGACCTGTGATTCAGGGCTTATCCCACAGGACCACCCCAGGACTCCGGGTTCTACGCACAACTCACCATTTCCTGGATCCAGTTGCAGGAAGTCAAGGAGAATTTCGTCTCTACACCCAATAATCCAGGTGAGGAAGAGCGTTGACGCCAGTGGAGACGGCTGGCCCCCTGGGTGGTCTGGAGGCAGCTGAACGACAAAGATTCGCTCCACACTCCCGTCCCAGCAGCTGAAATCTTGCTTCCTGATTAGGGATCTGACAAATGGATGCCCCAGGTGCCTGGCTGCCTGGACTGGACTGGTTCTCCCGGTCACACTTAGGGCCTGGAATGAAAGGAGGATGGCTGCAGCTTCTAGAAGTCTAAAGGAATGTCGTCTCTACGCCCAAGAAGTCATGTTAGGATGAAGGCCAGAAGCGCACACAGAGCACTGGGCAGTTTGGGGGCAGATGAACCATGTTTGCGCCACACACCAGAGAGAGCTCTTAGAATCTATCTTTGTGATTTACGGGTGTGTGACATGGTCACCCAAGGTCCCCAGCTGCCTGGACTGGACTGGACTGGCTCTCCCGGCACCACACTAGGGACCGGGAATGGAAGGAAGAGGGGAGGAGACAGGGTTGAGTAAGCAGGGACTGACAGGATTGTGGCATCCTCCTAGGCTCAGGACCAGGCTGCACCCTGAGGAGATGTCATTGAAGGAAGAACAGGCTCCGGACTGCAGAGCACAGCCCTAGGCACTTCCTGTGGCTCCAGACGCCTCTGCTCTCTGGCAACAAGATGCCACAGCGGGGAATTGACATAGCCCGAAGCAGGACAAGCAACCAGCGTATATCAGGGTGCAAAATGTAGACCCGAATCCTTCCAGGGAGCCAGGGGTCTAAGGCTGAAGGTGTGGGTCCACGTACATAACTGTGTCCCTGATACAGAAAACCGTTACAGGAAACTTTCTTGTTAAGTGCCATTGAGTCGATTCTGACCCATAGCAACTCTGTATAGGGTTTCCAAGGAGCAGCAGGTGAGCTTGAACCACCGACCTTGCAGTCCAGATGGCTTTGCAGTCTGATGCATGAACACACAGCGCCACACCAGGACTAGCATGGGTGAATTTCCAGGAAAGACAGAGTTTTCCTGTTTTCTCAATATACTCATCACAGTTCATTCATTTTGAATTATGTGCAGTTGAACCCTTCCCACTGTGCATTAGTTTCTTTCCTTATTCCACACAGACCTTTTTAATATGTGGTCATTTTCCCGTTGTTTTGGAATGTACATTTCTTTCTTTGTTCGCTTTTTTTCCTTTTCTTTCCCTCTTTGCTCTGAAACCTTACCACCACCACTCCTTCAACTCTAGAAAAACCTGCAGGAGGTTCTAAACACTTCGTCATCCAACTTTAGGATAAATGAATCAACAAATAAATTGGAAAATGAGTTTTTCTAAGGAGCTGTCTCCTCTTGTCATGTTCAACCACGTTTCTTCTCTAAACTGACTCTTGTTCTATCTTTCCTGGGTCTCAGTACCAACGGCCTCTCTCGCAGATCATTACATCGGTGTCTCCCCTGTAAACATGACCCTGCCTTTTATTACTTACTCTAACAGAACTCTCTGTTTTTAGTTCACATCCTTCTAAAGGTATGATTTCCAACACAAACCAGGAGCTAATTCATCATGTAGTGTCTCAAGTCTCACCCCAGAATCACTGGAACAAAATCTGCATGTAAGCGAGCGCCCCGATTTATCCACATTGATGTGGAAATATGAGAAGCCAGTACAAGGAATGGGAACTTCATGGATGGATGTCCTGTGAACTTTCGGCCACATCTCGGCCTCCTCAATGTCTCCCTTCATTACCTCCCATTGAGCTCTTCCTGGAGAGTCTTCGGGACTTAGTATGCAGGTCCCTTCCAATTGGGCTCACACAAACCCCCAGGGGCACAGTTTCTCTGCTTCGATCATCTCCAAGTCTCACCAAGGACTGGACGACACAGGGTGTTTTCTGCTGACTCAGGGACTGACACCCTTTTTCCCGAGTGGTAAACTCTTTCCACAGTAATCCACACCCCATGCCCTCGGCCTATACAACTGTGTCGTTAAAAACAACAGATTTCCCTTATCCAGAGAAGCAGCGACACCATAGAGAGAGGGAGCAGCTGAGGACTCTAGACTCATGGAAAGAGCTGGTGGCCAGGAAGCAGGCTTGCAGAACGTGCCTTTTGGTGGTGTAAATTATATATGCCTGAGTGTTTTAAAAAAAGAGCTAAAATGAATGGAGAGAAATATTGTTAACTGTTGGTACATGGAGGAGATTATAACCAGTATAATGAAACAAAGTATATGATTTGCTGAATGTAAAACTGATGATCTGCCCTGTAAACTTTTACTCAAGTCTCACAAAAAAAAGAATAAATTTCCTGAATCTCCCCTTTAATGATTTTCCTTTTCACGCACTCCAACCTGTCCGGTGAGGTCCTTTTATTCCCAATAGCACAGGTCCTTGAAAATATGATTTAGCTGCATAAGATAAGCACTGAACTGTAAACCACAAGGTAGGTAGGTGGCTTCAGCCATCCAGCTGCTGTGTGGGAGAAAGACGTGGCTTTCTGCTTCCACAAAGATTTGAAGCCTTGGAAACCCTATAAAGGATCGCTGAGTAAGAGCCGACACAATAGCACTTAACAACAACACACTATAAACCTACAGTCACGCACTCTGTGTTGTGTTTGCTTATTGCTTCAAGCCTATGACATTCACCACTGAGGACAGACACAGTTTATCACCTGCTGGATACTGTCTTGAACAGGACTCTCCACTGGGACTTTCTATGAATGGACATAAGTTCTGTTTGAGTCCTCACAGTCCGGCAGTGTAGCTCACGTGCCAATTAAGTATGGAACATCAGACTCGTTCAACGAAGGGACTGAAGCTTTTCTGTTTTAATGGACAATAAGGGGTTGAAATGGAAATATCTGACTAGTGGATCTCTCAAGAGTAGTGTAGTCACCAGAACGCGAACTGGTCCCCACAACAGAGAGCTCAGCCCGATGCAGACTTCAATAATTTTTAGTTTGTTCAAAGCCTGTCACATAGGAAAACAGAACTGTTCAAACCAAAGGCAACGTTCCACATAATTTGCTTGTATTTCCATGATGATTATTGGTCAACTTAAAACGTCTATTTGTGAAACATGCAATAATACACAAACATCGAAGTAAGTGGGAGTTACTGAGGGAACAACAGGGACACTGAGGAGTTAAGACTTGAAGCGAGACCGGAATTCCAAAAAAATTCAAATTCCTAGGGTTCAAAAGTTCTCCTCAGTAAAATGAATATCTGATGCAAATGCTGAAAGAGAAATATTTATATCTTTGAAAACATGTTAAAAAAAAAAAAAGTGTCAAGAGTTCATCAGATGGGAAGATGCTTTAAACTTCAGTCAGAGAGCTATGTATGCATGAGCCTGAATGTGTCGGAATTTGCTGGCCAGTGTCAAAGATGTGGATTATGTGGGTTCTGGGGTTGATACTGTGGTTTACACTGTTGCACTCTGCCTTCTAAGGCTGATGGGGATTATACAAGAGACTAACTAACTATCAGGAAACTCAGACACTGCTTTCATACTGCAGCGCTCAGACTGCTTCTCCTGGACTTTGCCCTCACCTAAGCAGTACGAAACTACCAGCTCTTCTGCGGAAGATGAGGCTTTCAGCTCCTGTAAAGATTTACAGCCTTGGAAACCCTGTACAGGGTTGCTGAGTCGAACCGACTCAACGGCACCTAACAACAACAACAACAAGGAATAGCTGTGGAGCCCTGGGTGGTGCTGTGGGTTAATGCGCCAGACTGCAAAACTTGTTTGAACTGCAAAGTTAGCAGTTCAAGCTCACCAGCCACTCCTTGGAAATCCTACACAGGATCCCTATGGGTTTTAAGGGACTCAATGGCATTTAACATCAATACTGAGTAAAAAATCCTTCTTTAACAACTTTAACAAATGTTGACGTTGTTGCGTCCTGTCGATTAAGTTCTGATACAATGTTGTTGTTGTTAAGTGCCGTCGAGTCGGCTCCGACCCATAGAGACCCTGTACAGGGTTTCCGAGGCTGTAAACCTTTATGGGAGCAGAAAGCCTCATCTTTCTCCCGCGGAGCAGCTGGTAGTTTCCAACTGCTGACCTTGCGGTTCACAGGCCGATTCGTAACCACTACGCTACCAGAGCTCCAGTTAGCTGCTGATAAATGCCTGTAAGACACACCACTCTCCCATAAGTCTCACACAATAGTGACCCTGTAATATGTAGTCCTGGTGGCGCTGTGGGCTACTATAATGAACTGCAAGGTTGGCGGTTCAAGCTCACCCGCCACACCTCAGAAACCTTACACTGGATAGCTACACGTCAGAACCTACTAGATGGCACGTAACAAGAATGAAGTGAGGCAGGTGACACCTCCTAGCTGGGAAGGCAAGGCCCAATGGAGACTTGTTCAGATTTTAAAAGCTGTGTCTCTGGCTGTGTGGTTCCAGGGACTCTGTCCCTAATGCGTCTGGTGGATGAGAGGAGAGATCCGTACTCCATCGGCATTTCCTCCTGCAGGCCGGCTTCCAGCAACAAGAGCTCAGGGACAGGCTCTGTGCGCCCCTCAGTGAAGGCGCTGCTGCAGGAAGAGGGGCGTGTGAAAGGTCAGGCATCCTCCCAAAGCAGACGCCAGACAGAGTGGCCAGGCGTGAGCTCACGTGACTGCCTGTGGCTGGAGCAGGCAGGAGTCACATGACATTAGGCCGGGGCCAGTGGGACGTTCTGACTGCTGGGGGCGGGGCCAGGGGAGAGCTCCAATCACTGGAAAAGAGCGCACATGCATGTGTGTGTATGTGAGTTCAATGTGTCAGACGCGGGAAAGTAAAACAGAAAAGAAACGGAACACTGGGTGCTGGGCAGACAGAAGAGCGCGGGGACGGGGTACACTAGGAACCCCTGTTACCAAGCGCGGGCGGCCGGGCAGCCTTAACTGTATTTCCCACACACCCATTCCCGGGGAAGCAGACGCCGCGGGCCTGAGACACGCACTGTGCTCACGGGGGACGCACGCCACGTGACGTGGGGACGCACCGACACGCACAGCTCGCCCCCCCGCCCCCCGCGCCTCCCCAGGAATAGGCGGCCCGGAGGCCCCGGGAGGGCGGATAGATGAGGGCGCACGGGAGAGTGTGAGCAGCGCCCTCGGACCTGGGGCAGGAGCCTGCGAGGCACCTGCGAGGGGACCGGGACGACAGGAGACACAGGACGTACCTCTCACTGGAGCAGGAGCCAGTTCAACCCGGCGGCCAAACAAAAACGCGAGCTTCCGCTTCCGGCTTCTCTGCCGTTTGGTGCAGCGGGAGAAAGGCTCTGTGCAGAAACCTAGAGGGTTCTCACTGGTGACCGTGATTCAGTGGTTCCTCTTTGTGCCTCTGTTGCGAACTGTCAATCTGGGAGTTTGCATATTGGACCGTTTAAAATACTTTCACCACGTTCGTTAGAGCAATCTTTCCTTTGCTTCTCCATATTTTCCCCATCATTACAACAGTTAACATCTCCAGTTTGGTGTCTGTGTAATACATATCCCTGGAAGCAGATCACAAACTGAACAAACCCAGTGTAATTTCCTCGCGTGCAGAGGGGAGAGTTCCAGGAAGACAGGAAGAAACCAGTCCTCAGAGGCAGCAAATGAACATTCGAAAGAGATTTTACTCTTGTCTGAGAACACTTTTGTTGTGAAAGTATTGTGCAGTTGGTATGAGAAACCAAGTTTGGCCATCCTGGCCTCCAAGGAGTTAATTAAATATTTGGCCACATATACCAGGCTAATTTTTAAGTTGACGTTATAAGTTTTGGCAGAAAAAGAAGGTTCCCCAATCTTACTGTATAGGATTTCCAAGGAACGGCTGGTGGGTTTGACCTGCTGATTTTACAGTTAGCAGTCCAGTGCCTATCATATAGTTCCACGACAAGGCTCCTGATATGTTATTTGCTCACCATACAGCTTGAATAAATATGGTGAAAGAATACAACCTTGTTGCACACCTTTCTTCATTTTAAACATTCAGTGTTCCCATGTTCTGTTCAAACACCTGCCTCTTGGTCTAGGTGCAGATTGCTCATGAGCACAATTAAGTGTTCTGGAATACTCATCCTTTGCGATGCTGTCCATAGCTTGTCATGATCCGTCAAGTTTCCATGTATTTGACTTTATTTCCGTGGTCTTCCTAGTGTTCATTTCTAATTCGACAGCATGTGGACTGGAAGATGCTTCCTAGTATTTTGATGTTTGTAAATGATGGAGGCTTGTTTTGTGGCCTAACACACACGGTCTGTTCCGGAGAATGTTCCAGGTGCACTGGAAAACAATGTGTATTGTGCTGTTGTTGATTGGACACTCTGTACACATCTATGAGGTCCAGTGGGCTGATTGCGTTGTTTAGTTCCTGTCTTAGATGACTTTTTTTCATTGTTCTGTCCTTTTTGTAAAGTGGTGTATTAAAATCTCCCACTATTGTTAGAGATTTGTATTTTTTTTTCTTTGTATCTATTCGTTTGCTTTATATTTTGGAGCTCTTTCATTGGGAGTGTATTTATTTATTATGGTTAGGTCATCTTGTTCAATTGACCCTTTAAACATCAGACAATGTCCTTTATGTCTTATGATGGTTTTTGCCTTAAAGTTTATTTTATCAGAGATTAGTGTTGCCACTCTGGCTCATTTTTTATTGCAATTAACTTGGTATATATTGTGTTGGAAGTCTTAAAGTTATAAGGCAACACAAACAAATGAAAGGCTTTCAAAGTAATAAAGAACTAAAACTCTATTTGTAGATGATATATGTTCTCATACATAGAAAAGCCCACTCAGCAAAAAAAAAAAAAAAAGTTCTAGAATTCATTGGAAGATTCAGCGACATTGCAGGGTACACACAACATACAAAAAGCAGTCCAAAAAAAAAGTCAGATTCCTCTATACTAACAATTACGCAACTGAAAAAAAATTAGAAAAGCCATACCATGTTATTATGAGTAATTGCCATGGTCACAACTGTAATGGTAAAAGTTTTCTAACAAACATAAGGGAGTAGTTCATCTTACAGTCCAGGAACAGGGGACCTTAGGACCATCAAGGGAGAAGAGCAGGAGCAGAATGTCGGACTGTATCCAGAGTAGCAGCGACACCAGAGATGGAGACAGAGATGAGGACATGGAGAGAGGGAGCAGCTGAGGACTCTAGAGTCATGGAAAGAGAGGGACTGAGAGCTGGCAGCCAGGAGGCAGGCTTGCAGAATGTGCCTTTTGGTGGTGTAAATCGTTATATAATCCTGAGTGGTTTTGTGTACATCCCCCCACCAAAAAAAACCCCAGAGGGGATGGAAGCAAATTAGTGTTGAATGATGACACACAGACATTGTAATCATTGCAGTGAAATGATGATGTAAAGCCCATGTTCTCCCATGTATACATCACTCAGTTCACAACTAAACCTGTTCGGTTTTTTGTTTTCTTTTTTTTTTAAAGAAAGCCTCTTCAAGAAGAAAAGTGTAGAAGAGTAGGTAGGTGGATGCAGATGATAGCATTTGGTCTGCACCCCTATCCGAGCAGTTGGGACCCTTTTTGATTTCTGGATGTGAGAGGAACATGGGAGGCGCCCAGCTGCCTGGACTGGATGGACTCCCCATGCACCACACTTGAGAGCTGAGTGGAGGAGACCGTGCTGACGAAGCAGGGATTGGCAGGACTTTGTCCTCAGTCTCAAGATGATGTTCCTGTCAAGGCAGAAAAGACTCCCACCTCCAGAGCAGGCCCTGCAGTCTTCATGCTGTTCTCCATGCCAACCAGATCACTGCTGCAGGCAGCCATTCACCCCAGAGCAGGAGAACCCACCACAGCTGGTCAACCTTCCCAACTTGAACCTGGCTTCCTCTGTGGCGTCAGGGGTCCAAGATTGAAGTCTTAGGTTCACCTGTGTTCATTTTGTTCGTTACAGATGAACACACACTGTTATGAAAGTGATATTGTGAAGTGCCATTGAGTCAGTTCTGACTCGTAGCTGCCCCACGCTGGAATCTTTTTAAAAGATTTTAAAAGGCAGTTTCATCTTTCTCCGGCGGAGTGGCAGGTGGGCTCGAACCCCTGACCTTGTTCCAAGAATTAGTGCTGATTCTATGGTGCGACTGTGCTGTCTGTAGTTTATTATGAGCATTGATGAAGTTTCAGGAAGAATGTCATTTGTCAAATAGTCTCAATTAATGCATTATGGTTTATTTTTAACTAGGTACTATTAGCGTACTATCAGTGGTTACGAATCAGACTGTGAACCGCAAGGTCAACGGATCGAAACTACCAGCTGTTCCATGGGAGAAAGATGAGGCTTTCTGCTCCCATAAAGATTTACAGCCTCGGAAACCCTGTACAGGGTCACTATGGGTTGGAACCGACTCCACAGCACATAACAATAACATTTATAACTTCTGGAGTCCTGGTGTGGTGCTGTGGGTTAATGCGACAGACTGCAAAGCCGTTTGAACTGCAAGGTTGGCAGTTCAAGATAACCAGCTGCTCCTCGGAAACCCTATACAGGGTCGCTATGGGTCGGAACCGACTCGAAGGCACTTAACATTACTTTTAAGGAGTCCTAGTGTGGTGCTGTGGGTTAATGCATTGGATTGCAAAGTTGCTTTGAATCACAAGTTCGGCGGTTCAAGCTCACCATTTGCTCCTTGGAAACCTCATACACAGGGTCGCTATGGGTTGGAATCGACTCAACGGCACTTTTAACAATTACGTTTTTATGAAAATGTTCATTCTGCTTATAGCATGGTTATATTTGGTCAAAAGCATGGTGGTCCCATATGATAAGCACTGGCCTGCAACCCTCAAATTTGAGCCCACCAGCCGCTCCATGGAAAACTTGACTTTCTGCATCCGCAAAGGTTTAAAACCTCGGAAACGCTACACAGGGCTGCTATGAGTTGGAACCGACACGTCAGTGCTAACATGTGATCAATACTTTCCCTATAGCTTTTAGAACTAACATTCCTTTCTTCTTCCTGGGTTTAGTTTCTCTCGTCTTCATTCTCAAACCAGGACACCCATAGCACCTAGGCTTTTGAGAAATCTGGGAGGCTTGCTGACCCCTTTGTCTTTCAAACATGGAGTCAACTGATCAAGTACTAAATCAGGAACTCACCTCTGTCCCCCTGCCTTTTCACCCTGCTTCCCGTCCAAACCGACCCGCAGCCTTCCCTTTCTTGGTCTCCCTCCGTGTAAATGATTTTCTCACCTGTGATTTCCAGTGTCAACCTGTCAGCAGTTTCTTCTGTTATTTTCTCATCATTCCCTAATTGAATTCAGAACCTTATTTCTATACTGATTTTCAGAACAAAGTAGCTGTTTGTTCATAACGTAAAATCTCAAGTCATGTCCCGTTACCAAATCAACATCCGCAAGAGGACCAGACCCCTGGTTTAGCCACGTGACATTCAAGTGAGAGGATTCAGTGGTCTTTAGTCTGGGATTCAAGGACTGAACATTCCACAAAGAATGCTCCTGAACTCATCTACATTTAGACATCCAACATGCCATCAAGTCAGCTCGGACTCGGCGATCCGGCATAGGGTTCCCAAGGAGCCGCTGGTGTGAACCGCCAACCCTGCACCTCAAAACGACTGTGGTCTAGTGCGTTACCCACAGTACCAGTCTAACGTGAAGCTGCTAGAAACTGAATTTAGAAAGCTAACCCTAGGCCTCATGGTGTAGCATCTTGAACCACCACGTTGTTGTTGTTTTCCCCATATATGACCGGTGGCTCACTCCTTCAACATTGTTTTCTTGATTCTGTATCTGACCGATAGCTTACTCCTACATTCTTCAAATTTGGCTTTTGTTGCTACTGGGTAACTCCTCCAGGGGGCATCAATTATTCTTATTCATTTGATTCTGCATTGAAAACGTGTACTTCCCGGTGTGGCTCTGTGGGATCAGCACTGGGCTACAAACCACAACACTGGTGGTTCAAACCCACCAGCTGCTACTTGGAAACCCTGTACAGTCACTATGAGTCAGAACCGACTCAATGGCACTTAACAACAGTACGGTTTCGTATTAAGTATTTAGAAATAATGTGTTTTCTAGGTGGGTGTTCAATAAAAGTCAACGAATTCAAGACAACCGATGGAACTGTACAGGCCTTCTGTTTGCTTTCCCTGTAAAAGTGGAGAGAGACTGGTATGAACAATCTCTGGGAGACTAAGACAAAGATGAGATCAAAGTGTTAGACTATGTTCATGGATAACACAAGCAGGATTCCCGGCCCCTCAAATGCCGAAGACATGCTTTTACGCATTTACAGCACGTTGTTGTTGTCCTTAAGTGCCGTTGAGTGGGTTGCGACTCATAGCGACCCTGTACAGGGTTTCCCAGGAGCAGCTGGTGGAAATTCAACATGCTGTTGAAGATGACAGTGAGCAGAATTTACCGTTAATACAACACACATTTGGTCACTACAGGAGTGTGGTTTTGAGGAGTCTTGCTTTTTCATTTTGATAAAAGAACACAAAAGAGAGGAATTACTCCTTATTTCTCATCCTGATCTCTGTCCCAGGATAAAGGACAATGAGGGAAGTGGACCATGAAGAGGGCTCACCTGAGGTAATTATTGTGAACGTTGCCTATTGCGGTGTCTCAAAATGGAAACGATTCTAAACTCCACCATGAATCTTTTCAAGACATTTGTCTTCCTCGTCCTGTTTCTTCTCCGGTGAAATTGGAGACTTGAGACCCTTCTTCACAGGGTGTGCCTTCATCTTGTTGCTTCTGTTTCTGTCATCCCCTCCTCCTACCTTTAGGAATGACACTGTGAGGTTCCTTTAGGAAGTTGGCCCTCTAGTCAAACTGGACAAAATAATTCAAAATCGACCGACCTCACATCCACGTTGTAACAAGTTGGTGACTCACTGAGAGAACCCACGCTACAGTGAGGGATTCAGCAATCAGCATGTGACCTGCACGAGGCGAATTAGAATCCAGGATGGGGATTCCGCTAAGGTTGCTGGGGAAGCCCTCCCTGTAGGGTGCA
The DNA here is from genome assembly GCF_000296735.1 of Chrysochloris asiatica. Lineage (NCBI taxonomy): Eukaryota > Metazoa > Chordata > Mammalia > Afrosoricida > Chrysochloridae > Chrysochloris > Chrysochloris asiatica. Next base: position 2,064,960 of record NW_006408890.1, on the reverse strand, counting down.
AACGTGGAGTTAAAGGTGTTCGCCTCATAACAACTTACAGGGGACTAGAACAGAGAAAGTGTTTTTAATGGTCAGAGGGGAAGCGGCTTGCTACTGCTTAGTGTATTCCAAGCTGCTGTGCGGGGTGAAGAAAACTTCTAAAATAGATGTTTGAGGTGGAAACAAGAGGCCTTAGCTGGGTTTTCTTGAGAAGCAAAACCAGTGAAACATGTATGTACGTATACAACAAGTTTATTACCAGGGAAACAGCTTACAATTGTAGCATCCCAAGTCCCCAATGAGCCTTTCCTGCGCTTCTATTATGTTGGGAACAGGCCACACCCCCAAGGAAGCATCCCTTCAATTGATTGGCTGCTCATAGCCA
>NW_006408890.1:2056198-2064281 GCF_000296735.1 Chrysochloris asiatica | reverse complement strand
ACTGGAAATCCTGGCTCAGTCAGGTTGACACAGAGCCCTAACGTTTACACACAACAGTCTGAATACAACTGATGCGTTGATCAGACCCTGGCATGGCACAGCAGGATAAGCACTGGACTACAAACTGCCAAGGTTGGCAGTTCAAACCCAGCAAATGTTCTCAGAAACCACACACAGGGTTGCTATGCGTCAGAACTAACGTTATGACACCCACAAGAACAAGCACCAATACACCTGTGCACCTAAGGTGTTTAAAAAGGCAAAGTTTGTATCACACACAACATTTTACAGTAACGTTTCTTAAAATTCGATAGCGAAGGCCAAAACTTTGGAGGCGAAAGCATGTTGGTGCCTCTGATGCCAACCAAATGGGTCCGCAGTTCTGTAAGCAGCAATTGTTGGTGGCTTTGTTTTCTGTTAGTATTCAGAGCCTCTTGTGCCTGCGGGAGGACGTCGTGCAGACTCAGCGTCATGGCCAAACTGAGCCTCCTTGTGTTAACAGTCTTCAGCGCCCTATCTGTACAGTCCCCTAGTAATCTGGTGGGTGTTACAAAAACTAGGGATGGAAAACCCGTATCAAAAACTACATTGCACAAGAGTTAGAAATGCTCATTTCTGAAGAATTCCAATTTATCAATGTAGAGGAAATGATCAAAACAGAGAATACAATTGGGTAAACGCTACAATAATAATAATAATACCTAATAATTATCCATGCCTGCTGAAACAGGTCAAAGTGCAAGGAAAAACAGAATATTGGAAGTCCCACAGCATCACAGTACAAGACGCTACTTCATTTAAAAAGAGCAAAAGCAAGTTATCTTGACAACAAAGGATGGAAGGATATGCATGAAATACTAAGAGAAAACTCCTAAAGGAAACTTTGGAGCTCTGGTGTGGCGATGGGGGATGGAGCACTGGATCACAAGTTAGGTCAGAAACTCACTGTCGGCAGTTCAAATCCATCAGCCGCTCCTTGGAAACCCTACACAGCGTTGCCATGAGTTGGAAGTGTATTAAATGTGTGCATTGAAATGTACGAAGTGACATTTCCAGGACAGTAAAATTTAGCTTGGACTCAGCAAGTTATAAACTCCAATGTCGAGGCCCTGTAGTGGGACCAGAATTGCCAATTGTCCCCACGCACACATTAGCTATAATTACCCCTTTCCTTGAATTACCATAGCTTTTTAACTCTTTAGGAACTTTGCTTCTTACTAACACACTTCTGAAAACCTAGAGTTCAAAATGATACTAGTAAACATGAAGACCGCCTTTTAGGACATAGAGTATTCTCTGTGCTGTGTGTTCATGCATGTGAAATGAGACATCAAGAATGATGCAAGGGAGATTGTAATCGTAGTAATGAAACGCGGAGTGTAAAACCGATGTTCTCCCGTGTAAACTATCACTCATTCACAAGTCACCAAAAAAACTTAAACAAACAAAGAAAGTATACTAACATTGCTTGCATTAATAAAGGTTTTGTACCAGGCTTCATGTACGTGTAAGGTCTGTCTTCACCTGAGTCCTCAACATGGTATGGTGTGTTCTGACAAACACCTCAATGTTTTCGCATATCCCCGGCATTCCTACGGTTTTTCTCCGCTAAGAATGGAGAAACCACGAACAGTGAGCTGTAAAGGATATCCCACATTCTTTACAGCGGAAAGCCTCGCTCTGCTGTGCGCTTTATGAAGTGAAAAGGCTGCTGAGAACGTCTTACAGGATTTACCTTATTCCATCTGCTGTGGCGCCGTGAGCTAACGCGCTTGGACTACAAAAGCCATTTGAACCGCAAGGTCAGGGGTTCAAGCTCACCAGCTGTTCCTTGGAAACCCATGCAGGGTCGCTATGAGTCAGAAGCGACTCGACAGCACTTAACAACAACAACATGGTTGATAGGACTTCCTTCTTGTTGCGGGAGCGGAGAGTCATGCTAAAGGACTTCCACACTCCTCCCCGTTGGGTGCCGTTTCTCTCCACTGTGAGCCTACACAGTATAGGAGGGCGGATGAAGCGTGAAAGACGTTCCCACTTTCCTCACCTGCAGGAAGGCTGGGGAAGCTCCGGTTTCCCACACTCCCTGCTCAGGTCTCTCACTGTGAGTTCTCTTACGGGCAGTGAGATCTGAGTGCTGACGACAGGCTTCCCAGAGTCCGTTCCTTTCTACGGTGTCTCCCCACTGCGACTACACTTATGTGTACTGAGGCCTGAGGAAGCGCTGAGGGTTTTTCCCACCTTCCTTACACTCGTTTAGACCGCTCTTGACTTAATGAGTGTGATGACGTTTGAGGCGTCAGTAAAGGCTTTCCCACGTCCCTTTCCTTCATGGCTTCATTCCACTGGGCGTCTGACCGTTGGGAGGGCAATCTGAACCACCAAGGGTCTCTCCACACTATCTGAGTGCACAAGGCGTCTGTCCGCTGGGAGCTCCTATACGTGCAGCAAGGAGTAAAGGGAGTCTACAGGTCTGCCCACGTGCGTGGCTTCACACGCAGGCTCTCCGCCGTGACTCCGCCTGTGTTTAGTTAAGGTCGAGGAGCGGGTGTACGTCTTGCCGCACACTTCACACTCGAAAGGTTTCTCTCCGTTGTGGGTTCGGACGTGTTCGGTGAGGTGTGTGGAGCGTTTAAAGGTCTTCCCACACTTCTTGCAGGCGTAAGGCCGATCTCCGCTGTGAGTTTTCACGTGTGCGTTGAGGCCTGAGGAGCTGCAAAATCCTTTTCCACATTCCTTACACTCGTAGGGCCGGAGCTCGCTGTGGATCTTTAAGTGGGAGTTAAGGTACGCAGACTGCTTGAACGCCTTCCCGCATTTCTTGCAAACAAAGGGCCGGTCTCGGCTGTGCGTTTTGATGTGTTCAGTCAGGCAGGTGGAGCGTTTGAAAGCTTTCCCGCACTTCTTGCAGACATGAGGCCGGTAGCCGCTGTGCGTTTTGATGTGTGCGGTCAGGTACGCGGACTGCTTGAAGGCTTTTCCGCACTTGCTGCAAACAAAGGGCCGCTCTCCACTGTGCGTTTTGATGTGTGCGGTCAGGTACGCGGACTGCTTGAAGGCTTTTCCGCACTTGCTGCAAACAAAGGGCCGCTCTCCACTGTGCGTTTTGATGTGTGCGTTGAGGCCCGAGGAGCTGCTGAAGGCTTTGCCGCACTGCTGACACTCGTACGGCTTCTCTCCGCTGTGAGTTCGTCTGTGCTTAGTCAGGGCCGAGGAATCACAGAACGATTTCCCACACTGCTGACACACGTGACGCCTCTGCTCATTGTGGATTCTTACATGCGCGGCAAGGGTTCCGGAACAGCCAAACAACTGCCCACACTCCTTGCACACACAGCGCTTGTCTTGGTTAGGGAACACCGTGTGCAGAATGAGGGAAGAAGGACGACTACCGGACTGAGAGCTTTCTCTGTGACCGGGCGTACGACCGTTCACGTGGGACCAAACGGACGAGGCACCGTCGACCGCCTGCCCACGTGTGTTCCTGTCACACAGTTTCTTGTCACCAGCATGTGTCGTCACCAAACTGTCAGGGGTCAACAAGCGACTGAAGGCTTTGCCACACACCGTGTCTTCACCGAGTTTCTGCCTTTCCAGAGTCGTCTTCAGAGAGGCGGTTTCGTGGGAGGAGGAAACGCAGGCCTTCCCACGATTCTGAGAGTCACAGCTACGGCCCTGGGCAGTACTTCTGGTGTGCGGGTCATAGGGCGCGTGCCCCACAAACATCCTTCCAGTCTCATAGCACCCAGACCGACTTCCTTCTGGCAGACTGCTTCCGGTCATTCTGCAACATGGAACCCAGAGCGACACCATCACACACTGACTGCTGCCATAGCCTGTGGGGCCAACCCCGACCCTATGGACGCTGCTAACGAGAAGCTAACAACAATAAATACACCACTGAAAATAGGGTGTTTTTAGGTCACCGCTACACAACACAGTGAACACGCATGGCTTTTCCCTTACATTGTCCCTTCCTTTACAACCTAGTCAGCTGTCAAAAAGACTATTATTTTAACATATACCATTTTCTGGAAATTGGTTATGAAAATGAAACATGTTTCATATACTCGATATCCAATTCACATTTACGATGGTGCTTTTGTGATCATTCTGAAAAATCCTTCATTTTACTGCTGGGCTTACAGATGTAAAAACATATCTATGGATAAAAATTAATAAATATCAGAGCTCTAAATCTGTTCCTAATGAATCAGCAATGATCGTGAGGTAGGCCCAGGACCGGCCAGTGTTTCATTCTGCTGTGCATAAGGTCACTATGAGTCGGTACCAACTCGATGGCCCGTTACCACAATGATGTAAAATTTGGACAGCGTGTGAACATGCCTTTCGGGAAAGTCACGATTCATGTAGGAACGAGGTTACTGGCAATACTGTGTAGACAGAGACATGTGTTTGTTAATAAGTCAGCACTGACTGTTTCGTCTTGAGCTAAAACCTAGTGGGTAATAGACCCGCGTGCTGTGAGACAAGCAGGCTGCCTTCCTGAACCCCAACATTTCCTGTACCCCGACAATTACGAATGAAGCTCTGTTACTTGGGCAGGAACATCTCTCTGTATCATTTCATGTCCTGACCTGTGAGGACCTTCCACTGACGTGCTCGTCTTCTTCGACTCACACTCACCTCAGACACGTCTCCTGGTGCTCGTGTTGGAGCTGATCGTTAGTGAGCGGACAGTCGGAGATTTCAGGTAACAGGGAGGACCAAGGGTTGTTCTTCATGGACCGGAGCACGGTGGGTTCACTGGGCCACTTCTCTTTGTCACTGAGGTTGTAAGAGACTTATCCAATCATTCAAGTTGAGGTTCACAATATGCAACAAAAAGGCGGGAGAGATTTTTAGGAGAGAAACAAAAGGCAAAAGGCCGCTGAGAAGGAAGATTCGATCACGTTCTGCTATTTAACCACTCTGGCCACGGTCTACAGCGATCCAGTAGGACACAATTCCATTAGAATTGAGAAGAAATGTGCACAAAGATAGGTGGCGCTGCAGGCTAATGCACCCAACAGCAAAGTCAGTTTGACTCACAAGGTCGGCAGTTCAAACCCACCAGCGACTCCTTGAAACCCTATACAGGGTCACTCTGGGTCAGAACTGACTCAACAGCACTTAAAAACAGTCCAGTGATATTCGACAACACTATACAAGGCAAAGGGTCTCTGGACCCACGAGTAAGGGGACTCTTGTCCAGTGATATTCGACAACACTATACAAAGCAAAGGGTCTCTGGGACTTTTAAGATTAAGGGGACTCTTGAGATTAGAAAAGTGTGCTCAGGACTCGGGAGATTCCTCAACCTAGAGAGACCTTCTGAACCTGACGGGACCCTCTGTGTGGGATGGTCTTTCCAAAACATGCTTTTCCTGGTGTTTCGGCCTCGTGGCCCTGCGTAAGTCACGTGTCCTATGTTCAGCTCTTTCCTTCCCTTCACTGCTGCTCATTGACACTCGGGCCTGGATGAGTCCTGTCTCTTGTCCTCATTTCTCGGGAAACACTGAAACAGCAACAGGCTATGTGCTGACAATGCGGCTGACGGAGCAACGCACGTCACAAGGGAAGACTGCGCAGAGCAGTGACCATCTCCCGGACCCAGACAGCACATCCTGCTCTTCAGGGGCTCCGAAGACGGGCAGGCACACATCTTACTCACAGCCCAATCAACACCGTGGTTCAGTGTTGTTGAATCAATCTGACCCACAGCAAGCCTGCATAGGCTTTCCAAGGAGCAACTGGTGATTTGAACCACCGATCTGGCAATGCAAACCAACCTTACAGTTCAGTGCTTATCCTTTGTTGCCACCACACAAGACATCTTTTAATCAACAAAGTTAAATTCTATGAGCTCACGTGCGCCTGATCCAAGCCATGGGATTTTCAATAGCCTCATATGCATGTGATAGCTGGACAATGAATAAGGAAGACTGTAGAAGAAATGAAGCTTTTGAGTAATGGTGTTAGAGGAGAATATTGAAAATGCCATGGGCTGCCAGAGAACCAACAGATCTATGTTGGAAGAAGTGTACCCACAGTGCTCCTTGGAGGCCAGGATGGCCAGACTTTGTGTCTCATACTTTGAATGTATCATTAGGAGAAAACAGTCCCTGGAGAAGGACATCATGTTTGGTAAAGTGGAGGGTCAAAGACAAAAGGAAGACCCCCCAACAAGACGGACAATGGACCGACACAGTGAGCAAGACACAAGACTAGACAGTGTTTTCTTCTGATGCGCATAGAAGCCTACATTCCCTGTGAGTTGAAACCAACTCGAAAGGACCTGACAACAACAAAGGTATAAAAAAAAAATTTACAAAAAAAGGGAGGTGCCACTCTTACCGACTGAGGCCAGGTTTGTGAAGGTTTCCATCATCACATCTCTGTAGAGTTCCCTCTGAGCAGGATCCAGCAGAGCCCACTCTTCTGGGCTGAAGACCACCGCCACGTCCTCAATGCCCATCGAGCCCTAGAACATCCCACACATTCCGGATCAGCATGAGATGATGTACCATAATGTGTACAAGAACAGAATGACGCCAACAAATCTGGGAGAACGGCGAAACCGTAACAATCGGATACCATATGCCAAGCTGTAAAGTGTAAGCCTCACGCATAGCAGTGTGCGTCCTCGTAACTACGACTACACTGAGCTCGTTCTCCTGGCAAAGGCCTACGTCTCAGACACAGACTCTGTTCTTTCAAACTCAGAACCGGGACTGCATTCATTTATGAAACCTGATTTAGGGCTTTGCAGACACAGAGGCTGCATCACGGTGGTAAAGCAGATATAGCAAAGGACAGAACAGAAATATGTGCACGACAGGTAACGTTACCGTAATCTGGGTGTGGAGAGGAAAGAGGTTACATCTACCTGTCTGTCTGTCATGTCTGTGTGTCTGTCTAGTCCTGATATGGCGCTGCGGGTGAGTGCACTGGAATGCAAAGTTGATTTGAACCAAAAGGTCAGTGGTTCAAATTCCTCAAAAAGCTTATAAAGGGTTGCTATGGGTCGGGACCAACTCAACGGCCCTTAACAACATATATACATACATATATATACACATGTTGTTAAGTGCCATTGAGTTGTGTGTGTATACATATATACACACATATACATATGGAATCCTGGTGTGGCGCTGTGGGTTAATGCGCCAGACAGCAAAAGTTGTTTGAACTGCAAGATTGGCGGTTCAAGCTCACCAGCAGCTCCTCGGACACCCTATACAGGGTCGCTATGGGTCAGAACCGACTCAACGGCACTTCACAACAACAACATATGCATAGTATACACACACATACACGTATACATATGAGCTATACACACAAAAGAGTAAACACACATGTACATTTGACAGGCTATCAAAAAGTTCATACAAAGACAGAATGGAGAGATGACACTCTTTCCCAGGAACTTTTTGACACACGCTGGGATATAAAATGTGAACTTTTACAGAAATTGATACAAAGATGAAAACTGTAACAAAATTTTTTTTAAAGCACTAGGAGTTACTAGGAGGTACAGGAAGAACAAAAAAATAAACTATGAAGAGATACACCAAGCATCAAAAGAATTCAAACATACATCACAGATTTTGGAGTTGTCACACTACAAATGGAAAAGAAGTGTCATTAATATGTTAGAGAACCTAGAACACACAGTATGTAACATGTAAAAACATGTGTGTAATATGAGCAGACATGAAAATCGTTAGTAAGTAAACCAAAGGAAATGACAGAAATCACTGGGAAAGAACTAAAGAGTGAGTATCTTTAACGATTACATCTAATGAGAAGACAAAACCAAAGAAAGAGACAATGGGGCCCAGAGTCAGTGACCTAGCCACAGAGGACTAGAGTGGAGAGTGAAGCGTCCAGCTGATAAGAAGAGAGGGCAGATGCATAAGAACACCCACACTTGCAGATAATACCCACCTGGCCTGGTTTCAATGGCTGGATGATCAGAGGTCAACCAGAAAAATAAAGAAAAGGAAAAAAAGAATCTGATACAATTTGATGAACTTGACCTACACCTATGGAAGCAGTAGCTCAAAAGAGGGAACAAATC
>NW_006408890.1:2043630-2054174 GCF_000296735.1 Chrysochloris asiatica | reverse complement strand
GGGAGAACATCGGCTTTACACCATTGTTTCATTGCAATGATCACAATCTCCTCCGTGCGTCATCGTTTTACAGTATTTGCTTCTGAAAGTTAATCTTGAACACACAGAGACTATTAAAGGATGCAGAGCACGTGACAAGAAGATGTAAGGAATACACTAAGTCACTGTACCGAAAAGAATGGGTCAATGGTTCGATCAATCGACCACAGAATGCACCGTGTGATCAAAGGACCATGTGATCAAGAAGAGAGGAAGAAAGTTCGTGCTACGCTGAACGTCCTGGAGAAAACAAAGCTCCAAAAATTAGCAGAACACAAATTAAAATGTTTCAATAAACTGATGCATGAAAGGATGTGCTTACTTGTCCATGCAAAGAAATTTGGAAGACAGCGACCCGGCCAACTGATTGGAAGAGATCTATATTTATGAACATTCCCAAGAAAGGTGAACTAACGGAATGCAGAAATCATCCAACAATATCATTAACAAGTAAAATTCTGCTGAAAATAATTCAACAACAGGTACAACAGTACACAGACTTCCAGAAATTTAAGCAAAATTTAACAGAGGACTTGGAACTAGGAATAGCATTGCTGACGTCCGGTGGATGTTGGATGAAAGCAGACAATACCAGAAAGATGTTTCCCTGTGCTTACTTTGTCTACACAGAGGCATTGAACTGTGTGGATCATGACAAACCAGTGATACAATGGCAATGAATGGGTATTCCAGGTTTAATTTTTATATTTAGCAAACATTATGAGAAGCTATTACATAAAGAAAGGAGCTCTGGTAGCGGAGTGGTTACGAGTTGGGCTGCGAACCTCAAGGTCAGCAGTTTGAAACTACTGCTGTTCCGCGGGAGAAAGATGAGGCTTTCTGCTCCCATAAAGATTTACAGCCTCGGAAATCCTATACAGGGTTGCTATGAGTCGGAACCGACTTCACGGCACACTACCACCATCATTACATGAAGAACACAGAATCAGAATTATATAACCACTCGCTAACAACCTGTGAAATGAATGAGGAGGATAGAATCTGGCTTGCTGGCAGGGAAGAGGAATTCAAATACAGAAGAACAAAGAGTACAGCCTTCAGTATGAATTGCATCTCAATTAAAGGAGAACACACATCCTCACAACTAGATCAATAAATAGCACCTTGATACATTAGAAACGAGTGACATCAAAGATTTTACTTGGAGCCACAATCAATGCTCATGGAAGCAGGAGTGAAACAATCACAGGAGACGACATCGCATTAGGTAAATCTGCTTCCAAAGACTTGAAGTGTCCGAGAACAAAGAGGTCACTGTGTGGACTGAGGTGCGCCGTACCGAGCCTCTGTGTTGTCAACCCGTTTACCCGGATGTGCATCTTGCACAGTAAGGAAGGAAACCCTGGCAGAGCCAATGCATTAGAATTACCTTGTTGGTGGAGCATACTGAAATCACCGTGAATGGTCAGAAGAATAAACAGACTAATCTTGGAAGAAGTACCACCGCAGTGGTCCTCAAAAGTGAGGATGCTAAGAGTTCATCTTGGGCTTTGGACATGTTCTCAGGAGCAACCCAGTGAGGTGGAAGGTCGGCCAAAGGAAAACCCCAGGCGTGAGATGCAGTGTCAGCGTTTCCACCACAACGGACTCAGACACAAATGTGAGCGTGGCTCAGCACAGAGAACTGTTGTTTTCTGTTGTGAAAAAGACCGCTCTGACTGTGAATCGAACCCACAGCAGCTAAGAACTCACCGAGACACAGACGAGAGGTAAAGAGCTAGGACTGGGACCAGCTCTGAAATCACAAAAGGAAGCTGAAGCCGGCATCCAAATCCTAAAGCTACAGAGGTACAGAGGAGGCCTCCCTGGCCTCCTCTGCCACCTTGTCCTTCATTTACGCCCCTAAGTCCTGCCACACACAGCTGGCCCCCCAACTGCTCATACCCAGGCCTACTTACTTATCAAAACAAGAACCCCGCTCTCCACACAACTCACCATTTCCTTGCTGCAGTTTCTGGAGATGTAGGGGAAGGTGGTCTCTACTCCCATGAAGGCACGTCAGGCGAGGGGCGGGGGTGGAGGTCGTCGAGCGCTGGGTGGTCTGGAGGCAGGTGAATACGGTGTGGTCCACACAGCAGTCAGCGATCCCTCCGTGGGATTTATGGCGTCCTGGCTGTAAGGACGCGCTGGGTCACCAGCTGTCTGGCACCACATGGACACCTGCGTTGGAAGAGGACGTGAAGGGAACGGGGGTGAGTGAGTGAGCAGCGGTAGGCTCCTGCCTTCCTCCCAGGCCCCGGCCATTGAACTGAAAGCAGGACAGCCTGCAGCCTGCAGCACACGCACCGGCACACTTCAGTTTTCACTGTTGTTGTTGCAAAGTGCCATCGACTGAGTTCTGACCCACAGCGACCCTGTATAGGGTTTCCAAGGAGCACTTGGTGAGCTTGAACCACTGACCTTGCGGTTCAAAGCAACCTTGAAGCCCAGCGCAGGAACCCACAGTGCCACACCAGGACTCTTGGAAGTGTAAACCCTTCTGTTATAAGCTCTACACAGCAAGGTGGGCGGTTCAGACGCTCCAGCGGCTACAGGGTCATTATGGGTCGCAACCGACTTGGCAGCACCTCACAACAACGCAATCATGTTTCTTTCTTCCCTCCAACTGTCTCCCCCCTTGCTTCTAAAGCCACGGCACCACCAATCCCTAAGCCTTTCTGAAATCTGCGAGGATTCCAGAACGGTCTGAATTTCAACCTCACAGGAAATCACTGGGCTTCACTTAGGGACCATCTCCCACCTCTGTTCTCGTTTCTTTCCACCCTGTGTTCCCTCTGAAAGAGCTCTGGTGGGGCCGTGGGGTAGGTGTTGGGCTGCTAATCGCAAGGTTGGCAGTTCAAACCCACCAGGCGCTGTCCAGGAGAAAGATGAGGCTGTCAGCTCCCTAAGACACTGAAAGCCTCAGAACCCTAAAGAAGCAGTTCTCTTCTGTCCTAGAGGCTCACTGTGAGCCCAAATCCTCTCCGTGGCTGTGGGTCAGAGGACTACATCCACTTCAGGTGACTACGTCCACTTCAAGTGACTTGCAGCCTTGAAGTCCTCGGAGTCCATACAAGCATTTTCTCTCCCCTATCATCTTTCCATGGACTCCGGGCGTGGCGCTCTAGGATCAGCACTGGACTGCTAACCACGGTGTCAACTGTTCAAACCCACCAGCTGCTCCTTGGAATCCAGATACAAGGTCAGTATGAGTCGGAACCCAACTCGCTGACACTTAATAACAACAACACAATCTTGACACAAGTGTGTCTCTGTAAGCATCATGCTTCCCTTTCTCTTAGAGGAGTTTGTGCTGTGGATTCGGAGGCCTGCTGTCGAGCTGTAGGATAAGCCTTAGGTTCGTGGCACAAACCCATCAGGTGCTCAGAAACCCTACACTGGGTCACTCACAATCGGAACTAACTCAACAGCACACAACGTTATCAATTCTCCCTGGTTTCTGGACTCAGCGCCCCTCGCTATACAGACTCTCAAGCCTTACCCCAGACCCCGAGCTATTTACCACTGAACAAATCCTACGATGACTGTGTAAATGAACCTTTTTAGTTTAAGGATATCATGTTTGGTACGGTGGAGGGTCAGAGAAAAAGAGGAAGACCCTCAACGAGACGGATTGGCCCAGTGGCAGCATGGATGGACTCAAGCGTGGCAATAGTAGTGAGGTTGGCACAGGATCATTACAACAATGTAATGAACCCTATTGTAACTGGTGGAGTCCTGGTGTGGCGCTGTGGGTTAATGCGCCAGATTGCAAAGCCGTTTGAACTGCAAGGTTGGTGGTTCAAGCTCACCGGCTGCTCCTTGGAAACCCTACGCAGGGTCGCTATGGGTTGGAACTGACTCAATGGCACTTAACAACAACAGTGTAACTGGAACATCTGCTTAGTGGACAGCACAGGGCTCGTGGACACAACAGAGAAGCCGTGGGGGGGGGGGGGGGAGGTCTGCTAAACGCCGATCCCTGTCACAGGGAGACAGACAGACTGGTCACTATCAACTCAATCTGCTTGACTTTCATGAGGGAAGTTAGTGTCCACCTCAATTACACTCACATCCTGCTGAAGAGTGCACACAATGATAGTCAAGCATGGAGGGGAATGTACCGGAGGAGGTTATCAGGAAAAGTCTCCAAAGGGACATCTGACACGAGACCGGTGTCGTTAAAAGCACAAAAAGAACAGTGTCCCTGATAAAAGACGCAGTCTGTGATGGTTACAGAGGGAGGCGGAAGAAAGATTACTCATGAGCTAAAAGGTGCTTGTTGCTGAGTGTCATGGAGTCGGTTCCGACCCACAGCAACCCTGTACGGGTCTTCCGAGGAGCAGCTGGTGAGCCTGAAGCGCCGACCTTGCAGTTCAAACAGCTTTGCAGGCTGGCACATTAGCCCGCAGTAGACACGTTAACATACATGGTGGAAGGACAAGCAACATACAAGAGGGAGGTTAGCAGAAGACTGATAAAGGCAGCGGGAGACACAGGGAAGAATGTTACCGGTTGGTACCTGGAAGGGATCACAAGCATGTAATGAAGCAAAGCGCCTGCTTGTTGAATGCAAAACTGACGATCGGCTCAGTAACCCTGCACTGACTTCACACTGAAAAGTTTACAAGAAAGAAGACTGATTACATTCCTAGGGATCAACTGTGTGCCTCAAATCAGAAGAAATACCTGTGAAGCTGACTCAAGGCGGGGGAAATCCTAAAGTCTTTGAAAAAACGTTTTAAAAAAAAAAAACGCTGCCAGATGCCAGGAGTTTCCTGGTAGAAAAATTTTTTTTTTTTTTTTTACAACTGCGATTCCCATCACCCAAGCTAAGACATGCTGACCCTCAGAAGACATTTCCATAGAGCCCTGAGCTCATTATTGTAGTGTAGACGGCATGGGTGTATTTTCTGTGTTTGTGTTTTTTCACTTTTTCACTTTGAAATTGTTAAAAGACAAAGTTTTCAGTTTATTTTGAAATACATGAAAAATGTATGACGATCTGAGACCTGTATTAGGAGTAAAAGTAATTTGTGTCCAAAAAATGAGAACATTTATCTAAGGTGACAGTGACCAATTGAATTCAGAGACCTCGACAGAAACATGACCACGTATGGCCCAGGGTTTTTTGTTGCTATGAAGTACTGTCGAGTCGGTTCTGATTCACTGCAACACTACATAGGGTTTCCAAGAAACAGCTAAGGAGCTCTGGTAGCTTAGTGGTTACGAATCGGGCTGCTAACTTCACGGTCAGGAGTTTCATGGGACAAACATGAGGCTTTCTGCTCCTGTAAAGATTTACAGCCTTGGAAACCATGTCCAGGGTCGCTGTGAGTCGGAACCGACTCCATGGCACACAGCCACCAACCCCCACCACCACTACCAAGGAGCAGCTGCTGAGTTTGAACTCCTGACCTTGTGGTTCAACCTGCCTTTGGTTATCCCATAGCACCACATCAGAAGACGGTGACATCATCTGAAGCAATTTCTTAGATTCTGACCTATGAAAATTCAATAGTTTTGAATGAAGGTTTGAATTTCACATGAAGTGACTGCATTCCCAATCATTTCTCCACATGGAGTTTCAGTTCGGAAAGGGTATCCTCTCAGAACATCTAGAACAATTTCCACAGAAAAAAAATGAAAACTACAAAGAAACACAGTTTTCTACTACTTTGGAGATAACAAGTTTGGCACATGTAACATTTTTACAATTAAACATAAGCAAAGTCTGGTGAAGGGAGATGGGGATAGGATTCTTTTGATTCAATACTTGCTATCATGACTAACTGCAACCAATCACAATTGTAAAGGTAGAAGATTTGTAACAAAAATGAGGCAGTAGTTAATCTTACAGTCTAGAAACAGACAACCCTAGGACCGTCAAGGGAGAAGAGCACGAGCAGAATGTGGGACTCTATCCAGAGAAACACCGACACCAGAGATGGAAGCAGAGATGAGGACATGGAGACAGGGAGCAGCTGAAGACTCTAGATTCATGGGAAGAGAGGGACTGAGTGCTGGCGGCCAGAAGGCAGGCTTGCAGAATGTGCCCTTTGGTTCTTTAAACGATTACATATCCCTGTGTGTTTTAGTGTACATAAAAATATTTTTTAAAAAATGGAATAGAGGCAAATACTGTTAACAGATGGTGCACGGAGGGGATTGTAATCATTGCAATGAAACAATACATGATTGGTTGAGTGCAAAGCCAATACTGTCCCATGTAAACAATCACTCAATTCACAGTAAAAGCTTTAAAAACATAAATAAAAACATTTCCTTTCCTATACACTGATTTTCCAAAAAAATAAAATAATTTCCAGATACAATACCAAAAGCGCCAGCAATAAAAGACAAAAGATTCGGAGAAAATACAGTCAAGCCTGCGAAATGCGGACTCAAGGGGAATGTCTTGTTTTTCCTGATGTAGTCAACGTTCGCTCTCTGTGAGGGGCAGTCTCATATTCCTACTGCTCTTCTGAGTGCAAAACAGTTCCGTTTTCCTTTTCTGACAGGCATCTTCTTTTCAGATTCTGGTTTCCCAGGATTTACTGTATTTGGAAATCAGGTATTTCCTAAGGGTTGAGTATGAAGAATACAGAAGCACCTACCACTGAACACATAGACACATAAACCATTATAGATACAGGTAAAAACCTGAAACCGACAATTCACTAAAGATGATACGCAAATGGCCAAGCAGCAAAGGAGTATGTGGTCAATGGCATTAGTTGTTTCTGCTAAGTCCCATCCAATCTGTCCTAACTCACAGGGAAATGCAAATTAAATCAAAGAGAAATCACCATGGCACCCCAACGAGGCTGGGCATGATCAGAAAAGCAGAAAACATCGGCAGCTAGGAAGAATGTGTAGAAATTACTAGAGAGACTGGAAAACGGTGCCGACTGAGGAACTTTAGTTCACACTGGGATTGCAGAATTTGTGCTCCAAGAAGCCATCAACCTTTTAAGAAGTGTGTTTCTTTGGCAGTAAAAATAGCAGTTCTATCCCCAACATCTAAGGAGCGCTGGTAGCGTGGTGGTTACAAGTTGGGTTGCCAACCTCAAGGTCAGCAGTTCAAAACCACCAGCTGTTCCGCGGGATAAAGATGAGGCTTTCCGCTCCGGTAAAGATTTACAGCCTTGGAAACCCTACACAGGTTCGTTATGAGTCAGAACTGACTCACGGCACGTCACTACCACCATCCCCAACATCCAATCCAGCCAAGATCCCACATACCAGGTATGACGACCTTCATTAATCCCTCATCTCCTACACTGACTTTTCAGTAACACCTCATTTTATATCAGACCACCCAGGTTTGGCCTTACTGCTTCTCACATAAACTTGATGACATTTTCTGTCTGACAGCCCAAGAAACTCCTCGAAATTTGTTTCGCCATGTTTTTCTCCTGAAATTGGGATAAATTATGATCCTGAATGTACAGACCTGTTGCAACACATTTACTAATTCTTCCACTATCTTAAATCCCTTTAGCCACGAAAGGAAAGGGGCTACATTACTCACCCTATTCTTCCTTGTTCTACGATGAGCAATAGTCAACCAAACTCCTGCCTCATGGAAACTAGAAAACAAAAAGGAACCAAAGTCACCATGGAAACTGTGATCAAGTTTATGGCCCTTGAAGTAAACACAGACCTGAATTTCAGCGCAGATACTGTAACTTGTTACTCTTAAGCCCCATGGAGTCAACTGGGACTTACAGCGACCTGGTATAGAGTTCCCAACGAGCGGCTGTCGGGTTTGAACCGCTAACCTTGTGTTAAGCAGTCTACTCTTGTCCTACAGCACCTCACCAGGACTCGACTTACCCTTAGCCAAGCTTTTGAATTTCACTTTTGTAAAAGAGCGCCAACAATCCTTACCTGACAGTTTTTGGGTGGGGGTGGGGGTGGGAGTGGGTGTTACTAAAAGGAACTGGGGTACATTAAGTCCACAGTTTGTACTAGCCTAGCCTTTCTGTAACCCCCCCATAAATGCTAACTTCTCAAGCCCTGGACCGCAAGCTGGGTTTGAACTGCGGAGGTCTGAGGTTCAAAGCCAGCAGCCGCTCTTTGGACACCCTATAAATATAAAGGGTGGCTGAGTCGGAACCGACTCGAGGCAATTAACAACGAGAACGTGGTTACAGATCAGGGAGGGTGAGGCCGGGTGACCTTGTATGTAGGGAGCGGAGTCACATGACGCGGAAGTCAGGCTAAGACTGAACTCTAAAAAGAAAGCAAAGCAAAGGGGCGCCGGGTGCAGGGCAGACGGAGGGCAGGAGCGGGGTGCCCTGGGGACCCCGGACACCTAGGCGGCCCTGACTCGGCATTTCTCAAACTCCCTCCCCAGGAAGCAGACACCTGGGCTGAGACACACACGGTGCTCAGGAAGGACGCACATCACGTGATGTGGGGACGCACCACGTGACCGGGAGACGCACAAGGCACCCCCACTTCTCCGGCGTGTTCCCGGGTAAAGGGGACCCCCGAGGCTCCAGGAGGGCGCGTGGGAGAGTGGGAGCGGCGCCCTTGGACGCGAGACAGGAGCCTGCGGGCCACCTACGGGGAGACCGGTTACCCGAATCAGTAGCTACCTACCACCGCAGCAGGCGCCAGACCACTTGTGTGCTTGACCACTGAGAGCGTACACTTCCGCTTCCGGTTTTAGGGGCGCTCGGTGTCTCAGGGAAGGATCTCCGTGCGACAACCCAATGGGAGGTAACTCGTGATCCTAGCATTCATTGGTTCCCCTCAGTTTGAGATCTGGCCAGGGTTATACCGTAATTCCTGAATAGGGACGCCTTCGTTTTCTTCCATTCTGGCAGAAATTGAAACACGGGTTTCAGTTATCAAATTTTTTCCAGCAGGAGAGTTAACGTTTGCATATTTAACTGTTTAGAAGTAATTTCCCAGGTCATTAGAGAAATCATTTTCTTTCTCCTCAAAAACATGAACCCTTAACCTCCTCTTCAGACTTGGACCCTGGCAGCTCTTGGTCACCGTCTATATGGAATCACCTGACTGCCCCACCAGGTCACCAGCTCCCAGAGAACCACCAAGGAGGTTGTCAAGGAAACCGAGAGTGGAAAAGATGCCCCAATAATGGGGAAAATGGAGAAGAGGAGTTTGGCAGTGAGGTAGACTAGGAAGAAGAAGGTCATGGTGAGAATGATGATGATGATGTTGACCCAAAGAAGCAGAAGACCTATGAGGAAGACTAGACAGCAAGAAAGAAAAGTTAAAACAGACACACACACAAAAAAGGCCTCCCTGGCTGGCAGAATGTGCCCCTCAGACATTTAAATGACCATATTCTGTTTGTTTTCCTTTGTAAGTGCACATCAAATACTTTTGTCTTGTTTATTTGTGAAGGATAAGGTGTGAATGGGGTCCCACAGGGAGTAAGTGATTTGAATAGAGATGGTTGCAGGGAAGAGACTGTAATCATGGAGATGAAACAAGGTGGTTGGTTTGCGGATTGCAGAGTTGATATTCTTGTTTGTAAACCCTCACCCAATTCACAATAAAAAGTTTGCAAGCTTGGGTTTTTGTTTTTTAAAGGCCTCCATGACATACTCACAACTTCTCATCTCAGAATCTAAACGAGTTTCCACCTGCTCACTTTGGGCAGCTCCACATACAGATAATGCACATGCTCGCCACCACCCAACCAAAACCGTAAAGTGAATTTGCAACAGGGGGGAAAAAATAACCAAAACCTACAAGGCCCAGCTTTTGTTCTTTAAAGTACTTTTAAAAGTTACTTTTAAAAAATGTTTGCATTTTTTATTTACATTTTTGTATGTATTTTTTAGGGGTCAGCCAATTTTAATGATCTCAGATGACCAGACTAGCCTTTGGAGCGCCCCTACAGCTGCTTCTCACTCTATTTATGGGGTTTCATGTTCATTGTAATCGCAAAAGAAAAAAAAAATTGTTGAAAAGAGGAAAGCTGAACAGCAACAAAAATTACAGCCTTATTCTGACCATGCCAGGAATTTTTTGTGTGTATGCACTTAGGTGTACTACAAGGAGTTGGTTTGTCTGAGATTGTTAAAAAAAGGTCAACGATAAAAGATTTCCTTTCCTTTGTGTGTGTGTGGTGTATGTGTGTATGAAATTATTGTTTATTTATTTATTTGGGGGCCTGTTTGATGTATATGAGAAAAAACGTTGTCCAACAGTAAACCAGAATTTTATGCTCCTGAGTTGTTCTAACAAAAACATTTACATGTTTTTAAGGACAAAGTCTCTAGTTTGTCTTAATTTGGATGAAGCATACAGAAAAAGGGATATAGTTCATATTCTAATCATGTCTCTTCCCTGTGACAAAGAACAGTGAGGAAAATTGTGTATTAAGAGGACCTATGCCTCAATCCCTGTATCCCAGAGCCCCGTTTTTCCAAACGCATCACTCTTTACCTCTATCTCTCTGAAGCAGCAACACCAGAGATGGAGGCAGGGATGGGGACATGGAGAGAGGGAGCAGCTGA